>NC_044268.1:4245857-4546789 GCF_003957555.1 Calypte anna
GGGCTCGCTCAGGGTCAGGGAGTCCTTTATCAGCACTGAAACGCAGCCTGCGGCGGGATGCAGAAGATAAGTAGCGTGGGATGAGCATCCTGAGAGGAGTCGAGAGAGCTCAGAGGGCTGGGAAAGGCGATGCAGGGGCTCCCCGGGAATGTTGATCCCTGTCCTGCAGAAACTCCCCCAAGGACGGGAGGCATCTGAGACAGCCCACATCCCACAACCGTCCTCATCACCGTTCCAGGGTGATACAGGGCTGGGGGCCCTGGGCAGCACAGGGCAGGCCACCACCCTGGCTGGGGAGGTTGAAGGGTTTTAGGTTAAAGGCTTGGCTTTGTTTGCAAATGCTCCAGCTCCTGGCCGAAAAGAAGGGCAGATGGTCCCTGAGATAAGAGACCCAGATTGCTCTTTCCTCCACCATGACTCACAGCTGCCAACCTCTGCCCTCAGCCACTCTGGAGTGAGGGGAAGGGGGTGGTGGGGGTAAAAAGATCCCGGGGTGGGAGAGGGGGCTGGTCTTGTCCCCCGTGTGGGACGGTGGGATGTGGGGAAGATGTTACCAGAGTGAAAAAAGAGCCCTGAAATAGCGAGCACAGTCACACAAGGCACCGGTTGCCATGGGATCTTCACAACCAAAAATGACGGGGCTCTGGCAAATACAAGAACGGTCCCTTTTATGTGTTTCTATGGGAAGTCAGAGCCTCTCCGCAGCCTCCGGGGCTGGAGCTTTTCCCAGGGCAGGAAGGATTCGGGGAGGGTGAGTGCAGCACCGGCTCTGTGTGAGCAGCCAGGAGACTCCCGGCAAAGTCCCAGACAGAGCCTTGATTGGGTTCAGGACACTTTTTCCTGGTGCAAATGTCAGAGGGACGGTTGGCACTGACTCAGCAGCCACAAGCAGGTCCAGTGGCAACCAACTTCTGCTTGGTTGACAGTCTGGAAAGACCCCCTTGGCTGTCCTGCTCCTCCTCCTGCCTGCCCAACTCTGCCCAGAAATCCCCCGGCAGATTTTCCTTCTGCAGCCAAGGATGGTCCCACTCAGCACCTCAGGTGTCCCCCAGCCCCTGGTGAGATGCTCAGCCAGAGCAGGGGCCAAACAGGTGGCCATGTCTTGAAGCTGGGACACGGGTCAAACCATGGGTAGCCACAGCAGAGGCAGATCCCAGACCCTAACCACAGCTGCTGGTTTTAGCCAAGGGCTGTTTGCAAGGGCTGTTCCTGTGCTGGAGCTGCCGTGGTGGTAGAAGCCACCAGTCCCTGCATATGACCCAGCCCCTCACTCTCCCTGCTGGAATTCTCTCCCCAGAGAGACCTAATTAGCTAATTCCTTTGCTATTTATACATCAATATGGAAATCACTCTGCTATACTCCCAGTGCCATTGGTTGCCCTAGCTGGGTCCCTACTGATTCGGTGCAAATCCTTGAGTAGATGAGGGTTGTGAATGGCTCCAGGTACATGAATAAATAATAGCATTAATTCTTCGTTAAGGGCTGGAGGAATACATTGGGAGGCAGGGTCAGGGCATGGGGATGGGGACTTCACCCTCCTGCCCCACACCAACTCCCTGGCCCAGGGCCTGCACTCACTGCTCTGCCATGCAGCCTGTTAGCAATTAACACCTAATAAATTAATAATCAGCACACCGATTAAGTAGGTCTGGAAAGTGGAAAATAACATCCACAAAGATCTCATGTCTCTGAGGCCTTTTAGGCAGGAGCAGATTTGTCTGCCTGTCCATCTGCTGGAGGAGCAGCCAGACCCCTAATCTGCCCGTCTGCCTCTCCCCTGCAAATCCCCATCACTTCTCCAGCAGCCAAAGCCCCAGGAACCACCAGAGAGCCCACGTGGAGCCAGAGCATCCCCTGCCCTGCTCCAGTTCCTGGCTGACACCTGGGGACAGAGGCCCCCGACCCATGGCCAAGATGGTGGTGGAGGGATGGGACTCATGGCAAGCGGGGCTGGTGGTCAGACTGGTTTGCACTGGGAAGGCTGGTGTTTGGTTTATGCTTGTAATCCACCACCATGCTTCCTGCCTACTCTCCTGGTGTAACCACAGCTGCCCCTCTGCCACCTACACTGCCACTGTCACCCCCCAGGCTGCCTCCTCAGAGTCCCCTCCCAGCTCGTGGCAGCCCCAGCGGGGATGGTGCTGATGGGTCACGGTGCTGCTCACCTTAGTGGCTCCCCCCATGGCTCTGGTGCAGGACAGGAGCATCTTGGAGCTGCGGCATGGCTGGGTGGTCTCGGGCAGGCAGTGGGAAAGCGGGTGCTTGCTCTGGGATGGGATGAAACAGCACCAACAAACAGGTCCACACCCCCATGGAGACGAGGCAGGACAACGGGAACCTCTGCAGAAAGACAGAAAACATGAAGGTGAGAAGAAAAGTGTGGGGTTGGCACAGAAGCTGGGTGGCTGCTGGGGCAGAGGGAAGGACTCGCCATCCATGACTCTGCCTGGTTTTGCTCCCCAGGAGGAACTTCTGTGCACAGTGGGCTGGAGCTGGAGCTGGGGAACAACTGTCAGAGGACAGAGCATGTTTACTGACTGATTTAATGGAGCATTTGTCTTCCCAAAGCAAACAGCCTCACCGTACTCTGAAAATCCACGTGCTTCATTTTAACCCAGGTATGTCCCACACAGCCCCTCCACAGTCCTGAAGGCCACTTGGGCAGCTCTCCATCCAGCAGGCAGCCAGGCCAGCAGCAGCCAGTCAGGCTTTTATCAACTGGCAACCAAAAGTCAATAAGGAAGATGCCGCCTGTTTTAATTAACAGAGAAATTTTGCTGTAACGAGGGTGAGATGATGTGTGCTGAGGGGAGGAGGAGGGAGGGCAGAGACAAAACATGACCTTGTTGGTGGAGCACACACAGCAGCACATTGTTTTCCCCACGGAGATGCTGGCCTTGATCCTGCAAGCGGGCTCTGGGGCACAGCTGGGGGCTGAGGGAGGGTCCCTCCTGCCCCCCGTGGCTCAAGGAGGGTCTGGCAGGAGTGGTTGTGGGGTGCCTGGAAGGCACCAGAGCTCAGGAGCATGGCCCATAGTAGCCACCAGCACGGTGTGGGCTGGCCAGGGAGCACTGGGGGCTTGGACAGGCACAAAAGGGTTTGGGCTTTGGGAGCACCCAGTGAAATCAGCTGTGCTGGGGTGGCAAGAAGTCCCCCCGGGACTGAGTCCTCGATGGCAGCTGCTGACTGGTGCAGCATCACCATCCCCTTTGGTTTAGTTCCATTTTCTGTTTTTTCTAAGCTCTCTTTTTCCCGGAAAAGGAGAGAGAAGGAAAAAGCCAGACGGGAAAAACCTACCGGGCAGGTCCCAGGGCAGGGCTGGGAGCGGGGTGTGACCCACGGCACAAGCCCGGGGGGTGCTGGGGCAGGGGTGAGGAGTACCCTTGGGTCAGATGACCCGTGAGCCTGTCCTGGGGGTGCTGGGACTGGGACGAGTGGCACCATGGAGTGACAGGGATGTCACCTCCAAGGGGTGACGGCGATGGGGACAGAGGAACCTCAGGGGTGTCTGGGCTCCGGGGAGCACCACCCCGCTCCCCTTCCCCACCGCCCACGCCCCTCCCGGGGCTGCCCCCGGCTCCAGGGCCGCGGAGCTGGGGAGGTTGAAGGGCACGATCGGTACCCCCCGTCCCCCGCCGGGGCGGTGGCTCCATCCTCGTCCCCCGCCCCCGGGGCGGTCTCGGCTGCGTCCCGCCTCCGCCCCGCTCTTTATTACCGGGGCTGCGGGGGGCTCTGCCCACTCCCTCTCGGCGCCGCTCGCCCGCCGAGCGTAGCCGCCCCGGCGGGGAGGGCCCGACGTGCCGCACCATGGGCAGCCAGGGCTCCAAGACGGCCAAAGCGGAGGCCAACGCCGCCGGCACCGAGCCCGACAAAGCCAACGGGCAGGTAGGTACCGGGGTGAGGCACCGGGGAGCCGCGCCGTGCGCCCCGCTGGGGCGGGCGGGCAAACAAAGGAGGAGGCGGTGACTCGGTGGGGATGGGGTCAGTGGCGGTGTTGGGAGGGACCCTTCTGCCCGGTGGGCACCGAGCGATGCGGCCCCACCCGCACCGTGCCCCGGGCTCCCTCCCGGCACCGGGCGGGGGCCCCGTCCGCCGCCGAACCACGGTACCGGGAGTGGAACGCGGGCGCCGCCCGGTGGCAGCGCACAGATCCCCCATTGCACACTCCCCCCACCGCTGCACCCCCTCACCCCAGCACCCCCACGCCTCGGCTTGGTGCATCCTACCTTCCCCCCCAGTGCACCCCACTCCCCCCGGTGCACCCCCTCACCCAGGCTCGGTATATCCTCTCTCACCCCTGGGTGCACCCTTTCACTCCGGTTCAATGCACCCCCTTTCCCCGGGTGGGAGTCCCCTGCCCCAGCAGGGTGTGGGGTTTTGGGGAGGAGTCGTCGAGTCCTGGGCTGTGTCTGACGCGGTGCTCTGCTCCCCCCCCCTTCCCGCAGGAGAACGGCCATTTGTGGTTCAACGGGGACATGACACCCAAGGTGAGGGGCGAAGTGCCCCCCCCAAACGGGAACGGTTCGGCTGAACCCCTCCAGGAGGAGAACAAGGATGAGGTGGGCGGGGAGGATGCCATCGAGCCCGCACCCCCCGCCGAAGGGGGGGATGATAAACCCGAAGGTGCAGCGGTCCCCAAGGACACCCCCAAGAAGAAGAAAAAGTTCTCATTCAAGAAATCCTTCAAGCTGAGCGGGATCTCGTTTAGGAAGAACAAGAAAGAAGCTGGGGACTCCTCTGGGTCCTCTCCCGTGGAGGACCAAGGCAAGGGGGAGGCCAAGGGAGAGGAGACCCCCACTTGCTCAGCCAGCGGGACGGAGCCCTCAGCTCCCCCCGAGGAGGGGACAGCAGAGGAGCAGAGCAGCCCCACCGAGAGCAGCCGGGCTGGGGAGGGGCAGCAGGGAGCTGAGCCCAAGGGGGAGGATGCTGAAGCAGGGGGAAGCAAGGAGGAAGAAAAACAACAACCGAGGGAAAACCACGGGGATACAGCCAAACCAGAGGAGCCCTCAAAACCTGTGGGGACGGAGCCTACAGCAGCTCCGGTAGTGGTGGAGCAGAAGGAAGAGTAGAGCCCACCTGGCATTGTCCTCACCTGAGACTCTTGTGCCATCCTCTCCATCCTGGTCACACCACGGACTCACTGCCTTGCCCACACACTGACAACACTTTCTAAAGCCAACACACACACACACACAGAGCCCCCTCCCTCGAGTTATTTCTTCCCCTCCCCTGTTAGAAAGCTGGTTTGGATTCCCACCACCACAACTTGGAGTAGTTTTTAACCCAAAGCTGAGGCGTGGAGGAAGACTATCCTGGACATAACTGGAATTTACAGTTTGTAAGAACCCAGCTGTTCCAGCCTGCTCTGGTATCTCTGCTGGCTGACTGTCCCTTCTCCCCCCAGCAAGCCAGTGACTGTTCAAGGGATTCTTTTTTTTTTTTTTTTTTCTCAGTTTACATTCCTGGTTCTGACTTCCATTTAAAGTCTTTTGTGCTTTTTATAGAAATCAATGGTTTAAAAGCTAATCTGGTTAGGGTTTTTTTTTGGTTGGGTTGTTTTTTTTTTTAATCATGTCTTACTATTGGCTTAAAACCATAAAGCTTGTAAGTCTGCTGTGTTTGATTCTGCTTCTAAGGGATAACTTTTAGGGTGCGGGGTGGAGGGAGGGAGCCTGCCAGCTGTAAAATGTGAAGCAACATTGTTTTCTCTGTAAATAATTTTTTAATGGCCAAAACACTTGATTTGCAATTTTCTAACTTCTAAGGAAAAAAAAAAAAGAAAAAGAAAAAGAAAAAAGAGAGCTGTATGGGCTTTATTGTAACATTTGAAAGGAATAAATGGTGACCCCTTCATGGGTGAGCTTGAGTTCTTCTTGTCCTGGGTGCCCGACCAGGGGAGAGAGACAGCAGTTGGTTATTTAGTTGGACAGCTGCTGCAGTTCATCACCCCAGCCCTGGCTCTGCTCACACTCAATCCCTCGCAGCAGATGCACAGCCACAAAGGACTTTCTCACACAAGGCTCTTGTCCCTACCTTAGGATCACTGCTCAGCTAGCTGCTTGGTAGCTGTTTTCTTAGAGATCTAACCCATTTTTTCCTGGGGGTGGTGGATGTGAAGGGGAAAAAAAATACAAACCAAACAACTTCCACAGAAGACACAGGAGAGCTGCTGGGTGAAGTTCCCATTTTCAGTCTGTGGGTTTTAAAATTTCAGGGTCTTCATTTTTTAGTGGCTTTAGAGTAGCATTGGCTTCTGATTCCTGAAAAGACATGCTAGAGCACAAGAGCCATTCCCTGGGAACAAAGGTCCCCTTCCAAAGAGAGCAGGAAGGCACAATGGCTGCCTCTATTGTTTCTCCTGTGATCTGCACAGGGATGGAGGTGATTCTTTCCTGAGCCAGGCGTGCAGCAGGAGGGAATGCTGCTCCTCTCCGGCAGCTTGAAGGCTGCAGCAGTGGTGCTCAGCCCCTCCATTTCGTGTCGGGCTCCTAACAATTCCCAGCAGATCACCTGCCCAACGCTGGCAAAGAGGATGGAGAAAAGCAAAGACCATTCTTTGCCCAACTGGTACCACCCTGGCAAGGCAGGGCCTGGGGCAAGGATCCTCGCTGCTCTTCTGAGACCCTTGAGGTAGGTGGAAATGTCCAAAACTCTGTAGTTTCATTGCTACACATCCTCCTTAACCACAGTGGGAAGCTAAACCCAGTGACCTGCTTCCAGAGGCAGCAGGGATTGACCCGATTTGGGGAGGGTGTGGGGGGAAAAAAAAAAAAAAAGTGTTTTAAACGTTGTGCTGTGGTCTGAAAATTATTTTTAAGCTGGGTGAGGGTCTGTTATGTGAGACTCAGCTGTATTGTGCCCTGCCCGGGCTCCAGGGAGGCTGCATCTGCTGCACAGCCCTGTGGCAGCCATTTTAAGCAGCATGGGGAGGAGAAGGGCTGCATGCAGATGCACATTGGCACGTCTGATCTGGGAGGGCTAACCTGAATTCTGCACTTTGGGTTTTGTTTAAGGAGAAGAGGATTTGAGTTGTCCCCTGGGGGGAGGGGAAGATAATCAAGTTCCCTGGAGGGTTATTACAGCAATGGAAGTCAACTGTGCCACATGGCTTTTTTAAATAAAATACATAAAAGGCAGATCTGGCTCATGAGCCTTTTGTATCTTTCAGGTGTGACCACAACTCAGTTGTAGAATTAATCTGCTCCTAATTACATAATTTTTTTTCACTTGAACACCAGATTAAAGAAAACCACTTAAATTCATCCAAAAGATACTCCCTTCCCATAATTTATTATTCCTTTCCCAGATTAGCATTGTTTTCAGAGCATCAGCTGCACCGAATTCTGTAGCTCCACACAAACCACAAACCCAATCAGGATCAGCAGTGCTGCTGGAGGAGAACCCAGCTGTAATTTAGGAGACAGAACTGCCCTGGTGACCCTTAGCAAAAGAGCAAACAAAACTCATGGCAATTCAACTTACCTTTTCTGGAAAGACAGGTCATAAGCAGAATTTCCAAGTCATTTTGTAAAACAAAAGGGAAAAAAAAACCCACCAAACATTCATAAAAGCAATCTTCCCCATGCAGCCCTGAGTATGCCACAAATAAAATGCTTCAGTGGATGCATTTGTACCAACACATTTAGCCCTCTTTGTGGAAAAGCAATCATGCCTCACCTCACCTTTCTTTCCAAAGCCTTATTCCAGCTGTCATGCTTTGTTGCTGGGACCTAGACCACATCACCATCACGACCAAGGTACTGCACTATTTTGTAGCCATAGCTATGAAAACAAATTGAGCTCCCACTCCCAACGAGCATTTCCTCTTAGTAGAAAGCAGTAAAAACTCACACCAACCATAGAAATGTACCAGTTTTATTACAAAGATTCTCAAAATTCAAAATAAAAGCATCTTTAAAAAACCACAATATGCTCCCCCCACCCCCCGAGACACAAAGATACACTGATCTCTCTCGCTTCACATACAAACACCGAAGAGCAGGAGTGACACCTCACTCGGATCCAAAGAGACTAAAAAACTCACGGTGGAAAAGGGGGAAAAAAGAAGTATTTAAAAAAATAAAACGTTTTAAAAATAACCTGTGTTAAGTTAGCAGCATTATTAAGAGTTGAAACCATCAGCAGCGCTCTGTGGGAGGTACAGATCCTCTTAGGGACAGAGGAATCCCCCTGAGAAAGGAGAGCAGCGAGTCAAAACTGCCTGAAAAATTCTGCAAAGCATTTATTTCACCAAAAGCTCATCTAATGATTAGCTGTACAAAACAAGATGCAAAAGATGGGCCAGTTCTGGTCACAAAAGGCTCCTGGGTGTGAGATAATGCGTGGGAGCAGGAAGAGGAGTAGCTATAAAAATGTGCAGAGCCCCATCTGCTGTTTCCTCCTAAAGATAACAGCTCAGCAGGCTGATAAAAAGGTTCTCCATGTTTACTGGCCTTGAGAGCAAGCAAAAGGAAAGGTTCAGTTTGAAAACATTTTCACTTCAGAGGAGAGTTTTTCAGTGAGGATACACATCACCACAAGGCTTCAGCCAGGCTCTGAGACAAGCTGGGAATTTCTGCTGTGGTTTCAGCGCAGGACACAGATCAGTACTGAGAAAGAACATCAGGGCTCGTGTAGCCCAGGGCAGAATAAGCAGGAAAAGCAATGCAGGTGGCCAAAAGGGCAGTAACTCACTTTCCCCCATACGAAGGGGCTTAGCCATAGGAAAAAAGGTATAAAAATGTCATCCCTTCTCTTACTCGAGGTGCGTAACGCTGCCACGCTAACTGAATCTGCAGCGTACTGGAAAACCTTCACCACCACCACATGTGGGTGAGTTTCAGTTTGCATTTTCCAGATCTGCACCTGCAGATTCACCAAAGCACTCTTCAGATTGCTTCTAAGCTGCTTCATCTCTTTCCACAAGTCTGCTGCAGGGAGGTAGCCAACTCTATTCAAGAACTGCACTATTTGACCCTGAGAAGTGACACCAGCTTGCAGTTACTTGTCATGGTGGAATCAAACTGAAGACCAAAGGAACAGTCAGTTTCTCACAGGCTTCACTGGGGAATTCCTATTTTCCAAAAAAAACAAACCAAACCCAAAACCAAACCAAGACAAACAAACAACAACAAAAAAAACCCCCAAAATCCCAAAACATAACCAAACCAAGAACAAACAAAAAAAAAGGAAAAAAAATAATTCATGGTGAGCTTTCCACCTAACCTGAAATGCAGATACTACTTCTACTCTTTTCCAAGGGTGGTTATTTCAGAGGGGAGAGTCAAGAAAGGGAGTGGTTTTTTTTTAAAGACACACTAAGGAGGCAGTGAAAGGCAAGAGTGAAACTTCCCAGTCACCAAATCTGGGCAGTGCAGGTCTCTCTACTCCGCAGAATCCTCCCTCTCTGCTCCCAGCGGAGTGCAGCAACGAATAATTTACAGTTCTCAAGTAATTTATATATTTATATAGAAATATATACAGAAACATATATAAAATATAAATCCTGTGGAATGGGAGGCAACCAGAGAAGCTAACCTATGACAACTACACACTGACAGGTACTGTCCATCTGCAGCCATCTTAGGTGGATTTTGTCTCTTCCTTCACCCTGTGGAAGCAAGCAGTGATGAATTTAAACAATAAACTCAGGCTGTGCCCAAGCTTTAGTAACAGGCCAGGGCCACAAACTTTAAAAATGCTGCTTATGTGGCCCATCTGCATCTAAAACATGTAACTTCTTCCCATTAAGAGCCCCTGACAAAGCCATCCAAACTACCATCTCTCTCCTCCAACCCCTCAAGCTGTGGAACATCCCCCTGGGGGCATGGTTAGATGGGAATTCAGGCACAGCCATTTAATCACCACACCAGGAAACAGGGCTCACCCTTTGGGTTCTGCTTTCTCCTCTTTTGGTTTTTCCTCTTCTTTCTCATCTAGGATTAAAAAATTTAATTAAAAAAAAACCACAACAGACACACAATAGTGCAGTAGGAAAGCACATGCCAGGAAAAGTTCTACAGAGCTGGGAGGGCTTCTGGTCCTAGCTCTCATGCTTACCTTTCTTCTCCTCTTCCTCCTTTTCCTCTTCCGTTTTCACACGCTTTACTTTCTTAAAGTTGGCCACGTTTTTGCGCCCTCCTTCCCCTTCATCTTCAGAGTCAGAGAATTCCTCATCACAGGATATTCTCTTATCAGAATTGCGGACTGAGAGCAAAGAGGACAAGGGGTGGTGTGAACAGAGAGAGACACAGGAGACACACCAAGCACCAGCTCCTCCAAGTTACATCTACACACTGAAATTAACTAACGTGAGTCAAAATCAGCCCACCATAAAAACACTTTATCTGATACTTACACTTTACCTGCTGTGGCTTTGAACTCGTCACTCCTAAACTGCTCCTGCCCAAGATCCAAGATCACATGTGTGACTTGGAGTAGGTACAGTGGGATGTCTAGACTTGACAGCATAAGCAGGTTAACCAGCCTCACACCAAGAAAATCTGTCTGCCAGATCTAAGGGCCTCCAACCAATCTGGAGAGAAAACAGCATCTCCACTGTGGATGACAACTTGTGGGATCAAACCTGACAGGCTCCCCGAAAGCATTCTGTTATAGCACCTGCATCACAGGAACTATTTAAATTCTCACGTTAAAGCCTAGGTTCTCCCATTATGGAAATTGGCAAAGGTGCTGTTTCTCCATGCAAAAAGAAATCTGTCAGCTCTGCAGTGCTTACCCATCATTGCTTCATCTCAAGAATCACACAGGTGGGAACAGACCCAAACTGAGGGGACTCCAGAAGACAGAGCATGCTAAATCATACATCCTCCTCTCTTTACTAAAGGAACTCAGTTCAGAGCCTGCATGTTTCTCCAGCTGACTGCTCCTGTTGTGTTCTGCACCCCCATGCTCTGAACAGCACAGGCTGGGGGGCAACCCAACCACATCAGAACCAAGCACCCACTCGAAATGCGCTTCTCAGGATCCTCTTCCTCTTCATCTCCACTGTCTTCCTGAACAGCATCCTCAGGAATTGGCTGCATCTGGACTCCAGGGGCATGAGGAAGCATACGAAGATTCTCAAAGAGCCGTTGCCTAGAGCCAGCCAGGAGAGGAACAGCTCAGTCAGCAAGGTGCCACCTCCAGCTGTGAAGCCCCCAGCAGAAGGTGTCAGTCTCCCCAAGAGCAGCAAACACTTACTTGATCTTCTCCAGATACTCATTGGTGTTCTGGTTAGTCATGTTGGAGGGGCTGATGTGGAGCTTAAAGTCTGGTCCAAAGTACTCAAAATAGTCATTATATGGAAGCTCTGCAGGCAAGTTAAAAAAGCAATAAACACCAAATTACCACTAGAGTGGTGACAACATATCACAAGCATGTCATACTTCTACAGAAAAGCACAACTGTGTTTGCCCAGGCACAGGCTAAAGCCCTCCAGACACAAATTCAGACTAAAGCTGACAACTTAGCAACAGTGGAGTCAAAGCTTACTTGGCAGTTAAACACTATCAGTGCAGACAAAAGTTTTCAGGGGATCATCATTTCATTTCAGTAAGGCAGGAAGGCTGCTGGGTACCTTTTGCTTACAGCACTAGAAGGCAAACACTAACAGCTGCTACAAACCCTGGCATCCAAAAGCTCTTCCACAGTAATAACCAAGAGCTGATGAAACACCTCAGGGTTGCTCCCTCTTCCACGACATCATTTCCCTGAGCTGTTACTAGAGTGTCACTGTCCCTTTGTCTTGCTTCAAAGGCTCCAGCAGAGAATTACCATTGGGGATTTCAGTGTCCAAAGCCACTGCAGTCTCATAGGTCCAGCACCTCGCCACGTTGCGGATCGTGTAGCCACCTCCTCCCAGCATCAGCATAGGCAAATTAAAACTTTTTACAAACTCCACACACTTGGCATGACCTGCAGCAAAAGCAGGGGGCAAAGGTCAAAGCTTCATGGCATTAAGAAGAACAAAAGTTTTCAATGAAATTTTTGAATATTTATGCTAGTTTGACACCCAGGCACTGCACAGGGCTCTTACCTTTGATGGTGAGGTTAAAACAACCCAGCCTGTCCCCTGACAGAGAGTCTGACCCACACTGCAAGACAACTGCACTAGGCTGGAACGTCTCCATCACTTTAGATATCACCTAAACAAGAAACTCATTGTTACAGCTTCTCCACAGGACAGTGTCACAGCCACACACTCATGTCCACGTCAGCAGTGACACGAAGACATCCCAAGTGTTCCCACAGCTGCTGACTCCCCTGTGCTGGTGACAGTGAAGCTCTTACAAAGAGCAGCTTACTGATGACAGGCTGCAATTGTTTGGCAGGAACATAGCCCCTGACCAATCTTATCAGCTAAGACTGAATCAATCTCCTCAAAGAAGGGCTCCACGAGCCACACAGTGACAATGAGCCACAAAGAATCACTCAGCAAAGATTTTTAACTTACTGGCTTGAATATTGCTTCATAGGACTCATCATCGATCCCATCCCGCAGGGGGTAATTGACAGCATAGTACTTCCCTTTGCCTGCACCAATGTCCTGTCCAAGTGAGAGATCAGGAGTCAGCAGAGCACCAACAGCAACACGTCAGTGATGCCCAAACTTAGGAACGGAAGCCTGGAATTCCATTGGTGTAACCTGAATGTAAGCCCAGGATGTCACAGACAAATCCTGTCCTGGCAGAAGGCATGAAGAGCCAGCTGACTCCCTGGTGGGTGAATTTTGCCCTCAGTGCAAAAAGAAAAATCTTTCTCCAGGTTGCTGTGAGCACACAAGTTCTCACTGCACTGGCAAAATCCACTCCCTTGCACAGCAATAAACCTGGCAGCCAAAATGCCAGTTCCACACATCTGAATGGATGCACAGCCCAGTTTGGGCTGACCATGCAGTTTAGTAACTGGAGGATTCTATTTTACTTTAAAATAATATAAATAATTTCACCTTTCCATTATCTCTCTCATACTTGTGTTTTATAAAAAATACTAATTTCATTTACACTGCATCAGGGAAGAATGCTGGGGCTGCATGCAAGTTCACATCACAAGTGCCAAAGTCTGGGCAGGGCTGAGTAAAAATACAACTCAGGAGGGGAAGACAAGAGAAGTTAGATCAGAAAAATGAAACTCCACCAAAAAGCAGATTTTAAAAAATACAAAAGTAAAGAACCTTCCACCCTGAGAACAGCATTCTGGCAATGTCAGAAGCCCCAAAGTGAACCACACCTGTATCTAACTTTAAAGAGTGCCACAGTTAACACCACAATTCACTGACACGAAGAACTGATTCAGAGTAGGAATGCCAACAGGCTAAAGCAACACACACACCAATCCTCACTCATAAACTTGCAGCCAACAGCTTGGGGTGATCAAACTTTGCCTGCAAAGGAGCTACAGCTGACCAACATCTTCAGGGTCACTTTTCTGAGCATAATCCCACCAGGAGGCTGCTAAAAGCCTGGTATCAAAGCCTTGGCTTTATAACTCCACAGGCCATGGTCACAGGAACACCCCAGAGCCCAGCAGCCTCACAAATATACCTTTGCCCTCAGAAAAAGGAAGATGCTTTGAGAGCAGGAAAAGCCAGGAAAGCTGTGATTAAAATTAGCATGACAGCAAACTAAATTTCATGGTAATTTTCTGCTAAGCCTTCATTCTCACCCTCAGGTCCCCTGTTCCTGGGAAGTATTCTCCATACTTATGGAAGGACACAGTCATGACACGGTCTGTGGTGTAAAAGGCTTCCTCCACCCCATCTCCATGGTGAATATCAATGTCAATATACAGCACTCTTTGGTGATACCTAGGATCAGAAAGGAGTCAAAATAACTGCATCTCTTCAGAGCAAAAACTGCCTTCAGCAGCAAAGGTGAGGAGAGCAAGGAAGGTGGTGCTGACCCCCAGACATCAGCCAGCTCTCCCCCCAGGCAAAAGAGCTGTGGAGAAGAGAGCTGTGCCTTGGCCAGCCATGAAGGAGAACCACAGAGGAAAATAAAGTGGCTTTGGTGCAACAACTGATCTTTTCAGTTCATTCAGATTCAGCCAAGAGACTGTATTTTTGTGTTCAAGCCTCTCACCAAGGTTTGCCTTGAGCCAAAAGCTGACAGATGTTACAGCACTGCCTCCTTTTTCAGGGTGGATGGTAGAGAGGAGGGCCCAAGAGCAACCAAACAGTGCTCCAAGCCTTCTGCCTCCTGCACAGTGCCACAGTTAGACACAACTCCCTTTGGGAGGGAGAGTACTGCATCACAAAAGATAGGTGATTAAACCCTCCCAGGAGACCACAGCTCAGAAGGAAAAAAAAAAAAGTAAAAAAAAAAAAAAAAAATTAAAAGAACAAAAAACCCCCACCACAAACCCAAAACAAACAAAAAAAAAATCAAAACCCCCAAGCCAACAAAAAGAGCAGACTGGAAAAAAAATGCCAAGGACATGGAGGAAATGCAGCAGGACAGACAAACAAAAGGAGTAAACAGTACTGCCCGTACTTCAGGAGCTCCAAGATAGCCAACACAATATCGTTGACATAACAGAAACCAGAAGCCTCTGACTTCTTAGCATGGTGAAGGCCTCCTGCCCAGTTCACAGCAATGTCTGTCTGCTGCTTGTTCAGCTTCACAGCACTGGCTGTTGGGAGAAGAATTACAAAATGTCAGCAAGAGAGCAAAGGCCCCGAGACAGAGAGAGACAAAGGGACAAAGCACGGGGTCCCTCTCATCACATCACTACCTGGGGGGCATCTGAGTACTTTGCAAAGCACAAGCCCAAGGGGTGAACATTGGACATCTCAACAAACTACCAAAGGCAGAGCAATGCAGGCTCTGTTTTGTCTGCATGCTTTTTCTTCCTGCTTTTGCCACAGAGCACAAAATCTGCACAAAGGAGTCCTCAGCACTCTGGCTGGGGTCACAGTTGAAGACAGTTTAGATTTTTCAGTACCCTCAACAAAAGATTTAAATGAAAGGGTTTAGTACATTCACAGTTTAGGTCATTCATTGACTATGCATTTAGGCAAAGGAAGTTCTCTTCTCCCCAGCCCCTTCGTAAACTTTCTGCAAGTTTTCAGAGAGTCCCAGGACCAAAACAAATGAAAATATTCTGTGGAATCCACAGCCATGGGACCAGAGAGGACAGCTGCTTCAAAAGATGCTGCAGTCAGTACTTGTGTACACCACTGAACTGTGCTACAGAAAATAAAGACTCCTAGATGTCATGATGGGAGTAGCAGCCACAAAGCTTTAACACCTGTAAGGAGAAATAGTTCTGCAACAATCTGAAAAGAGTGAAAACATTTTAAATGTTCCAGTTTCCAGGGAGCTTCCTGCAACCCTTCAGGTTCTATTCTGCCTCGTGTCCAGAGACAGTGGCGTTTTGTGAGAAACAACAGGGAAAGTAACCCTTTTTCTTTCCTTTGCAGGCCCAGAGCAAGGTTTTCACAAGCCCTCCTGTAAATCTCACATTGATTTTTTTTTTCAATTAAACCCTTGTTGCTGATGCAGTTTTAAGTCTTTGCTGGCAACGCTGTTATGGGACTTTGAGTCCTTTGTATATTTGATGAAGTTACCCAGACTAGTGAAAATTCACAAATGCAGAGGGATCTGTCAACGTGCAAGGCTTGAACACTCACCTGGGAAGCAATCTGGATCTGCCAACTAAGGAAACCAGGAATAGGTTTACATGGCTTCCCCCCCCCCACCTACAACAAATGCATTTTCTAAACAGAACTCCATGACATACATCTACTTTGAGAGAAAAGAAAATGACATGAGCTTACCAACTGAGCCTCCAGCAGAGAGCTGACAAAACTCAAACAACCCATCAAACACAGGGCAGTCCTCCCCAACATTAACTTGAAAAGAACACAAGAGTCAGTGAGACAAAACTACAAATAAATCACAGAAAATGGCAATCCTTATCCCATCACTCTGACTTGAAAAGCTAACCTGGGAAGTGATCAATACTTTTAAACAACAAAATACCACACAGGAATAATAAAACATTAAAGCAATCAACCTGAGCATTGCCTGCTGAGGCAAAAAGGGGAGGATGTAGGGAGGATGCTCCTGATTTGTAAGAAAAGAGGGAAGCAGGTCCCAGGAGCTCTGGTGAGAGCTGCACGCCATCTGCTGGGGTGCTCTGAGAGGGATTTAGAAACCGGGCAAGTGTGCAAGAAAATGAGTGGGCAGGGAGGAGATGCTGTCAGTGAGAGCTCTGTGATACCAACACTCCTCCTCGGCAGCTCCAGCAGTGCCTGGGGGGATGGCACATTCCCAGCAGCATGTGCTGGTGCCAGGGGCACGGGGAGGCTGTGCAGAATGGGGGGCAGCCCCCACCCCTCACTGTGTGCTGGAGGAAAGGAGTTCACACCCACAGCTCTTCTGCCCCTCTCTGTATATTCCTGTGGCTTCTCATGGGACAGGCAGGTTTAAGGTTCTCAGCAGCACTGCAGTTATCACCTAGATAAATTCCTGCTGTCAGGTGTTACTGTTTTGATCTTTAATCCTGCAGCTGACTTGTACTGAATCTAGATTTGCTCCTAGAAACAAGCAAACAAAATCTTTATTTTTCTAACATCTGCAGAACAAACGTTTTCTTTTTGCTTAATGAGAAGAGCACAAACAGCACAGTTCCTGCAGCCCCCAAAACAGTTTCAGTGCAGTTTCCACAAAGAGTGTGTGATAAGGGAGTGTGAATGGTCACAGCTTGGGAAAGGGATCTCTGAAAAGGACAATACCCCTCAGGAGACCCAGAAGGAAGCAATTTTTCCTGCTTCCCAATTGTTTCAGCAGGGCCTGTCAACTTGCAGAGTTTGAATAATTAATTCAAAGAGGTGGTTGGAAGCTTTCCCTGTTCAGTGAGGAGAATTTAAGACATTGCTTTCTGTATGCTTCCCACTACAACAAATTAAACTTCTTGCCCTTTAGGTTACAGAGTAGACTTCCCAAGTCCTCAGGCAGGCAGCACAGCATCAGCAGAATGAAATTGAGACTGTTCATTCCCTTTATTGCCCTGAGAACTTCGTGGGCAGCACTGACAGTGTTTGAGGGCATCCTCTGCAATACCTGGCTCAGACAGGAGCTGCTGTACTGGGCTTTTTCCCACCAGGAGATTCAAAGCAGTCTGGACTACTACATAGGGATGTTAATAACATCTGGATTACTGTTAATTGTCACTGCACAGGCACAAAGCTCTGGTGGAAGAGGAGAGGCTCCTTCCTTGCAGTGGGTGGGTGAGGAGCTTTGTAGCAGGCAGAGCACAACCAGAGAGAGCTCAGCATTCCAGGTGGAACCCTCCCTACAGAAATCACAGCTACACAGAGGCTGCTATTCTGCAGGTCTGCTTGAAGAAAAGCTTTGTCCTCTCCATGTTTAAGATTAGCTTTCATATTTAGTAAAAATAGTTCTGTGGAAGTACAGTACAGAAAACATTGACTACCAGAGAGAGCAGAGTGGGTGTTGATGATTTCTATTTGCTCCAGGGGCAAACAGTTCAGTTTGTGTCAATATGTACTTAGGTGTATGTCACTGGGTATACTCAGGCACAGCATTTACTGTAGGAAGTTTTTCAGTGGATATTACTCATGAACCAGCTTACCCATTCCTCTTACATGTTTGGGCCTTAATATCTGTCCCCTTCAGCTCATTAGATTTCCCAGAGCCTCTGCCTCAGGCTCAGGATGTATTTCCTCTAAACTGGAGATTACACTCTACATAAATGAACCTCAGAGGCTCACAATTGTTCTCTGCTCATGGGGACTGCAGATGAACCTTGAGCCTTCCTCACTTTTCATCTAGACTTGCTAAAAACCTAGTTTGCCACACTCACTGCCAAAGAACATCAGCTCTGAGCTGCAGAGACCAAGAAAAGGTTTCTGTAATATTAAAGTCAGTATTAAAGAGCCTTCCCATGGACTGGAGAGGTCAGAACAAGAGATCAGCTCAGAAAATAAACCATTCCAACAAAAAGTGGACAAGTTTCACTGTGCATCTCAACCCTCCCCACTTCCAAACAGTCATTGCCCTCTAAATCCTTCAGAGTAACTTCAGATTTTGGACACTACAAATGAGTTGGTGTTTTTTTGTTTGCTTGCTTTGTTTTAAACCCTTTCCCACCTCTGGTTAAAAATAACCAAAAAAAAAAACCAAACCACTGGCAGCTGATACATGGAGTAATTCAGTTATCTCTGAGCCAGGAAGGCAATTTAGAAGAGTTTCCATCAACACATAAGACAACAAAAAAAACCACAACAAACCAGCCAGGTCAAAAGCTTTTCCTCAGCTCTTCTGGCATCTCTTGGCTTGAGTGAGCACTTTTAAAATGCTTGGTTTACTAAATAAATCAAAACCAAAGTCAGGAGAAAGACCATTTCCCATGGTTCTTCCTACTCTTTTTATCACAAACCCCTAAAGCTGGCTGAGAATGCTCAGAACCACAAATTTTAACCTTGGCAGGAACTAGAGGCATTGCTTACATCTTTGCATTTGCTTGCTGTACTCAGACATGTTATCTGGGCGAATAGATCTCAGAAATTTGATGTAGTCATCACTGTGGTACTTGGTCATTTCTTCTGCATTTGCCTTGTGAGGGCGCTGTAAGGACAAAGAAAAGAGCAAGGCTTCTTTTGAAACATCTCCCTCCCCAGTTCCCATTTCCAGTCTCAGATTTACTCCCAGAAACAACAGCAGCAACAACAACAACAACGAAGAGCCCTCAAACCAGCAGCTTTAAACAAGATAAACATCTTTCCAAAGGCAAGAATGCCACTGCTGGAGACTGGAACAGATTATATATCCAGACAAAGAAAATATTTAAGTTACAGGAGAAATGCAGTTTTCCAGCCTCTAAAGCTTAGCTGCAGCAAAGAATATCTTGCTAGAAGCAATCAGAAAAAAAGCAGAAATACTGTTTATTGTTTTTTCCTTTCCTGTTTGGCTTGTCAACAGAGAACTGAGGAGTCTGAAGCATCAGCAATAAAACAAGACCTTTCCTATGTATTTCTCTTCACTTACATATATCTCCATCTTCCTGTAGAGGCCATAGTTCAGCAGTAGGTTGTGGGTCATCCGGATCCTGTGGGGTTTCATAGGATGTCCCTGGCCATAATAGTAGTTTCCAACATCACCTGGGAGCAGAAAAGGGTATTTGTTACAGCAGGGAAAATGATCAACTTCTCCAAACAGAATCACAGCTAAAGGCACAAGAGCCATTAGGTCATCTGCTGTATCTGTCCTGCAGTGCTTCTGTCCACAGGGGACAGGGTTTCCCCCATCCTGCTCCTAAATTTGTTCCAGACTGAAGAGAGACAGACAGACATCTGGAAATTGAGACCAGATAAGGAATTTTTTTAATGCAAGTTCTGGGGAAGACAATCCCTGCAGAGCCTAAGCAACTAACATCACTCTTGAGGAAGACAAGAGGTGGGAGCAGCAGTTTGCTTGGGCAGGAAAGCTTTGGGCACCACATCTCAGCCCTCCCCTGTTCTCTACAGGGGATTCAGACCCCCTCCAACACCTCACATCTGCAGAACTCACAGCTTTCCCTGAATGCACCCAGCCTGGGAGCCACAGGAGTTTAATCCCAGCTCAGACAATGACTCCACAGACAGAGCACATCACTTCTTCACCTCAGTTTCTTTCTCTTCACCCAACAGAGACACAAAGCAGCCCATTCTGTCAATAAGCAACCACCCCCCCAGCTGGAGCTTTACTCCATAGCTGTAGTTAGGAGTTTTAGCTCCCATAGTTTTTATGATCAGCTGAAATCCTTCTGAAGAGTCTCCCAGGCACCCACATAGAGCCTGAGGAGCTGTCCTGCTGGCACTAATAAAGTCACCTTCCTGCAAACACATCCCACAGCTCAGCTCCCCACACATTTTTTTTTTCCCCTACCTGTCAGGAGCTGAGCTCACACTGCACTCCCCCACAGCAGGCACTGCAAACTGGTTCTTTCCCCCTTCCTCTCCCAGGGTAATTATTTTTATGAAACCAACAGAATTTAACTTTCAGATTTCTGCATCCTGCCTGATTGGGCTGTGAGTGGCACAGACACAAAACTTCTCAAGAGCAGGAAACACAGAGGTAGCCCCAGCAATGCAGTGCAAGGATCATTTTCTTGGGAAATCAGGCTGAGTTGTTCATGTAGTTGTACAACTTCTGATCACTTTAGGAAGCAGGAGACCCAATCCTGTCTGTCTGGTGACTCACTTGGGGTGTATTAATATTTCATCACTGATCTTACCACTCAGGAGAAGCTGCTGCTTCCTCACAGCACCCAGCTGTAGTTCTTTCCTCCTACAGACTATTTCCAGTCAAAGTAGATGCAAACCCCACACCCAAACAGTTCTGCTGCTGCAGTTCTCCTCTTTGTGTTCTCTGCACCACTGTATTTCCCTGGGGCAATTTTCCCTACAGTAAAATAAGGTTATAAACCAAACTTTGGGGAACTCCATAGGAGATGCTCAAGACCCTGCCTAGAAAATGCAAGCACAGAACAGCACCAGACATGAGGAATTATCATCCTCACTTCAGGAGAGGTCAGTGAAATGCTCTGAGCAAACCCTGCTCATGTGCACCCTGCTGAACAAACCCCACCACCACTCCTGCAGTGCAGCAGCTCAGCTTGTCTGCTCCTGGACAGCAGCACAGATTAAGTATGAACTCAACAGACACCTCTGCCTGCCAGGGCTAAGCAGGTCCCAGCTGACAAAGGAGAAGTTACTGCTTCAGTTCAAACCCTCAGCACCCCTGAGGCTTTCCATGAAGGACCCTTATCATTTCCAATTACCCTTTCCCCATCCTCTGCATCCCACCTAGATCCTTCTCCAGGATCCTAGGTTCCTTCTCCAGGACTGGATGTCCTCCTGCCACCTGAAATGGATGGCTCAAGGGAAAGATCCCCACAGAACAGTGCCCAGGGACCTGCAGGGAATGACTGCCCTGGATTCTGCTGCTCTTAACTTCCCTGCACGGGAAATAAAAATCAAGACCCTAACAAGCTGGCTTTCCACCACCCCAAATGATGCCTTCCCTGACAAGAGAAGCACCATTTCTCCCTAGGATGTGGTGCTGTGGATGTTTGCCAGAGGCTCACAAATGAGCAGGGGGAAAGGAGGCACTGAAACCTCACCACAGAGTAAATTAGTGAGGGCAGCCAGAGGCAGGAGTGTGCAAAGCTAACTTCATGCAGTTACCATGCAATAAAGGCTCCAAGGACAGCATCCCTGCTCAGCACTCTCAAACCAAATGAATGGTTATTTCATATTTAAGGCCTCAGTGCCTGCCTGGAAGGATTACAGCTTGCTGACAAACTGACAAGCTGCTTTGTGAACACACTGTATTGCAAGGGCAGGGATAAGTCTGGACACAGAGACCATTTTCTCCCAGCCCCTAGGTCCCATGAGCATTCTGACCCTCCCTACACGCACACTTTGAGGTTAAACCAAGCATTTTAACACCCAGGGCTCCAGCACCCCTTGTATATTTTGGTAAGATGGCTGTTGCACTGAGATGGGTTGTGTGATGAAATCAGGCTCAGTTTCACTGCACCCAGTGCTCTGAACCAGACTCCTCCTGGCCCTGCCTTCCAGAAGACAGTGGTTGAGTGACAGACCCATCAGGATTGTCATTGCAAAGCTACTGCTTGGCTTTACTCCTCCAAAGAAATAGAAGCCCTCACTCTATGCCTGACACACAGAGCAGTTGAAAAGACCTTGCTCTGCTGCTTGAGCACTGAGCACATCCACTTACCAGGAAAAAAGCAGCAAATAAAAGTTTTTATTTGATTTCACAAACTAATAACCATGACCAGAGAACTGCACAGTACCTCTCCCTGAGAGCAATCACAGCTGCTATTAAAAACAAGCTCACCCATCACTGAGGTATCAAGTCACCCCTCCAAAGGAGTGAGAGTTGTGAAGGGCAGTGCTGAGGTGACTGCGATGTCTCCCCCAGACTGTTGGGTGGAAGTGAGGCAGTCCCACAAGACTTGGGGTCTGACCAGCTCTAACACCCTGCTGCTCCCCTACCCCTGTGGGGTGATTATATAGCCCCAAATCGGTGCTTCCCCAGCCTCAAAAAAAGGAAAACAATAAAATGAATTAAAAATAAAGCAGTCTACAAGCCCCTACAACCCCAGATTCAGAACAAGTTCCTAGACACAGGAACTCCCTACAAACGACCAGGCAGGGGGTCTGCCTCCCAACACCTTTGGGTTTCTCCCCTGGCTGCTGACCCAAATGGCAGCTTCGGGGGTGCCTCTGCCTCCTAACACAGCTCAAGGAGGCTTTGTCTCCCCACAGTCTGTCCTCTCCCCCAGGACCTCCCCATCCTCCCAGAGGAACACCTCAGCACAGCTCCAAAAACCTCTTTCAGCCTCATGGCCCATCCTGGACCCTCCATGGCCTTTCCCCACCTCCCCCTCCCATTCTACCCCCAGCTCCCCCCACTCTTCCCTCTCTGCCCTCCCGTGTTTCCCCATATCCCCCCTGCCCCTTCCCCATGTCCCTGTTGCTCCCTGCTCCCCCATCTCTCCCTTCCGCCAAACCCCCCAATATCCACCCCTCTACCCCCAGAGACCCCCATTGCCCCCACACCCCTCAGAGCAGCCCCCACACCCTCCAGTGACCCCCCCATTCCCCTCCCCCAGCCACTCCCTCACCCCCAGTGACCCCCATCACCCCTCAGCCAACCCCTCTCCTCCCAACACCAGTGCCCCCCATTCCCCCCCAGTGCTCCCCTCTGCCCCCCACCCCCCCACCGCCCCCTCCACCCCCCAACCCCTCCGCATCCCTTCCCCCCCCCCTCACACACACACTCCCCCAGCCCGGCGGTGCCGCTGGCCGCCTCGCTCAGTGCCCCCAGCCCCTCACCATCATAGTAGTAGCAGACTTTCCTCTTGGTCCCCTGCGTCAGCGCCATTTTCCTCCTCCCCACACCACAGACCCCGCCGCCGCTCCGCGCAACCCAACCCTGCCCGCCCCGGGGCCCCGGCCCCGCCGCCCCGATAGTCCCGCCCACTGCGCGGCCCTTGGCCTATCAGAGCGAGCCTATCCGCCCCCTCTCTTACACTGACCAATAGAGAGCCGTGGGGGAGCCAGCAGGATAGGCGGATAGTGAGGGGGTGCTGGGCTGTACCACCGCTGGAGGGGGGGGGTGAAGGGGAAGACTGCACCATCGCTGTGCGGAGGGGGGGAATGGGGAGAGGGTCCGGGTGGGCGGGGAGGAACCATTTGGGGGGGCAGGGGGGGGGGAGTTGCCAGGTGGGGCTGAACCATCCTGGGGCAAGGCGGGGGGGGGATGATGGGGACCTCTAACAGACCCCAGACCCCACCTGCTCCCTCCTGGGGAGGTTGAGCCAGGGTTGTGTGAGAGGAGCTTGGGCTGGGGTCAGTGTGAGTCCATCCCCTGAGGCTAAACCCCACTTGCCCCGTGGCCACCGGTGCAAAAGTCTTTGTTGTCCCCAAAACACCACGGAGGGTCCAGGGCAGACCCCTTGGCCAAGGGCTGGGGCAGGCATGGCTGTGGGGGGGTGACTGCCACCACGGGGGCTGCAGGAGCTGAGGCAGCAGGCTGAGGGGGTTTGGTGTGGCCCCTGGCAAGCAGGGGGACAGCCTGGGGGGCACCCACCAGAGCCCCCCATGTGCCATCCCTCCGCTCTTCAGTGCCACTTGTCAGCTGGACCCCACTGCTCCAGAGACCTGAAGAGCTTCAAATCTTTACTGCCGAGGTCCAGAGAGCGTTCTCCAAGCACCCCAGGGCGATGTGGATGGAGTCTGTAGGGACCCGGTGCACCCCCAGACACCCCAACACCCGGAGTCCCTCATGGCTGCTGCTGATATTGGCCCTCGGTGGCGGTGAAGAAGTCCTCCAACACACTCTTCATGTACTCAAAGGTTGGACGTTCCTCGGGCTGCTCCTTCCAGCACTGCACCATCAGTTCATAGAGCTCCTGGGGGCAGTTGTCGGGCTGGGGCATGCGGTAACCCCGCTCCAGGTTCTGGATCACCTCGGGGTTGGTCATCCCTGCCGGGACAACACGAGTCACCCACCAGCTCGCACCCTACGCTTGCAAATCCCGTGGGGAAAAACATCCTTTCTCCCTGTAAACCTCAACCCTAAACCCCCCAGTGGCATTTTTGGGCTGTGGTTGACCGTGTTGCTTGGGGAAACGGTGGGAACCATGGTGGAAGGGATGGTGGAAAACGTGGAGAAAGACATGGAAGAAGGCATGGTGGAACCCGTGGTGGAACGATGGTGGAAAGGATGGAGGAAGGGATGGAGGAAGGGATGGAGGAAGGCGTGGTGAAAGGCGTGGCGGGGCACAGAGCCAGCCGGGGCAGCTCAGGACGCGTGTGTGTTCGTGCAGGAGTGCATGCAGACACTCGGGGCTGTGCGCTTGCGTGGGGTGCCAAAGCCCTTCTGTCACCCACAGCTGCTGGGAAATCCTGACCTGGATACGGGATCCGGCCGTAGGTGACGATCTCTGTCAGCAGGATGCCGAAAGACCAGACGTCGGACTTGATGGTGAACGTGCCGTAATTAATCGCCTCCGGCGCCGTCCACTTAATGGGGAATTTAGCCCCTGGAAAAAACAAACAAACAAACAAACAAAACAAAAAAAAAAACACAAAACAAATCAACAAAACAGCTGGAGGGGAGGAAGAGATGTTAACAGCTGGGCTGGGAAAGTCTCTCTCTGTTTAACCCTGCTCAGCCTCTGTCCCTGCTGCACGTCTGGGGATGAGCTCGTTAGGTGACAGCCAGCCTTCCGACCCCCCCTTGACAACAGCCACCCTGCAGTGGGCCAGCACGTCGGTTCCTGTAGTAGCCACCAGGTAGGGCTGTCACCCCACCAAACATAGAGCATGGGGGGTGTGCAAGGTCCCACAGCCCCCACCCATCTGGGGGGGGGGGGGAAGAGATGGAGGGGGGAGAAGAAAGAAGACCCCTCACTTGTCCCTCTCCCCCGGGGCATCCCGCAGCTCCCGGCGTGGGGGGACACGCACCCTCTCGGGCTGTGTACTCGTTGTCCTCGATCAGACGGGCGAGCCCGAAGTCGGCGATTTTGCAGCCCAGGGTGTCAGACACGAGGATGTTGGCAGCCCGCAGGTCGCGGTGGATGTAGTTCTTGGCCTCGATGAAGGCCATGCCCTCGGCGATCTGCCCTCCGGGATAATTGCAATTAACGCCATTAGCAGAAACCACTAGGCCCATCCCTGGCCCCCGGCAGCCCCCCCGAGGCTTCGCTCCCTCCTCTCCCCACCTGTGCTGCCATGTCCAGCAGTTTGTTGATGCTGAGCTTGACTCCTTCCGAGGTCTTAAGGAAATCCACCAGGCTGCCTGCAAGGAAGGTCTCAGCAGCAGGAAGGAGCTGCCTCCCCTCCCCCAAGCACCACCCAACGGGGGGGACCCCGAAAAAGCAGGCAAGAGGGGGTGGGCAGGAGACCACCCTGGCTGCATGGTCCTTTGCCTCCTGCCAGGGCTGACCTCCGAGCTCCCAGACCCGGGATGCAGAGCATGGGGAGATGAAGGATGCCAAAAGCAGCTTGAGACACACAAACCAGCACCCACCCAGCACTGGGAAGGGACAGTCAGGATCTGAAGGGACCACAGCCTCCCCCCCCCCCATGGTGGGCAGCTCCCCACTGCCCTCACCCTTCTCCATGTACTCAGTGATGATGTAGATGGGCTCCTTCGTCACCACGGCATAGAGCCTCACCAGCCGTGGATGCTGCAGGTTCTTCATGAGGTTGGCCTCCTCCAGGAAGGCACTGGGTGACATGCTGCCCTGCTTCAAGCTTTTGATGGCCACCTTGGTGTGGCCGTTGTAGAAACCTGCAGAGAAATGTGTGGCAATAGGGGTGCTGGGCAAGCACAGAGGCGGCTCTGTGGGTCTGGAACATCCCTAGCCAAGAATGCACAAGCAAGAGACATTGGAGGTTGCAAAGACTGCTGAAGACCAAGCCCAGAGGCAGTGAAGGCTGGTGAGGGACCCTTGCAGCCCAGTGGATTGTTGCAGTGGAGACAGAGGACTTTTGGGATGATCACAGCTCAGTGCTGGCCACCTCCTGGGCAAAAATCTATAACCACATTTGAACCCACCAGGCAGATATCTTTACCTGTGGCTTTCAGAAGGAGAGGAAGTTGCTGGGTGTTGGGCTTTGAACAGGAGGGGTGACTGGGGGAGTTGGGCAGTGTGCTGAAGCCTAGCTCCTAGAGCGGACTTCTGGGGACAGCCAGCACCCATGCAGGGGTCTGGGTGGACAGGAGTAGATGAGTGGGGAAGCTTAGGCTGCTCTGGATAAACCAGAGCTTCCTCTGGGCTGCTGGTTTTCTCCCTTCTTCCAGGGCCCTTGTGAAAAAATGAGGTCCCACACCTAGGGCTGTGCTGGTTGCTCCATGTGAGACCCCAGCCAGACCCCTCCCCAGGCCAAGGAGACTGCAGGGCCTGGTTGCTGCTGCCCACATCTCCTCATCCACAAGGAAGCACCCCAGTTTCACTCTGACTCACCCATCCAGACTTCTCCAAACTGCCCTGCTCCCAGCTTCTCCACCAGCTTCAGTGACTCCCGTGGTACCTCCCACTCATCCTGCCACCACGGCTTCTGTGGCTTCTGGGTCCGGCAGGGCTTGGCCAGGCTGGTGCAGAGCCCATTGGAGCTGCCTGGAGGGCAGGGGCAGGCAGAGCCACCATCAGTGCAGGCAGAGGGCATGGGACATCCAGCACAAGCTGGGGCACAGGTAGCAATGTGTCCTGCTCATCCCAGTCTCCATCCCATCCCAATCTCCATCTCCATCCCCTGCAGGCAGGACCAGCCTGGGTCCCTCCCTGCCCCCCAGCAGCACATACGTGTGTAATACTCCACCAACTCATGCAAGCTACTGAAGGTGACACGGGGGGAGATGTAGTAACCACCACGGTCCATGTTACGGATCTTGTAGTGCTTCACTGTCTCACCCTGGTTCTGGTCAAAGTCCCTCACTGACAGTGAGTAAGAGCCTGAGGAGATCGGGAGGAAGCAGGTGGGTTTTGGATCCTAGTTCTTGTCCTGCACCTTTCCCGGTACTGGTGGCAGGAGGTGGCAGCATGGTGGGACCCATGGGACGGTACCTTTGGAGGTCTCACTCTCCCGGATGAGGAAGGAGCCGTGGGTGTTGCCCGATGCCAGGAGCTGCCGCTCCGCATCCTTGCGGCTGATGTTTTTGAAGAACCACCTGGAGACACAGGGCAGGGTTGGGCTCAGGACACCTTTAGGAGATGTTCCTGGCACCTTTCCATCCCACACCCCCACCAGCACAGCTCCTGCCAGGGTAGAGCTCATCTCCCACTCACGGCTCGGGCTCCAGGCTGTTCACCATGGCCACGAAGTTGTAGGGGATCAATCCCTCCTGGCCGGTGGTGAGCGACTGTGCCTTCCACCACTCCCCACTCCTGCAGGAACACAGCGAGGTGAGAACCCCCTGGATGCCAGGACCCCCACAGCCCTCCCTGGCAGCACGAGGACACCATTCAGGGAGCTGTGGGGTTGTGCTGGTGTGGGTGCTGGGACACCATCAGCTCTCGCTCACTCTTCCAGGATGCGAAGTTTCTCACCCTTCTGCAGCCCCAGGTCCCCATCATGCATGGGCTCATAGTTGTACAGGGCCACCACCAACTTATCTGGGAGGACAAGCAGAGAGCAGTAGGGTGGTGGTGGCCAATGTGGGGCTGTCCCCAGCCACTCCCTGCTTGCAGCTGGATCTTACCTTGCAGTGGGGAGCATGGTGGGGATGGGGCCTTGAAGGTCACCAAGGGGTCTTGCACCTCAGAGCTGTTGCAGTTCAGCCTCTGCCAGGGGATGAGGAGCCCTGTGAGGCCATCCCATGGCCACCTACTGGAGGCATTTGGCTACCAGGATGGGGGGCTGCTCCCCTCCCCCTCCTCACCTGGTGCTTGCTGACGGGCTCGATGGGGTAATTGCAGTGCTCACAGATGTCGATGTTCTCAATCCAGTCCTCATCGTAGTGGGAGCTGCAGCAGCAGCCCATGGTGGCTGCAGGGGGTGAGGCAGGGAGAGCAGCTTCACCCCTCCTGCTCTGCCTCTCCTCCCACTCCAGCATATCCACATCCTTCTGCCCACATCTCATGGTCCACACTCCAGACTCTGCTGCACCGAGGGCACCCCCTGCCTCCCTGCCCCCAGCCATATTTCCTCCTAATTTTCTTCTGACTTTATTAATTAAAAAACACTGAAGACAATTAATCCCCAGCCTGAGGCTCCCTTGGTGTCCCATTGTTCTCCCTCACAAACATCCCATTGGGATCCCTGCCCTGCACCCCACGTTTCACCTTGTCTGGCTGGACCAGGCACCTCCCCAGCCCTAGAAGTGGCTCCAGGGGTCAGAGGTGGGTGTGAGTGCTCCTCCACCCATGCTGCATCACCTCCAATTTCCTTCTGCCCACCCTGGGACTCTCACTGGCTTCTCACCAAAGATTTGATCCCCATCACTGTGTTCCTGCATCCTTTAACATCCACCCCTGCTCGGGGACCCTCACCCTTGCTTGGGAGCCTCATCCTCAGCAGCTCACTCTGAAATATCAAACATCTCCCAACCTCAAGCATCAGCCTTGGCCGACACCAATCCAGCACAGGGCTGTGTCCCAGGGCCCCTGACATGGAGGGGACGATGCCACCGATGTCATATGGGCTCTGCAAACCACTCTAGCAGCTCTCACCTTCCCACTTGATGTGTCACAAGGAAACGGCAGCCCACAGGCCTGAAAAAGCTCTTCCACAGAACCTCCCATGCTTACACCACCAGGATTTATCTCCACTGAGCCTCAGCTCTCAAACCCTCTTCCCAGCAGCTCTGGGGGCTCTCTGGGAGGTCCCAGTGTGGTTTCTGCAGGCATCAGGTGCCAAAGGCAGGGCTGGGAGCCGGGAGCCAGGAGCCAGGAGCCAGGAGCCAGCCCGGGTGTCTCTGCCCCAGCACCCAAAATCAGCAGCTGCTTGGGCAACCACCGAGCAGGAGCTTTTATCTGGCAGTGAGGAGATGCAGCTGCCAGGATCCTCATCCCAGGTCCCTGGCAGGAACTGGGAGCTGCTTTGCTGGGAGTCCTGGGCCACCAGTGCTGCCACCATCATTTTCTTCTAGGTTTCCTACCCAGGAGCCATCATGCTGTTGTGTTTTCACAAGCAGCCACCAAAATCCACCTTCCCCCATGCTTCAGTGGGGGCTTCACTGCAGTGGGTACTCCCATGGCCAGCTGAGGACTACTCAAGCTGCCACCAAGCCCCAGTGCCACCATCCACCTGGTTTGGCAGGCCAGGAGCCCCCTTCCCTTGGGGTTGATGTGGCTGTTTCAGCATCCAGAGCAGGGACACGGGGACTGCCCCCACAGTGCCACGCTGGGGTGCCCTGGCAGCTGGCAGGTGATTTTTGGAAAGGAGAGAGCAGATGAGCAAGTCTCCTCCACACCATGTAATGCTGCTTTGGGATTTAAATGGTAAAAAAAAAAACAAACAAACTTTGGTGTCTCCAGCTCCTAGTAATGCTTATTCAGGAACACACTTTGCACCCAAATGTGCCTGGCCTCACCACAGTGTCCCAACACAGACAGGAGCAGGCAGTGCCCAGGCAGCAGCAGAGCCCATGCCCAGCCCTGAGCACAACCCTGGCCCTGCAGAGGCTGCTCCTGCTCTCCAAAACCTGACCTCACACTCCAAAACCTTCCCCCCAGTCCTTCAAACACCTTTAATAACAGGGACTGCTGCTGGAGAGTGTTTTTTTCCTCCCTGCTCAAAGCATGGGTGGGGAGGGAGATGCTGCCATTGTACTTTTTTTTTTCCTTTTTTTTGTACCCAAGCCACAGTATAATTTCCACCCAGCAGCCCTGTCACCTGCCTGGTTTTGAGGGCCACACCAGTGACAAAGGGTGTTTGAAGTTGGGTTTTGTGCCTGCATCTGTGCAACTGAATTTCATGTGTGCAGGCAGCTTAGGAGGGGCACAGGCACCCCTTGTCATGCTCCCTCTGTGCGTGTGTGTGTGTGCGTGGGGTTTGCACACACATCCTTGCACCACCATGGTTGTGCCTCTCCCCAGTTTTGCTCGGGAGCGTGTGGGGACCCCCCAGATCCTCCCTGGAGGAGCTGCCCCCGTTCTGGCCCTTCCACGCACACTGCTTTGGGCAGACCTGGGTGCCTTGGCATGGGTGGGTGTGAGGAGGGCTGAGGCTGACCCTGTCCCTCTTCAAGGCTCACCCTGGTGCCCTGAGTGTCCCCAAAACAGGGGTGACCCAGCTGGACAGTCACCCCCATGCCTGGCATAGCCTTGTAGAGATGCAAAGGACCATGGCCCCAGAGCCACCATGGAGCAGGGGGGATGTTTGGGGCTGAGACAGCACTGAAACAAAGTGTATGGCAGTGTCTGAACCCCCCAAACTGGGCAGTGGTCCCCTGAAGCAGGACCACTGCCTGTCCCTAAGCGGGCAGGCAAGAGCCTGGCCTTGGGGACAAAACTGCTTTGCCCTGGAAAGAGGGGGTCAGGGAGAGCCCCCCACTCCCACCCTGGGTGGGGAGAAGACATCAGAGCAGTAGCTTTTTCCCCTGCTGGGAGGTCACAGAGGAATGGAGATCATAGCCCTGCTCCCCCATCCCTCACCCACATCCCCCCGCAGTGATGAGCCCAAACCCCCCCAAGGGGCAACCTCAGAGAGTGCAACAGGACCCCTGCCCTCAGCAGGCAGCCGGGGGGTCCCCAGCACCTACCCGGGGGGTGCAAACCCTCTGTTCCCCCAGTCCCTGTTACCTCTTGGTGGTCTCAGACTCCCATGGCCCGGCAGCAGGAGCGATGGTGCTGTCTCCTGCTCACATCCTCACCATCCCCAGCTACAGCCTGGGGACCCTCTGGAGAGCAGACACAAGCCCCCTGTGTCCTGCCAACACCCTCTCTTGCTCCCTGCCTGCCCTGGCTTCCTGCCTCATGAGCAAACTCGAGAGAAGTTGGTTCAGAGCTCGCACACAACCGCAAGAGCGAGTGACAAACCCCGATGGCTTCCTGCCATCCCTGGCCCCCAGGGTCCCTGCTACAGGTGCCCTGGCCACCAGTCCCCAGGGACCAGCAGGGCAAGGGGATGCTGAGCCCCTTGGCCGGTGGGATGTGGGGACCCAGGGGAGGTGTGGTGCAAGGGGTGGGTGACAGGCAGGGGGCTGTCACCTGCTGCCTGGGCAGTGCTGACCCCTTGAGATCCCCGGTCCCTTGTGCTGCCCCCTCCCTGGTGCTGGGTGTGGGCAGACTGGTGACACCATCCCCCCGCCACCCCTGATCCCTGCAGCTTGTGGGACCCACAGCCCTACTTTGGCTGTCAGCACCGGGTCACCCCTGAGCCCAGCACCCCGAGAGCCACGGTGGCAGCGGCTGAAGCCCAGGGGACACAGGGGACTCGTTGTGCCCCAGCCCGGCTGCCAGCCCTGAAGATTTTTTTTTTTGAGACATCTCGGAGCAGAGCAACCACAAGGCTACTGCCTTGGCTTTGTCGATCAAAGATGAAGCCAGAGGTACCTGCCGGCTGCTCTGCGGAGCCAGGGGCAGGAAGCGCAGCTGTGCTGGAGGAGGGGACACAGCGGCGGATGCAGCATCCACCCTGGCAGGGACATTTCCCGGGCCCATTCCTCATCGTGCTCCCCAGCCTCGAGCAAGGGGTGGTGGGGAGAGCTGCCAGGCCCTGGGGTGTGCCACGGCCTGAGGGTGCCTGTGGGGCTCTCCCCAGGTCCTGATGCTATCCTGGAAAGGAGAAGCAGTCTCCAGAATTATGCCTGGGTCACCCCACAGCTTTCCAGGCACTGGTTGCAAAGAAACACAGCACAGTGTGAAGTCATATCCCCAAGGGACAACTTACTTTGTGAATGTTTTGGGATGGATAGAGGAAGGGAAAAAGTCAAAAGCAAAACCCTCTGGTGAGGGCAGTGTTGACAGCCCTGGCTGGCACTAACCCGAGGGACAGCAACAACAGTACATACAACAAAGTATTGCAATGGGTCAGAAGATAGGGCAGGACATGGTCCCAGAGCTGCAGAACCCTGAACATCATCCCCATCACCTCCTGGTCTCAAGCCTCAAAAACAATTTGCAGCTGGTTGGGTGAGGAGCATTTCCTGCTCTGTCACAGCCCCAGCACCCACCCACTGCCAGGGCACCCAGGGAGAGCCTGGCAATGGTGTCCCCAAAGCAGAGACATGGCACTGTCCTGCAGCAGAAACTGATGAGAAGCTTCCCAGCCTGTGAGGAGCCCCGGGGAGCATCCAGGGAAGGGGTGATGGCATCATGGTCCCTCCTGCCACTCCCAGTTAAGCCACACCAGGAGGTGCAGGCATGTGCCTGGGTGATTGCAATAAAGGGGAAAAACATCAGCTCTCACCTTCACCTCCTTTTATTCCACCTCAAAGTGCTGTTCCTTACATTTTCCACTGTGGTTGGCCCTGACATCCCTAGGGACAAGGTACTGGGTGCCCCAAAACACCCCATGCCCAACAGGACAGTGGCATTTCCCATGTCACCGTGGTGTGGCACTGCACCACAACTCAGCACCCCCTGTCCTGAGGTATCTCAGCCCTTGCAGCAGCTCCACAGTCCCCGAGGCATCTTGGGAGGGACCTGAGAGCCCCATCAGGTCCAACACACCCACCCGGGCTGGGAGCAGAGAGGTTCCAGCACCTTCAGCAGAGGGAAAACCTTCGGGAGTTGATGTTCATGCGGGTGACACCGATGTGCTTGAGGGGCACGGAGAGCAGGAAGGCAGCCTTGGGAGGGATGTTGCAGAGCAAGTCAGAGTCTTCCTCGCAGCCCTCGAGGCCGAAGGTAGCATCGTCCAGCATCTCCTTGTGCTGGTGACAGGCCTGCTCCACCTTCAGCCGGTGCAGCCGTGCCCGCAGGCCCATCAGCTGCTGTGCCAGGCGCTGGTCCACAGCCTGCATCTCCTGCTGCTTGGGGAGATGGGCATCAGGGATGGAACAGGAACAGCCACTGACCCGGCCAGCGGGTCTGTCGGGGCACAAACCCACCTGGGACTACGAGCACAAGTGGCCCTGGAATCAGCACAGAGCCCATGCACAGGGTTTGTGCTGAGGTGACAGCCCCCAGATGCCCCCCACAGCCGTGCCACCAGCAGAGCAGGCAGAAGGGAGTGACAAGTGTGAGACTGTGACAAAGCTGTCACCCCCTAGCATGGTGCAGGAGCCATGGTATGGCAGAGCCACACACACCTCTTGCAAAAGTCCTGGTCCAGCAGTTGTCCCGGGCAAAGGAGCAAAGCAGGGCGCTGAGGCAGGAGCACCCTGACCCCAGCACATCCCATCCCCATGGTGTGAGGTGGGGATGCACTCGCTCCCTCTGCACCGAGAAGCCCCGTGACCCCATTCCCCTGCTGGGCTCCGTCCTCGCCCACCCTTGGTGCCCCCTGTCCCCCCTGCAGCTACTCACCAGCTCCGTCCTTAGCCACTCCAGAGCCGCCTCCATGGTGGCAAAGCCACAGATGCCACCATCCCACTCGTCCCCAGGGCCCTGATCTGCCCCTCCGGGGGTCCGGCTGCGCCAGGGCTGTCCCTGCACCCGGGCTTCCCATTCTAGGTAAGAAGGTCTCCGGGTCTGCAGCTTCAGTTTGGCCGTCAAAGCCTTCAGGCTGTCCAGGCTCTCCTCCTCCCAGGTGGGCTCCTCCTCACCCAGCTCCTTGAACTTCAGCTGGTCCAAGGGCATGGTGGCATCCACAGCCACAGCGCTAAACCCGGGAGTGACCTGTCCCTACCCTCAAAGCCCCCGTGCAAATGGAGCTGCTATACATACACACACACACATATATATATGTATATACACACAGACACACACATCGCCCCCCGGTGAGTCCCGGCTATTTATCCACCCCCGGAACAATAAAGGTCGGGGTCGCCGAGGACAGTTCCAACCGTCAGGAACTTTCCTTATCCAGCGAAGTGCAAAGGAGGTTGTTGGGTTTTTTTAAAGTTTTGTTCGTGACGGGTTTATGTCTATTTTTTGTTTCCCTTTTTTTTTAGCATTGTTGTCTCCAGCTGGGAGGAGACTCCCTGTTCCCGGAGAAGAAGGCTTCACCGGGACGTCCTGGCAAGGGGATGATTTATCACCTCCTGCACCCGAGGCTAGGGTGCCAAAAAAAACCCAAGGAAGGAAAAATAACCCTGCGGGGTGGGGGGGATGTGGGGGGAACGGGGAGAGGAGCCGGGGGGCAGCCGGAGTCCCACACCCCGACCGGGCCCTTAAGGTGGAACCGGGTTAGGATCCTTCCGCTGCTCCTTTTTCACCCCTCTGGGGGTGGCAGCTCTGCCCGGGAACGCTCCGGGAGCAGGGGAGGGATGGGACGAGCCTACCCCGGCTGCCCTACGGCCCCCTGCCCCGGGGACATCCCCCCCATCTCCTCCAGCCCTTCTGGGATCGTCCCCAGAGATCTTGTTGAGGTGTCCCCTCGCTGTGTGTCACCTCCTCCCCCCGCGATGTGCCCCCCACACCTCAGCGCTCCCATCCCCTCCCGCCTGCCCGGGGAGCGTCCTCGGCACCCGATGCAGCCAGCGGAGCCGTCCCCGGGCCGGGCCACCTTAAACTCGACATCCGCCGGTCGCCGAGCCGCCCCCCTGGCGGCAGGCAGGGCTGGGGGGGTCATCGCCCCCTCCGTGCTGGCACCCTGAGCTCGCCTGCTTGCACCCCGAGGTCCCTCCTTGCAGCCCAAGCTCCCTGCTTGCAGCCTGAGCCCCCTGGCTTACACCCCGAGCTCCCTCCCTGCACCCAGAGCTCCTCGCTTGCACCGCGAGCCTCCTTGCTTTTGCCCAGCAGTTCCCTGTTTGAATGCTGGGGTCCCCTGCTTGCACCCCACGATCCCGGTCTGCACTCCAACATCCCCTGCTTTCACCCCACAGTCCCCTGCTTGCACCCTGAGTTCCCCTTCGTCCCCGAGGTCCCCCACTTGCACCCGGAGGTGTCGTCCCCCTTCTTGACTGCCCCATCAGGTAAGCCCAGGGGTGTCCGGGGCGGGCAGTGCTTCCAGTCACTCACCCAACTCCTCCTCACCTTGCCTCAGTTTCCCCATGTGCAATGACAGCGCTGTCGGGGGAGAGCAGTAGGTGAGGAGAGGAAATCTGTGCCCCTGCCCTGCGTTTTGCAGTGAGGGAGTTCCATATGCTGGAGGTGACAAAGTAAACACCAAGAGGGGGGTGAGGCTGTAGGGCCCCGTGTGACACAGAGGGAAGACGGGGTTTGCAGGCTGGGCCGTGCAGGATTTCCCCTTTCTCCCTACAGCCACAGATCCCTTGTGCCCAGCCAAGGGTCTGCCGGCGGTCTCTGCCGCCATGGAATTCTCGGAACTGATCAAGACAGCAACGGTGGAGAACGTGGTTCTGTCGTGTGTGGGGCTGCCGGCAGTGAAGGGCACCCTGTGCATCACCAGCCACCACCTGCTCCTCTCCTCCTGCCCCGGGGGGGATGCCCAGCCCAGCACCTTGGAGCTGTGGCTGCTCATTCGCAACGTGGATGCTGTGGAGAAGAGGTGGGTCCTGCCCTGCACCCCCTTTTAGCGGCCTCACCCCTTCCTGAGTTGGAGGAGATTCCCTGCTGCTCTCCTGACACTCGCCTACCCCAGAGCTCAGCCACCCCACCCATGGAGCCCCATCCTTCCTCTTCTCCACGGCCCAGAGGATGCTGGCATCGCCGGGCGTTGACCTCCTCTTTTCCTCCTCTTTTCCTCCATGCCTAAGTGTGCAGAATTTAGGCTGGTACCAGCCCCCATGGACTCCCCACCAGACACCAGGTTTGGCCTTTAACACTCTCTGGGCTTTGTGCTGACCACCACGGTTCCCACTGACACCCACCCTGGTGGAGAGATGGAAACTCCAGCCCCCAGCACCAGATGAGAGCCTGTGATTCGGCAATGGCACAGCCCTCCTGCTTCACCCTGCTTGGCTCTCCCAGGGGGAGAGGGTAGCTCTGAGCTTGTCTGTCTGTCTGTCTGTCTATCTACACAGACTGACAGCTAGCCCTGACCCTCCTCCTCCTCCCTTTAGGCTCACTGGTTCCTCTGGCACCATCACGCTCCACTGCAAAGATCTGAAGGTGCTTCAGCTGGAGATCCCGGGCACGGAGGAGTGTCTGAACGTCGCCAGCTCCATCGAGGTGAGCTCCAGGGTGGCTGGAGAGTCCGTCCAGAGCCCTGCTGGGGTACAAAGGGTTGGCAGGAGAAAGCAGTGTTTGCTCTGGGTCTGTCAATACTGTGGGCAAACACTCAGTTCCCGGTTATATTGGCACGAGGAGCCCTTGGGGATGGTGGTGCTGGTGCCTGCCTGCCCAACCCACACCGGGATGTGGCCAAGTGGGAGGATGGGGTTTGTAGAGTCCCTGGGGACATTCCAGGCCGTCTCCCTACTCAGCTTCCACCTTTATCTCCTGCTCCAGGCCCTCTCCTCAGTGGACTCGGTGATGATGATGTACCCGTTCTTCTACAGACCCCAGAGCCTGAAGCTGGAGGAAGGTTGGAGCCTCTTCCCCCTGCAGAGGTACTTCCAGCAGATCGCCTCGCAGGTGAGCCCGGAGGGGAGTGACCCGGCTGGGCTGGGGGGGAACAGCTCCCCCCACCCACACCAGGGCTGCCGGGGGACATCCACCCAACACCCCCCCCCTCACACCTTTCCCTCAGACAAACCGGTGGCGGCTGAGTGAGGTGAACCAAGACTTCACCACCTGCCCCACGTACCCCCCCGCTGTCATTGTGCCGGCGGGGGTGGACGACGACTCTTTGAAAAAGGCGTCCCGGTACCGGCAGGGCGGGCGGTTCCCCGTCCTCAGCTATTACCACCGTGAGAACGGCACCGTAAGTCCATTTCTCTTCCGTAGCGGGGTGAAGGGGTCTGGAACCCACCCACCCCCCCATCCCATGGAGCTGCTCCTCCCTCTGCAGGCCCTGCTCCGCAGCAGTCAGCCACTGACCGGACCCAACCGAAAGCGCTGCCGGGAGGACGAGCGGCTGCTGGGGGCGGTTCTGGACGAGGAGCACCGGGGCTTTGTCATCGACACACGCTCAGCACAGGCAGCAAAGCAGGCACGGATGACTGGGGGGGGGAACAGAGCCCAAATCCTCCTACCCACAATGGAGGAGGCTGCATCGGCCCCTGGAGAGGTGAGAGGCTGAGCTGAGGCCTGGCAGGCTCATGACACAGGTGCTCACAGTACCCTGCCAAGCACATGGGGACACCAGCCCTCTCTCCTCCCCACCCCCCCAAAAAAAAAAAAAAAAAAAAAAAAAAAAAAAAAAAAAGTTCAGATTAGTTATTAGGAAAAATTTCTCCACTGAAAGAGATATCTGGAGCAGGTTGCCCAGGGAGGTGGTGGAGATGCCATCCCTGAAGTTACTCAAAACTCAGGGGGATGTGGTGCTTGAGGAGATGATGTAGTGGTTAAGGTGGACCCTGATGATTCTCTGACTCTTCAGGCCCCTGACACCCCCTTTCCCTCCCCTCCCAGAGGCCGCCCACTGCAGGAGAGCTTCATGAAACTGGTGGAAGCCTGCAATGACTCCTCCCTCAGCATGGACCGCTGGCTGAGCCGGCTGGAGAGCTGCCGCTGGCTGAGCCACATCAAGGCAGCCTTGAGCACAGCCTGCCTGGCTGCCCAGTGCATGGACAGGTAACGGGGGGGCTGCTGCCCCACAGCCCCCACTCTCAGTGGGGCTGAGACCTCAGGAGTCACCCCAGCATCACCCGCAGGGAGGAGAGCAGTGTGCTGGTGCACGGGGCAGAGGGGACAGACACCACACTGCTGGTGACAGCACTGGTCCAGGTGATCCTGGACCCATCCTGCCGCACGCTGCTGGGCTTCCAGGGACTGCTGGAGAGGGAGTGGATCGAGGTGAGAGCAGTGGGGTTCCAAAGGGAACGAGCCTCCCGGCTTGGTGATCACTCCCTTCACCCCTCTTCTGCCCCCTCTGGGGTCCTGCAGGCTGGACACCCCTTCCACCTCCGCTGCGCCCGCTCTGCCACCCCCCAGGCCCGGCTGAAGCAGGAGGCACCACTTTTCCTCCTCTTCCTGGACTGTGTGTGGCAGCTGAGCCGACAGTTCCCCTTCTCCCTCGAGTTTGGTGAACACCTCCTGCTCACCCTCTTTGACAATGCCTACGCCTCTGCCTATGGCACCTTCCTCTGCAACAATGAGAAGGAGAGGTGAGTGGGGTGGGGGACAGCACTGTCCCCTGTGGACACCACCATCCCCTGAGGACACCACCACCGTGACCCTGGGGCTGTGGCCAGGGCAGGGCCACCACACTGCCAGACAGGGCAGAGTAAAGCCCTCCAGATCACAGCTTGGGTCAAATGTGGCCCCTTGCCAGAGACTGAAAAGGGTCTGGGCTCTTCCGTAGGTGTCTGTGTAAAGTGAAGGAGAGCACACACTCCCTCTGGGCTTGGTTGAACCAGCCTGGGGAGAAGAAGAAGTACCTGAACCCCCTCTACTCACCCAACCCCCTGGTCATCTGGCCGTCTGTTGAGCCCCAGAGCATCCAGCTATGGCAGGGTAAGCTGGGTCCAGCACTCCAGAGCCCAGCTCCCAGCAGGGCTGGGTGAGGAATTGCTGCTCCACTTTTCCCTCCCTCAAGTAACACACAGCCCTGTCTCTCCCAGGTTTATTCTTCCGATGGATCCGTTCATCCCAGTACCTGGATGAGGCCTGGGCAGAGATCCAGCAGTTAGTGGAGAGCAACCACCTCCCTGGGAAGGAGAGCAGAGGGCTCAGCCTGAACCAAAACCTCTCCAACCCCACTGCCCAGACAGAGAACAAAAGATGAGCAGCAGTGTGGGCAGCTCGGTGCCTGTGGGAGGAGCTGTACAGGACATACCCCAGGATGGCTCCAGGAGGGGGCACAGACCCCTTCACAGCCCCTAGGTTTGTTTCAGTAAAGCACCCACTCTCCCAGCCCACGCCTGCTTTTCTGCTCAGATGTCGGGGCAGAAGCAGACGGGGCTCCTTCCTGCTGAGGTTCTGGGTGGATCAGAACCTCTGGCAGAGCAGCAGGCAGGGGCAGGTCGATGGACCCAGCAGCACCAGCCCCTGGTAGCTCTCAGCACAGCAAAAGCAAAGCAGCAGAACCCAGCAAACCCACAGCACCCACCCCACAGTGGGTGGGCTGGAGGGGTGCAGCATTTCAAGCAGGAAATGTGCCCTTGAACCCAGTCCTGAGGAAGGAAAGATCTACAACCCCCCCCAGACAAACAGACACAGGAGAAGGGCTGTGAGGACGAGGCTCTGTGACACAACCAGTGCAGGAAATAACTGTTCCATGAGGAAAGCTGGCCCAGGGTCAAGCACCAAGAGCCAGGAATGTGCATGTCACCTGGGAAACAAGCTGCTATCCCCTGCACACCCTGGGATGGACCCTCAGATCCTCCCTAGGGAAGAGTTAACAGCTCCAACAGAGCCGGGAGGGCAAAGCTCTCAGTTTAATTTTGTTAAAAAACAAAACAAAACAAAACCCAAACCCCCACAGAGGCGTTTTTCTTTGTGTTTATAAAAGATTTATATTTATTTCCTTTTAATTTCTTTTCTCCCCTGATGTATAAACAGGCTCACCAGAGCAGGAAAGACCCCCAGGGGCAGGCAGGCAGCTTTCCCTGTCCTTGCCTTCCCCACCTCCTGTAGCAGCCCTTACTGCCCTCCTGACTTTCTCCCTTCCCCCAGCACTGAAGTTTGCTGCTCACTGCTTCCTGATGCCTCCTGCAGAGCTGACCAACTTCAGACCTTAGAAGGGCTGCAGTCAGGATGGGGAGAGGAGAGGGAAGAGGAGAAGTAAGTCCTCTCCTTTAAGCTTCAAATTCAAACTCAAAGTACTGGGGATCGAAGTAATGGATGCGAACGTAACCATCCTCACCCCCACTGCTGTAACTGCAGGGGAGGAAAGAGAAGATGGAGTCAGTGATGGTGTCCCAGAACCCTGCTTTGTAACACACCCCATGCCCACAAACCCCTCCAGAAACTTACAGGTGTCACAAGACAAAATAAAAAAAAAGATCATGGTGACACAGCCAAAATGTGCAACAGGACCTAAGGGAAAGGCTGAAGTCCAAGTCAAAGGTTGGACTGGGTGAGCTTGAAGGTCTCTTCCAAACAAAGACATTTTGGGAATCTGTGACCCACCCCCCTCAGGGTCACAGGAATATTAAGGGAGGTGCTGGCTCTGTTCTACTGTGAGCCCAGCTGTATCCTAAGGAAAGGCAGAGATCCTCACCTCTTCCCATCAGGGTGAAAAGCAACGCTGTTTATTGGACCAAAGTGACCCTTCACTCTGCCAAACTCTTCTTCAAAAGCCAAGTGGAAGAACCTGAGAGAAGGAAAGAGATTGAAATGGTCACAGAAGTCAGGATCCTGGTGAGGGACATGATGGGGTTTTCCTCAGAAAAACAATGCAAGTTTAGTGACTCCCCCAGCACTGCCAGGAGAAAAGTGCTCTGGCACCTCTGGGCTGTAGGAGTCCTCCAGGTGAGGATTCAGCTCTGCCAGAGGAAAGAGACCAACCTGGCTTCAAATTTGCCAATCCTGGTGGAGGTCGTGGTAACATCCATGGCCTCTTGCCCACCACCAAGCACCACCTGCAGTGGAGAAAAGGAAAACCACTTCAGTGCTGCTTACATCATGCTCAGCCAGGAGAGGAGGGAGCCAAAGCCTTGGGGAAGCCTCTGACCAACCCAGCAGATCCCACAAACTCCTGAGCTACACAGAACAAAGCAGGAATCACAGCAAGGCTGTTACAACCAGAGAGCTCCTCCTTACATGATCAAAAATGGGGGAGAGTGCAGCAGAGTTCACAGGTCGCTCTGTCCGGAACGTCTTCAGGTGCTCCAGTGTTGTGCAGTCAAACAGCTGGAAAAACAGAGGCAAAAGGCAGAAAGTTATTCCACAAAAGGCCTGACAGCCTGGCTAACTCAGTGATATCTGTCTGCTAGGCCTTGCCTGGGCAGTTGTTTGGTCTACACAGGCACCCAAATCCCCAAAACATTCCCCTAGAAGCCCAAAATATTGGCCCAAGATAAACCTCACCTCCAATCTTCCAGAGGGAGCAAACTGCAGCCTTAATTTTGGCAGTGTTGTTTCCAATGCCTGGCTCTTAATTTATTGGGGCTGTGCTTCCCCTTTCCCACTCAGCTTTAGCTTCCCACTTCCTCAGATCCCTCAGGAGCAAAGCTGTGGGACAGCAGTGGCTCTGAGCAGGGGTCCTGCAGGACTCCATGTTCCTGAGGGGAGGCCTCACCTTGGCTGTGTTGTCCTTGGAGGCAGTGATGAACATGGTCATGTCCCTGGAGGTCTGGATATCATTGATCTGCTTGGTGTGCTCCTTGATGTTTGACAGCTGCTCCCCTGACTGGAGGGGAAAGGAGAAGTTTCAGCAAGCTGGGAAGTGAAGCCAGCAGACATGCAGCTCCTCCCTTAAAAATTGTTTAGGAGACGTCTCTGCCAGGAGCAGGGCAGCTGCTGGTAACTCAACATTGCTTGAGGGAGCTGCTGGAGCCAAAAACCTAGAGCCAGTCCGGAGCTGGTCCTGAAATCCTCTCACTTTAACTTGTGTGGGTTAGACTGAGTATAAGGAAAAATTTTTAACTTAAAGAGTGGAAGAAGAGGCTGCCCATGGAGGTGGTGGAGTCACCATCCCTGGAGGTGTTCAAACCTCCAGCTGTTCACCCACGTGAATATGGCAGTTTGGAACGTGGCAGTGTTGGGCTGACTTGATAACCTTAGAGGTCTTTCCCAACCTTTATGATCCTGTGCTGTCCTCCCCCATGAGAGGCTGTTCCTGGTGGGACTGACCTTGGCACTGAACTGGTTCAGCTCCCCACTCTCGTGCCCAGCAATGATGAACTCTCCCAGAGGGCCCCAGACAGCACTGGTGATTTTAGAGTCACTGCAGGGGATTTTCATGTAAGGCTCGTTGTTCTCTGCAGGAAGGAAGGAAGGCAGGAGACAGACAGAGTGGCACCAGTGATCAACACTTCCCCTCCTCCCCTGGGGCAGCACTGGGTCTCTCACCGATCTGGCTGGAGTCCCGGAGGTCGAAGAAGCTCACAAAGCACTGATAACCCATCTGCTTGTCAGTGGAAAACATGATGATGTTTCCTCCAAAGTCAAAGCCACACGTCCTCACTGCTGAGCTGGTCTTCACCAGGGCCAACTGCTTCCCTGCACACACAGCAGATCCCTCAGGCCCCATCCCCATGGGATCAATGGGAACCAGCACCAGAACGGGGGGACTGGAGGGAGGTGGGGAGCTTGGAGGGGTCTGGAGAGGGGTGGAGGGGTTTGGGTGCTGCTGAGTTGTATTTTGGGTGACCCACAAAGGGCTCCTCAGGTGGTAAAGTGAGGAAATTCACTCAATATTCCCTAAGAACCAGGCACATCCACAACCCCTCCCTGCCAGCAGCCTGGATGTGGGGCCTCCCCTTTCAGAGGGGGGGAACCCCCTTGTCAGGCTGCCACCCCCCAGGCCCTGCTCAGTAACCTGAGGACAGGACAGAGCTGTGACCAAGGCAGGGAAGGCAGAACCTCACCTGTCTCACAGTCCCAGAGCCGACAGCTGTTGTCTGCAGAGCCCGTGAGCACGTGTCGAGTGTCCCCTGGGGCAGCAGGTAAGGAACAGCAGCACCAACAAACTGCTCCCTGAATTCCCAGAGAATATTCACACACAAGGTTTAAAAACACCAAAAACCCACACATAAACATTCTACAGAGGTGGGACATGTTCCAGGAGCAGCAAGGGACAGGGAATCCAAGCACCCCCATTACAAACCCAATGTTCCTCTTGAAAGAGGAAAAGGATTCAGCTCTCATGTTAACAAAAACATTGCACATTTTTGCCTCCTCTACCCACTGGAAGCCCATGGAAGCCTTTGTGCCACTCAGACACTCTCCCTGAGCTGCCAGGGCCAGCACAGCAAAAGGACAAATGCACACATTATCCCAAACAACAGCCTGGGAGGAGGAACACTCAAAAGATGGAGTAAGAGAAAAGCAGAAGGAGACTCAAACACAACACGTGGCCCCCCTGCTTCTCTTCAAGAGCAAACTGTGCAGCAGGTGGGAGGAATCAGCTCAAATGAATCATTCCAAAGGGAAACAGGGGACAGACAAACTGGTTTCCATGATCAAAGGATACAGTCTGCATCCACACACCAGACAGCTCCCGTGTGGCCATTGTAGGTGCCGAGCCTCTCCCCATTCACTGAATACCAAACGTTGACAATCTGGGAGAAGACAAACACCCAGGGTCTTACCGGAGGGATTAATTAACGGGGCTGAACATCCAACTATCGCTACAGGGGCTGGCTGGGGGCAGGGCCCTGCGCACTCACGGGATCCTTGGCCACGGTGAAGAGAAGGTCTCCTTCCCGGTTGTATTTGATCTGAGTGATGGAGCGCTCATGGCCCTGCAGCAGGATCGGCTTCTGCCGGGGGGAAGGGGACACTCAATGCCTCAGGGAGGCGCGGACTGAGCCCCCGGGACGGAGCTCCCGGGACAGCAGAACCACAGCACCCCCCCCCCCATCCCCTCCGCGGCCCAGAAGCCCCTTCCCGGGGCCAGGCACCGTCTGACCGCCTGTAACCATCCCCTTCCCGGGGCCAGGCACCGCCTGACCGCCTGTAACCATCCCCTTCCCGGGGGTCAGGCACCGTCTGACCGCCTGTAACCATCCCCTTCCCGGGGGTCAGGCACCGCCTGACCGCCTGTAACCATCCCCTTCCCGGGGCCAGGCACCGCCTGACCCTCTGTATCCACCTCCCAGTCCCAGCCCCGCTCTCACCATGTCGGACGCGCACAGCCAGAGGGAAGCGCCACCACTTCCGGGTGAAAGGGAGATCGAAGCGGAAGTGACGTCACCGTCACCATGGTGCCCGTGGGTGAGCTTCCGGGATGAGTGAGGGGCTGCGGCCTTGGGGGGGGAGGCAGCGGCCGAGGGGAGCCCGGGGCTGGGGGGGGGTGGTGCGCGGATCGTGACCCCTTGGGGTTCGCTGAGGGGGGAGAGGGGCCGGGGCCCGGAGCACTGCGGGGTCCTCCCTGCGGGGGAACACGGGCACGGGCCCGGCCCGCTGCGGGGGGAAGGGGGCCATGGTGTCTCCTGCAGGGAGCGCGGCCGGGGCCCTGTGCCCCAGGGGCTTTGTCCCGGGGGGTGGTGGCTGTAGGGTTCCCCCCTGAGGGGAGTGCGACAGCGGAGCCGGAGCGGGATCTCCCTGATGGGAGAGCAGGGGCTGTGGGACTGTCCCAAGCGGGGGTGTCAGCGGGGCTGGGCCCCCCTCCTGGTGCCCCCGGGCCGTGCTGCAGGGCAGGCAGCGGTGCTGGTCTTGGTGGCCGTGCTGTGGGGCGGTACCGGACCCTTCCTGCGGGCGGGCGCGGCGGGGCTGGAGGAGCTGCGGTGCCCAGGCCGCCTGCAGCAGCTGCGGGCAGAGATTCGCTTCCTCGGCCTCAACTACAAGGTGAGAACACGTCCGGGCCTGGGGGTCAAAGCACGGTGGGGATCACTCCCACCTGCTCACAGCTGGACCTGATACACCGGTTTCAACTGGTAAATATTCCATCCATATTTCATTGACTTGCCTGGAGCACTGCTCTTCCTCTGCAGGGCTGAGCCTGGCTCAGCCTGACAGGAGGTCATTGACTTTCACATTTTAATTGCAGGCAGCTCAGCCTGCCCTCTGCACACTGGGGAGCTGAGGCCTTAGGCAGCTGGTGACTGGCAGCAGGGCCACCAGTGTGCCACCAGTATGCCACCAGTGTGCCACCATCCCACTGCCAAACGGCACAGGACAAGCAGGGCTGGGCTCTGGGCTGCAGCAGCTGACAGCCCTGTCTTCTTCCTGCAGTACATGGTGCCCCTTCTGCTCAACCAAGGTGGATCCCTCCTCTTCTACCTCACCCTGGCCTCCACAGGTGAGTTCACAGAGGGGGTTGATGAGGATTTTGGAAGGAGCAGTGTGATCCCCTAGCTGTTGACCCAGCTCAACATCAGCTATCTGTCTTGTAATAATAAGGGCCAGCAAAATGAGTGTCTGGTGATGTGTTCAAGGTTCTCCACTTTAAACTGTTGGTCTTAAAACCATCCCCCTGCAGATCTGTCCCTGGCAGTGCCACTCTGTAACTCCCTGGCTTTGGTTGTCACCGTGGTGACTGGCAGGATGCTGGGAGAGGACATTGGTGGTCAAAGTAAGTTACACTTAAGATGCTTCCTCCCCTTGTCTGCTGTATCCATTGCCTGTTTGCTGACTTAGCAGTGAGAGTGATCCTCTGGTACCCTGAAAAAGAGTTAAATACCCATGGGAGGGACTCCCCTGGTGAAGGAGCTCTTGCTAGGGAGGCTGAAAAGAAAGCAAAATTGACTTGTAAGTGGGCAGGGCTAGGAAATGTCAAGACAGAAGTGGCATTCTAAGGTGACAGAGTTTGCAGGCCTGAACCTTTATCTGAGTGGATATTAGCACTGATTGATTCCCACACCATGGAAAAGGAATGCTCTGTGAGCCCCAAATGTCAGCATCCAGCCCTTCTTGCCCTTGTGACCTGCAGCAGCATTACTCTGCCCAGGAAATGATGGGAAACTGGAAAGCTCAAAACCACCAGGCCCTGGCACAGGAGCTGTAGGAATGCACAGACCTGAGGGGTTTGGTGTTTCTGCTTGGCTCTTCCTAGCCAGGATCAGGATCAGCATTTCCTTAGGAACATTTGCAGGGGCATTCCAGACACCCACAGCTCAGCTGCTCCAGCTTGTGTCTGCCCAGACATTTCTGGTTTTCTCCATCACATCTGAGCATTTTTTGTGTAGCCATGGGAAGATCTGCCTGGGGGGGTTTGACTTCTGTAGTTCCCAACACCTCCTGGTTCATCCCACAGGGGCTGTGGCAGGGATGCTGCTCACTGCCTTAGGAGTCACACTCTGTCTGGCTGGGTCCTGAAGATGTGGTGAGAAGCAGAGGAAGAAAACCTGTCTGAAGGTAACCCCTCTGGCTGACAGGAGGGATCCTGGCTCTACAGCAGACTCTTTGCTCAGGTGGAAGCTGAATTTTGACATACAGATATCAAAACCCCCACGCATGGTGTTCCCCAAGCTGCAGCCTGGAACAAGGCACATTGCCAGGAGAGCCCATTTAACATCTTCAGTTAAGGGATTTTTTTGTCTGTGGGTGCTTCAAAGCAAGAGTGAATTGTCTTGTTCAGCACTGGAAGGATAATAAATGGTTCCTAAGTGGTTCAATGGGAGCTTCTGGGGCCAACTGGTTTTTCCCTAGAAGGAATCTGATGAGGAACTCTCCCCTCATGCTGAGGTCATTTCATCCCTTTTCTCCCCTGGAGTCCTGTAGAGCACCTCTCTAGGAAGGATGATTTCCTTTTCAGTGGAATTATCAGATCAAAACCACCAGGTGGATCACAGGAAAAAAAAATAATAATAAAAAAAAATCTTTGTTCCCCTTACAATTACTCAGGAACACCAGGGAGGGGAAAACAGAGAGCACACAGAGCTGTTTATTACTGTGACTTCTCCTGAATGCTCATAAACCAAGAAAACCAAACTGTGTATCTTTCTGAGAACAGGTTTGATTGCTGCAAATATTATCCCAGCATTCCAAGTCAGAGGGAGAAGGATTGGATGAAATTTCTTTATAAGAAGTACCTGACACAGAACTACACAGAACAAACTTCTGGCAGGGATTTTGTCATCAAGGCAACAGTTCTGGGTGGGGACTCCTCCTTCCCAAGGTCACGTTCAAAACCAGTTTATCTGGTGTCAGCAAGGCAGCCACCTCCTCTGCCACATCATCACAACAGCCAGATGAAGAGAGGAGGGAGATTTTCATTATTACCAGTGTTGGGTTCATTGCTCACCTATGCTCTGCTTCTCAAGCCCTTGAAATCCATGAGAGTGCTTGAATTCAGAGTTTGTTCAATCATCAGAATTCATCATTCAGTTCATCAAAAAGTTTGGCCTTGGGCTGAGGTGTGGCAGAGGCTGAGGACTCAGATGCTTTGGTTACCTGCAGACTGTCCCTGTCAGGTCCCTTTGTGAACTCCTCACAACAGCCACAGTCTTTTGTGACTTCTCTGCCTTTCTGCAGGGAGAAAGAAATACAATAATTAATGTAGCACTTTGCTGTTACAGAAAGATTCTGGGACTAAATTCCTGGATTCTGTTCCCAGCCTTACCACAGCTTTGGTAAGCTCCACATTTGGGTCTCCACATTCAAGTCAAAAGGTATTTTAATGACATTTCAGTGACTGAGTGCTCACCCAGCTCCACACTGAGCCAAGAATCACAACCATCAGCTAATTCTTTACTAGGGCTTTCTCTAATTTAATTTCACAGGACTTGTTTTCCTTTGTAGTTCTAATAAATCCAGAGGCTACCTGGGCAGAGCTGGGAATCACCTACAATCCAGCACCCTCATCCCATTACACCAGTGGTAAACAGTCTTGTGGAAATTTTAAAACAGCATCTTGGAGACATTTTTAACACATAACTTTTTGGTTTCCCTTAAAAAGAAGGTATCAATTTATTACTACCTAATAAAGGTGTTCAGTCATTTTAGGAATTATGTATTTATTCCATGCCAACTTCTAAGCTTCCTCTGACTACAGGCAAGTTAGGCTGGAGAAGTTACTGAATTTTTAGTGTAAGAAATCTGAACCCAGCCAGGAAGGATTTTACACACTTCATAGAGCCATCAGGTGGAATTAACCCCTTCCCGGGCTGTAGCATTTTGGCTTCTGCTGTAATTTCTTCTGCAACTCTGGAGCAGGATTAAGGTTGAAAAACAATAATTAAAACAATCCAGGAAAGCCTTTGGTACCTTCCTGCAGTGGGAGCTGTAACTCCCACCTTCCAGGAGGGAAATGTTGGTTACCCAGAAGACAAATCAGATTTCAGTGTCCTCTGGTTCCTGAAGTTCCCCCTGGTGGGTACTTTAATCTTTACACTTTGTAGAGAGAAGTGGTACACCAGTACGACTGAAAATGTGAGAAAAGTGAAGGATTTTCCCAAGCAATGGCTGTGAACTCTTGGTTGTGCTGTCATGGGCTGCCTCCTGGAGGTGGCTGTGCAGAACGTTCAGCACCGAGAGATTCCAGTGGCACCACGAGGAGTTTTTGTTCTTCAGGAAGGGCAAAGCATCCTCTGCAGCCACCCACATTCCCATTGCTGCCCACCACAGCACTGGGGGGCTCCAGAGGGATGGCTTTAGCTGAAGACCACCATGGAGAGGACTCTTTAAACCACTCTTAGAGCTTCAGTCCACCCACCTCAGCATCCTGCAGGCAGAGCCCTGGGGCACCAGCAGTTCCAAGTAAGGCAGTTGTTTGTACTCCTCCTTTCCCACTGCCACGTAGTGATGACCATTCAGCAGTTCCTCTCCTGCAGACACCTGGGTCCCATCCAGCCTGCAGAGCCTCGAGGGAGAGACAGCAAAGGCTTTGGAGCTGGCACGGGACTGTGAACAACCCCTCAGGGTGAAAAGGGCTCAGACAAGTCATAGAGGATCAGTCAATGAAGCACAACAAAATATAACACCCAGTGATCAGGGAGATGCAGTAGATCTCATCTCTCTCCTTGGGGGTCAGTAAAGAGATGTGTGAGGAGAAGTGGGCTGCATCTGTGGGACGAAACCCCTCTAGACATAAGCCCCATTTTTTTAATGCTGTGCTTTCCTGCTCACTTATTGCTTTTTCACCAGACCATCAGCAACATCACCCCCCTTCTCATTTAAAGACAGGAAAACCTGAAAAGCAAAGGAGATAGCAAAAAGCAGCCTTGGAGTGGCAGTCTGAGCTCTGGGCATGAGGGAAGAGGAGCCAGGAGGGTCTTGTCTGGATACCCACTTGTGAACAGCTCCACTGTGGATTTTCTTTGTTACCAGAGCCAGGAGTGTGTCCCACTGCAGCCGAGTGTTCCTGGAAAGCAGCAGGGGGAAAGGAGGGCTCAGCAAGTCCCCATTCCGGAAAACACTGCAGTGGGAACAACCCAGAGAATGCCATCAGTATTCCTGGGAATAAAAAACCAACCCAGGCAGTGGTGCCTTGGGCAATGATTACAACAACTGCTGGGAATTGTCCCTGTGGGGCAGCATTCCCAGGATCTCCCTCCTCCCAAAACATTCCCCGGGGCACTCACTGGATGGTGCAGGGGGGTCGGCACTGCTGCCATCGCCCCGGGGCCTTCGGCTTCCAGGGAGCTGCGGGAGGAAGCTGGAGACAAGTGAGCAGACAGGAACAGCCACAGCCCTGCCACCCACTCCCCTCTTCTCCATCAGGACTTCCTTGCCCTGGGGACACTCGCTGCTGCCATGTGGGGTTTGTTGTCAGCAACACCAGTGCTGGAGAGGTCCTTCACACAGCTCCAGAATCCCCACAGAAGCTCTGAGCACGGATCCTGCCCCTCACCACTGAAGAGGACAAAGGTTCACAGACCTGGTGCTGCCTCACACACCCGTCTGATTCCTTGGGCCTTGCAGCCTCACGTCCACTTGGTAGCCTTAAACCTCAACTTCATTTTTTTAGCACCAGCCCTGATGTCTCTTGCACCTCCCTACTCCTGTGTCCCCACAGCTCAGGGACTCACCTGCAGACCCTGTCTGTTCCTCATCCCACGGAGCTGCTTCCTTCCATGATGTGAATAGCTGGAGGAACAAGATGAGAACATGGCCACACACCAAGGGGGTACATGGCCAGCTGAAGATCAGTGAGGAGCTGACCCAACTGCTCAGCCTTGCAGCACCACCAGCCAGAAGTGTGGGTCACGTTTTTGGGTCACTTCCAAAGCAGGTGCCCCATCTTGTGGTCTCCCAGAACTTCATTTTGAATTAAAGTCTGGTGCCTTTAAGAAATTCCCAGCCAACCACAGAGCATGTCAGATCCCCAAGAGTTAAGTGATGCCAAATAAAACCCACAAAACCTCTTTAACCCTCTGTATTTTGGGATGAATTGAAAAAGCTGTAATTACAGAAAACAACAAAACATCAAACCAAAAGTATTTATCAGTGGAGATGGTGTTAAGGCAGCAGAACCTCCCACACACCCCAAAACAAGCATGGGGCAGAGCAGCATCAAGCACAACATCCTGCTGGAAAACACACCAACATGTTTGCTTCCAAAGTCATCACCTTATCAGAAGTGTTGATATTTTCCATGTCATCTGTGGTATGTCCCCTACTTTCCAGTAGAAAAACAAAAGTTTTTCATTGGGTTCCTACCCCCTTTACCTCTTTTTTTCCATCTACACCCACATTCCCTCCCCAGAGTTGATCTCAAGGTGCTCCCCAAACCCAGACACCATCGACTCACTCGAGCTTCTTGAACTTCTCAAAGCCTGCAGCCACGTACTGGCACCCATCCTGGAGGTCCCCCAGCTCAGCCACACGGTGGCCATGTCTGGGTGTGTAGAGGTTCCTCACAGCCAAAGGTGCACGAATTCTCTTGGTCACCTCGCTCAGAAACACCTCCAGGGTCAGGAACCGCCGCTGGGTCACTACAAACTTCCTCCCGGGGCAGAAGGGATCCCCGTTGCGGTACACCAGCACCCTCTTGGCAGGAGACAGAGCAAAGCCATGGGAGCTCATCCCTCGGGAATCAAGCAAGCCCTGCTGATCAGGGAGGTGAGCAGAGCAGTGGAGGAGAGCTCCAGGCAGCCTCCTGCCCACCCCAAACCCTTTCACAGATCTGCTCCCGTCCCTTCCACACCCTCCTGTCTGTCCCCATGGAGCTGTGGGCCCGCCTGGAGACCAAAACCAATCTGCAGAGCACCAGGAACCACAAAGCTCTTCAGTCCTCACACACCAAGTACAGTGAGCTCCCTCTCCAGCTGCTGCAGCCACCAGGCTCAGGTTAACCAGCTTGGAGGTGTGGGAAGTGCCACCTCTTCATGGCAGCAGCTCACACCCCACCCAGGGTGTCCTGAAGCTGTCCCCCCTTTGCCATCGCTTAGAAGTGCAGTGGGTTTCAGTCAGACAAACCTCCACACTCCAGAGGACACCCCACCCTGGGCACTGAGCAGGTTGCCACAGGCCAAGGCAGGCCATGAACTCACACAGCTCTGCCCAAGGGAGAACAGAGAGATTCTGAGACAAGCATCAGAAAAGCTTTTTATTCAGAAACACAGAGGAACAGAAGGAAATGTCAGTCACGGGGTCACAGTGTCACATTCAGGCAGCAGCAATGCTGAGTGTTTGCACAAAAGGCTCAGGGGGCACAGTAGGGAAACAAAGCACCCTGTGGAAAGTCCCTTTCTGAGGGACCTCAAATGCCCCTGAAGATAAAAAAAGCACCAAACCCTCTAAGTCATTACTCACTCCCTCAAACACCAGCCCAGGAGACTCTGCCACGAGGTGTCAGGAACCAACCCTCATCTCCTGCAGGTCAGGTTTGATGTGCCATCCCTGCCACCAGCTGCACAGGGAAGTCAGGAAACTCTCCATTCTTCCACTAGGTGTTCCCCAAAGCCTAGGAGCACCTGGAGATCCCAGATACAGCAGAGCTGTGATGTGCAGGGCTGTCCCAAACACCCAGCACAGACCAGAATGAAAGAGCTTGTTCCTGCAGGCTGAAAGCAGCCCTGCCCTCAGGCATTTTACTTCCACCACAAATTATAAGCTGGTGAGAAAAGATCTTCCATAAGTGACAGTCATCCCAGCCACAATCTTCCCCCAGGATCATCCATCTCAGCCAACAGAAACAGGGTCCCTGTGGAAGGAGGTGTCACTGGGACTCCCCTCCCAGGCACACAACCACCTCCTGTCCTCACAGAAATGTTTAATCCCTGCTTTCACTAAATACCCACATTTAAATGAAGTAGAAGGCTTCTTGCCACATTCACCTGGAGAGGAAAACATCAACCCACGGAGCTGGAGCTCCTCAAGCTGCTGCTGTCCCTGAGGTCACTTCACGACTGTGGTGCTGCAGCTCCACACCAATCCAAGTGCCCCTGGTGCTCTGGAATGCCCTCCCATGGGTCTGGAGTCCCAAGCTTCTGCTTCAACATCAAGAACTGTATGAGAAAAAAAACAAACCAGTGTTAATGGCTAAATCCCAGAGACCTACTAGTAGGAAAGCACCCACCCTTGCAGAGAGGCACGGGGCTGATCAGTGGATTTGGAAGCACCCTCACGTTTTTACGGCTGATGATGGCTTGTTGCAACCACAGCAGCTCCATCATTAGGTGATTTCTGTAGGACTGGAGACCAGAGCGAGTGTGAGGAAGCTGCTTTAGGTCCTCAAGGGGAATTCCTGCAAGGAAATGGAAAAATAATTAGAACAAAGGCTCAGATCGCACCTACTGTCTCTCCTGTACTGGGTTCTTCCATTCTCTCCAAGATGTTCTCAAGGTTTTGGTTCTTCAGTGACCTCCTGTGCCCCCTACACCCACCACCAGGTCCCTCAGAACACCCTTCCCTTACCCAGGGAGGCTTCAAGAGACTCTGCCCCCAGGAGAGCGCTGTCCCACGCAGAGGACACAATGCTGTCATTCTGCCAGTCCTCACTCTCTGATGGGGCACTGCACCCCTTTTTGGTGTGTTGGTGGTCACCACCCCCGAGGTTTGTGGGGTTTGTTCCATCGCTGTCACCTGCCATGTTCAGTTCTTCCTTGCTCTGCAGTTGGGTTGCAGGATTCCCACTGCTGCAGTCCTGTTCTGGTTCAGAGGTGTCCAATTCCACCTCCTGTGGATTTTCTGCACTGGTGTTGTTGCTTGGTGCAGTCTCGTGGGGACCCAAGCGTTCCCCTGGTGATGGAATCTACAGAGGCAACACATGAGAGAATGAAAGGTATAGAAAAGATGGATAAAGTGTCCCTGCTGCAGGGCAGAGGCTCTGTCTCAGCCGAAGAGGCATCACTGGCAGCACCCCAGCACTACATGGATGAGCTCTGGTTACCACTGTGAACTTTTTAAAGGGTTTTCCTCCCAAAAGTGGTAAAAACATGAGGGCACAGCCTGCTGCAGGAGGGTCCATCTGTTCCACACAACTGGGGACAAAACCCACAGGAGTCACCTGCACGGGAGTCTCATCTGGAGGAAGAAATCCTCAACCAGAGACTCCGGGGTGCAGCAGGGAGAGTCCTGCAGGCTGGGGATGGGTAATTAGGGGGTTCCATTTGTAAACCTACAGCTTTCTGGGACTATGCTGCAAAAGTATTGTCTGCCCAGCCAACCAGGCCATGCCACCCACACAGACACACGAGTGTCCCATCCCCTCGATGTGTCCCATCCCCTCGATGTGTCCCCATCCCCTCGATGTGTCCCCATCTCCCCGGCTCTCTCCATCCACCACCCCCCTCTGCCAGGGCTGACGGAGCCTTCGCTGTCCCCACGCACGGACCTCGGGGTGGAAGAAGGGCCTCGGCAGCAGCCGGCCCCGCCATTCCAGACGACTGAGGTCTCCTTCGATCTCCCGCACCACCTCCTCGTACTCCGCCCGCAGGGTCCCAAAGCGCTTCCGCAGCAAATAACCCCTGACACAGGCCTGGGGGGCACGGGGAGGCAGGGCTGGAACCAGAGACCCCCCCAGAGAGTGACCCCCCCTGGGAGTGACCCCCGGACACCCCCGCTCCCCAGGGTCCCTGTCGGGCACACAAGGAACAAACGCGTCCCAGGTCTGGAGCCAAGTCAGGTTTTAATGAGGCAACACGGGGAATCCCCCCCCGAGCCCCACCACAAACCTCCTTCCCCTCCGGACCCTTCCCCATCCTGTCCCCGCCCAGCCCGCTCCCCACGGGGGACTCTTCCCCCCCTCCAGCCGGCTCCTCCCGTGTCCCCTCCACCCACTCCACCCCCAGCCAGGTCCCTCCCCACCTGCAGCCGGGTCACGGCGCGGAGCAGCCGCTCCCACCCCTCCGCCTGCAGCCCCAGCGCTGCCGCCATGGCCGCCGCCGTTCCCCGGGCTCCGCTCTGCCCTCACGCGACCGCAGCGGCACCGAAGAAAATGGCGGCGGGGGCGGGCCGGGATCCGCAAGGCCCAGCGGGGATCGGTGCCGCCTCCATCGGCCCTTCCGCCGGGAAGGGGGCTGCGACTTATGGGTGGTGTCCCGGTAGCGGCCGCACACCCCAGCGGGGGTTCGGGTCCGGGTCCGGGTTGGGGTCAGGGTCAGGCTGCGGTGTCCTCGGGGCCGGGACTCTCGGCCAGGTGCAGCTTCTGTCTGAGCGTGGGTCAAGGGAAAACACCGAAGGGACACACCACAAGCACAGCCACCACTGCCACCACCGCCATGGCCACCACCCCGTGCCCGGTGCAGGATACATGGAGCTGCTGAGCTCCTCCAGCTGTGGGAGGCAAAGGCAGAGGCTGAGGCACTGATGGGGCAGGCAGGGCCGGCGGCAGTCCCGGCCATGGCAACAGCCAGGGTTGAGGGGAGGGACACTCACATGTGCCAGCAGCTGGTCCAGGTTTCTGTCTGCCACTACCTTCTTCTGCTCCTCAGGGAGCTCCTCCACACAGACGTCCAGGCTGAAGTGGAGCCGCGCCAGCTTCTCCTGCATCTCCCGCACGTGTTCCAGCTGCTCAAAGGAGCACTCCTTCCCTGCACCCACGGGTGGGAGCGTCACAACCCCCCAGCCCTGTGCCCCCCAGCTTCCCCCTCCTCTGCCCACCCCCTCACCAAATGCCTGCAGCTTTCCTGAGTGGAAGTCACTGAGGAGACTGAGCAGTCCCCCTTCCATCTCGTAGACATCAGAGACATCGGTTAGGAAGCTGTGCTGCAGGGGGGTCCCCTGCGCTGCCCCACGCACCCGCTCCTTGCTCGTGCTGCAGGGAGAGTAGAGAAGTTGGCACTACCCAAAGCCCACCCCGGAGGGGCTGGTGGTCACCCATATGCTGGCACTGACCGCCTGGGCCGGGCACACTGCTTGGGTGAGGGCAGTGGCAGCACAAAGGATGTGCTCTTGCTGGGGGGCAGCAGCCGCGGGGTCCCAGTGGGCACCGCTGAGGCCATGGAGGCTTTGGGGCTCCACTTCTTCCTCCAGTCCTCCATCCTGAGGGGCGTGGGGGGCACGGGAGCTGTGGGCAGGGCCCCTGCACGGGATGGACACAGCTCTTGGTGGCCCCTTCCCTGCATGGGGCCTCTCAGCTCTGTCCTGAGCTGGGGGACATCGGAGTCCCCCCAGGAGCAGCACTGGGGTGGTGAACCTCCTCCAGCCTCAGCCCTGGGACCCTCAGCATGGTGGGCCCTGGTGAGCTGCAGTGGGGTCCAGGGGCTGTGTGGGGGCTCTGTTGGGGGCAGGAGAGCCCAAACTGGGGGCTCAGGCCCCCTCCCTGGGTGCTGGCAGCCCGGCTCCAGCTGCGCTATCCCGGCATCCACGCTGGAGCGTCGCTTCCTGGAGTGAAGCCGAGGCTGAACGGTGCCGGAGCCGCCCGCCTGGCCTGGAGTCCAACGTCTGCCCCAGCGCTGCGGGAAAGAGGATTTGGGACACACAAACGCGGTGGCTGAGTGACCCCGGCTGCACCCCCGGCAGGAGTGGGGCGGGGGTCCCAGACCTCTAGGCACAAGCCGAGGCCGCCCAGGACCCTCGCGGCAGTGAGCCCCGCGGGAGCCCTTTTGTCCACAGCCCACGGTCACCTCCCCAAGCACCGTGGCCACGCGGGGAAGACTGACCTGCACCAGGTCCCGGTCCAGTCTCTGGTACCGGCCCAGCTGTGTCCTGCTGGACACTCGTCCCTGAGCCACCGGACACCCCGAGCCCACCGGACACTCGTCCCTCAGCCTCAGGGCTGGGATTTGCATTTAAAGGGAAAGGGAACTTCCTCTGCGTGTCCCCAGGGTGGTGGCACTGCTGGACACTGCCCACAGGGTTCAGCATGTCCGGGCCTGGCTCCGGTACCAGCACCGGCACCGCCACCATGTGAGGCAGGATCCAGCCCACAGGTGGTGCTGGTACCGCGGTCATGTCAGTACAGACAGGTCCTGGTGTGGGGACAGTGCCCCATCCCTAGGATCAGCTCAGGCTGCCAGGGTTTGCCCCATGTCCTCCCTGGTGTCACTGGGCCCCTGTGATCCCAGGATCCATCTCCAACCCCCAGGCAGGGGCACGAGGAAAGGGGGGTCCTGTCCCCCCACCCCAGCACCCGCAGAATGGAACGCAGCTTCTGATTTCAATCCTTGATGGATTCTAAGCCAATTTTGGACATTCTGAAGCCCACATAAAGAGAAGGGACTGGCCAGCCCGGATCTTGATGCCATCAGGGCCAGGATGGTCCCATGGGGGGGCAGAACCACAGGTGAGATCCTGGGCACAGACCACCCAACTTTTCCCCCTGCCACCCACCCCAGCAGAAGGCCCCTGCCAGTCCCTCTCAGACCAGTCCTGGGGCCACCCCACTCCTGCCCCACAGCCCAGCACCCATTTTCACTCCCAAATATGTCCTAACAGCTGAGGAACAAGAGGCAGCGAGGTTGTGTTTCTGTTGGGTTTGACGATACAGACAACAGCCCTTCCCAACAGAAGTGATCAGTCCTGCAGCAGAGAAAAGAAAATATAAAGGGGGTTGGTGATGTCCTGGTGTTTTTCTTTTACTGAAGGAGTCAGAAGTCCAGAGCCTGGCTGCAGCTCACTGTGCAGTGAGGTAGCTCCTTCATGAGGATAGGGTAGGATGGCAGAGAGAGGACACGAGCACTTGTGCTGCTGGAGGAGAAACCAGAAGTGTTCTGCCCACATCCACTGCCAGGAAAGATGCTGGGCAGCTCAGTTCTGCTCAAGCTAAAGGAAGGCAGTGCTGAAAAGAAAGTCTGTCATAAAAAGAAGCTGCAGCAAAGGAGGTTTCCAAGCAAGCAGGGATCCCACAGGACAAGAAGAGTCTGGAGAAATCCCCCACGCTCAATGCCAGCAGCCCCCACATCTGGCCACCAACATCCTTCCAGCACAGAGCAGGGTCCTTCAGGAGAGCACTTCACCCTTCAGAGAAAATCTCAGAGGGAAGAGAAAGGGGAGAGCTGTGACAGCACCAACACATCTGGATTGGAGGGGCTGCAGGGTCTGACAGCCCCCACACAGCCTCTGTGCTGGTCCCAGGGATTCAGCTTGAGCAGGTGGTGATGGAGCAGCTCCAGGTTTTATCCTCTTGGAGCCTCAGTAGCTTGGACACCTCCAAGACCACCTCTTCAGCCCAAGGGATGTGACAGGGCAGTCCTGATGCAGGGACAGAGGAGCTGGGGTGGAACCTCCCCCTCCCCTTGCACAACTGATCACACACACTTGTGCAAAACACTTGGGAATGAGACCTTTGGATTAACTGTTTAATACACTTGTGCACATGTGCGTATAGCAAAGAGGCAACTGTGAATCATCATAAGGCTACTGAGACACTGGCAGGTTCTGGGAGGAGCAGAGGCCCCACGGGAGGCCAGGAGGGAACTGGGCACCTCCCTGTTCCTCTGCTGCTTTTTTGTCTCCGCTCAATACACAAAACCCACACAGAAGAGGAGAAATGGTCTCGGTGACCCTGGTTTGCTTGGCTCACACATAAGGGAGCCACCAGCCAGGGCATGGAAAAACAACAGCCAAGTCCTGGAGCTCCCTCCTCCTGCCCAAGGGAAAGGGAGGGAGGGAGGGAGAATCCAGTGCTGGGAAACATTTCTGTTCTCCCTGCTCTGCTTGTTTGCTTTCATTCGATGATGGAGGTGATGCTGGATCCGGCTGTCCGGGGGCCGGGGCAGGTCCAGGAGCTGCGCTCAGTTCTGGGGAGCTGCAGCCTGCCAAGGACAATGTCTTTTAGTGACAGGGACAAGGGGCTGAGTCTCCATATATTAGCTATTCACGCACAGGCAGGGAGGTGGGTGGGTCATCCATAGATAAAAGTGTACGTTGCCCTGCACATATTTTATATATCATATATATATATCATATATATATATAAAATTTAAAAAACCCTCTGAAAACCTAAGCTAGGAAAATCCCTGATCCCCAGGAGAGCTGTCCTCTTGTGCCCCTCCAAGGACCAGGAGAGGGTCATCAGATGGAGGCTACAGAAACATCCTCACCACCCTCCCTCGCCCACCTCTGCCTGCACACCAGGGCTCAGTCAGTGCCACCTGAGCCCTCCTCAGTCCCGCTCTGCCCCAGGGCTCCCCTGCTCAGTTCTCCTGGGCTCTCCATGGGATCTGTGCTGTGTGTTGGCTTTCCTGAGTGCAGGCAATCCTCAGCACCTCCTGCAGCCCCCTCGGAGCCCTCCTGGGATGGGTTCTTCAGAGGCTCCAGCAGGTCGGGATCTGCCCGGGGGGTGTGGGCACACAGGTCCTGCACTTTCTTGTTGAGGTCGTTGCGCTCCGTTTGCAGAGCTCGGCACAGTTTCTCCAAGCGCTGGATTTTCACCTGAAGCCCCTCTAATTCTTTGTCCCGAAGGGTTTTCTGCAAGCAGAAAGGAAAGTTCAGACTCCACCCCACCAGGGAGAGAGAGGAAACCTCAGATGGAAGTTCAAGAGTTGTCACTAAGCAAACCTTTGGTATTTGAAGCGCCCCATGGTACTGGCACTGTTTCTTTCTGCCCTCACAGAGGGCAAAGCTGAGAGTGTTTGACTCCCTGCACACCCCCCTGCACTCAGTAACTGCCCCTTCCACCACGTGACAGAGGGCTCCCACCACGACAGGAAAGGAAATCGAATTGAAGGGCAGAATACAAATCTCCACCCTGAAATGAGGCTGGAGCCATCCTGCTGCCCCTCAGGTCCAACCCTACACCATGCAGCACATCATCTGTCCAGCCAGAGCCTCCTCACCTCTTCAGCCATCTCCAAGAGAGCTTTGTTGCTGCTCTCCCAGCGAGAGCGGTACATCGTGGTCTCTTTCTCCAGCTTCTTGATCTTCTTAGTCATCTACAGAATGACAGCGTCAAAAAAGGAACAAATAAGCCACAGGCAGAGCATGGTAGGCAATGCCATCTCACGTGTTCTGCAGCGGGCACCCCCTTTCCCTGGCAGGCAAAGGGGTTCTGCTGTCCTGGGAAACATCTCCTTGTGTCAGCTTCACCAGAGGGAAACACCCACCAGGAAACAACAAACCAGGAGAGGGAGGCACAGCTCTGCTTGTGATGACACAGGTGGGACAGAAGTCACCACACAAAGTCAGTATTGATCTAGGAGCAGCCAGCTCATGGCTGATTTTAACACCAGCAGAATTATAGAAACATCACAGAGAGGCAGAGAGGCAGTGCCTCCAGCCAGTGCAGGCTCTGCTAGGCAGTCACCCACCTTCTCCATCTCCTGTTTAAATGTTGTGAACACTTCACTGCTTTTTGAAAGGGTGTTCTGGAATTCTTCAAACTTCTCGGTGTAGAGAGCCAGCTGTAGGGACAGAGAGGGTTACAGCTTCTCAGATGGTCACCAGAGCACCTCCTGACAGCCTGCCCCAGGAGAAGGGATGTGTCAGACAAGAACTCAAATGGCTATCTTGGACTTCATGACAAACAAGCCAGCAGCACAGAGCTGCTGTGCCAACGCTGGGTACTGGGGAATGTGGCGAAATTATTTCCTATGGAAACATCCTCAGAAACTGATGTGCTCTGCAAACAGCTTGTGGCCTTGGCAGGAGGAACTTGCTGGGTCTGATTCAGCAAGGTATGATCAGGCAATTGCTCCCAGAATGGGGAAATGTGCTGGTAAAAACTGAGGCCCCTTTCTCTCAGAAGGTGGAACTGCTGAAGGAAATCTGAGCTCATACCATGCTGACACAGGGCCATCCATACCAGACCCAGGGGCAATCCTGCCCTTCTGTTGTCCAGATTAAAGAACTGCAGGCTGTTCCCTACTGAGGGAGGAAGAAAAACAAAAAAAAATAACCAGGCTGAGCACATAGACCAGGTAACTCACCTGCTGCTTGAGATGGGTCTCCTGCTGCTTCATCAGCTCACACATCCTCTGGGATTCCACAGCTTCCTTCAGCAGCTAAGGAAGAGCAAAAGAAGTAGTCTGGCTGCCACCAGGAGAGGCTCCCAACACCCTCCTGCATGGCTGGCACTTGGCCTGCAGATGGGAGTGGGACACCAAGAGCAGAGCACAGCTCCAGTCTTGCTCCTGGAGCCCCTGGGGCAGTGGTGATGGAGGCCTGGGATGGGCTCTGCACCCAGGGACCCAGCTGTAAGCACCCTCCATGGAGGGAGGAAGCAGAAAGTCCTGGCAGCCCTTAGGGTGCCACTTTGAGACTTACGAAGTCTTTCTCCCTCTGGTGTCTCTCCTCTGCCTCCTTCAGCATCTCCTGTGCCTGCTGGAGCTTTGCATCCACCAGCTGCTGCTGCAAGTCCTTGTGTTTGAACACCTTATCAATGTGCTGCCAAAGGAACACCACCAGTCACTGCCTATTCCCAGGGACCCTGAGGGAAGGTCCCAGAGGCCCCTTTTTCCCCTCCAGCAGCAGAAACAGTTTCACGGGGCAGAAACACAATATCAGAGCAGCCCCACACCCCTCCTGACCCACCTCCTCCCTCAGCTCATACTGCTCAATGAGCTTCTTGAGCCTCTCTGCCAGCTCCATGTTCTCCTGGCGCAGTTTGGCATTCCTCTCGTTGTGCTGCTCCATCTGGAGCTGGATGTCATTCAGTGTCACCTGGAAGTGGGATGTCACCTCCTTCCTCTTCTCTTCTTCCTCCCGTGCACGCTGGACACCTTCCTCCTGTGTGAGGAAAGCAGAGACAGCAGGGACACATCAGCCTTCTGATGCTCTGAACCCACCCAGCCCTTCATGCTCATCAAGAATGGAGTTTGGGTCTTTCCCTTCCTTTTCCCCAGTGAATATACCCCGAAATAACACTCAGGTGCTATGGATAATGATCACTTAAGGGCAAAATTAAAGCACCGCCCTGGGTGGCAAACTGTGGGCAACCACTGATAAAGGTGAGCTTGCCAAAACGGCTCAGTACAAGGGATGGGATGAACAATGCCCAGGAGACACTTGCCTTGAGGGTTCGGTTGTGCCTCTGGAGCTCCCGGCAGAGACTCTCCAGCTTGCTGCGGGCCAGGATGGCTTTGCTATGCTCACTCTGCAGGTGATCCTTCTCTTGCACCAGCTGTGTCTGCTTCTTCTGCAAGATCTTCATCTGTTTCTGGGAGTTACGATGCTCTTCCAGCTGGGACAGGGAAGCAAAGGGTACAGATGCAGCCAGACAGAGCAGGAGAAGAGGTTTGTAACACACTCCCTGCTGCAGCCTCCTCCCCAGCACTCACCAGCTCAGCGTATTTCTTGCACAGTGCTGCTAGTTTTTCCTCTGGTGTGCTCAGGGTGTTCAATGTCTGCATCAGCAAAGTGATTTCTTTGCCTGGAACGAGACACAGAATTAAAAATAAATAAATACATAAATAAATAAATAAAGAATCTCTTACACAGAGTTTTGGCTTGTAAGGGCAAGGACAGGAGAGACAAACCAGGCCTCACAGTGTGCCTGCCCTGGGCCAGATCTATGACTTTCAGCATGTTCTCAGAGCCCGGCACCACTGATTTCACCACACACAGTGAGTGATGAGCTGAAGCAGCTGGGCAGAGACCTGGTCTTCAGAGCAGGACAGCCCTGCTGGGCTGGCTGAAGAGAGCTGTGTCCAGCAGGAGAGAAATCCCCCAAACTCAGAAGCTGCAGCAGCATCCAGAAGCTGTCAGTGCCTCTGCAGCACTGGGTGTGTTTCCTCACACACCACAGAACATGACACTATCATTCCCAAACAGGCTGCACCCAAGGTACTAATTTCATTGAGGGCAATTAGTGCAGCATAAAATCAACCTCTGCACCAAAGCCCTCAGGCTGAGAGCACAACCAGAGCAGGGAACCTCTTACCCAGGCCTTTGGCTTTCTTCTTTTCCTGAGCTTTCTTCTGGTCCCTCTCCCCACACTCCTCACCAGGTCGAAACTCTTCAGTCCCCTTGGTGTTCTCCTTCTCCCCGTTCATCTCGGGGCTGCCTGTCTCCTGCTCCCCGTTTTTGGGTGACTCACTCCCACACTTCTCAGCCTCTTCGGGCTCAGTGGGCTCACTCTGCCCGCCCTCCTCACCCGGGCCCTCCTGACTGGCATCCACACAGTATGTGTTCAAGATGTCCTCAAGCTGCCTGCTGAGCTCTTCGGAGACGTCGCACACGGCAGGGCGGGAGGACTTGGTGTCCTCCTGTGGGAGAGGAGCTGTGGGTGAGGAGAACACAGAACCATGAGGCTTCCCCCACACTGTCTATTCCCTGGTTCTCCACAAACACAAGGGAAGGTTTCCCCAGCACCACGAGCTCAACCTCCAGCAGCACAAGCTCTTTGTTCTGGCTGTGCCTCCAGCCAGCTGCCCCCACAATAGAGGTGCATTCCTCACAGCCTCTTTTGATCACCAGAGCATGACCAAGCCCCTGACATCTGTCAAGAGCAAAAAATCCCCCCTCTCCCCACTATCCTTTAGCAAAAGCAGGTTGTGCTGGAGCTGTCCCTCAGGAACTGACAGCCAGCATCCCTGCAGCCAGGCTTTTTTACATTACAATAGGTTTTTAAACCCGACTTAGCCTCTCTCCTCACATATGAGAGCAGTGGTGCTGTCTCAGGTCAAACTTATCCTGTCTTCCACATGGGAAACAGTTAGGGAGAGCACAGGTTCCACAAAGGGGAGACTTAGAGCAAGAGGTTATTAAACAAACTCTGCTCAGGTGTTTCCTACATCCCACATTTACCTGGCAGCAGAATAAAGGTAGGCTGAATTTTTATCAAGCACCTCTCAATTAAACCTGGTTTTCATCTTCCAGTGTGAGCTGCCAGTGACAGGGCAGGTGACTCAACATAATGCTGCCCCAAGAGTTGTCTGATCTTAGGGTCTAAGCAACAACAAACAACTCATTGTTCTTAGGTGAGAATCACCTCCACACTTCTCTCAGGAAGCAGTACAGAACTCCACACACACAGAAATGGGAAGAAACCAGGATTTCTGCTCTGGAAATCACAATTGGCCTTACATAAGTAAAAAGAGCTGTGTACAGAGGCCCCCTCTCATTTACAGAAAACACCAGCCTGGCTCTTCCCAGGCTCAGAACCCACTCTTGTATGTTCCCTGTGCCTCACTGCTCAGGCTGTCAGCACAGCCCAGGCCCTGGGGACCCCCCAGGCACCCCCCACCTTCCAGGGGTGCCGTGGCCTCTGGTGAGTCACCCTCCTCCAGCACCAGACTGCTCATTTTGGAGGAGCTGGCAGGCTGTGGGGCTGCTTTGGTCTCCCCACCTTGGTTCTTCATTGTGACTTTTCTCCCCGCTCAGTCTTGACAAACCCTGGAGAAAGAGAAACAGCGACTGCACTTAATTCTGAGAACTTTGGAGGATTTCAGGAGCTGTCAACACGGCCTGGGAGGGAACTTGTGGCTCCCACCCACAGATCTAGGATAATCAGATTTTAATTTCCAATTTTCTATGATTCTATGAATTTGCACTTCACCAGGAAGGTCTCTATCAGGGTAACTCCTCTTCCAGCTGAGGGGAGGTGGAGGCAGCCCCCCCTGGGGCAGGGCAGCCCCCCCTGGGGCAGAGCAGCCCCCTCAAACTCACAGACAGCCCCAGCTCTCCTCCTCCTCTTGTCCTCCCCCAGGTTTTCACTCTTGGGATTTCAAACCCTGGAGTGGTCTGTGCACACTGACAGAAAAACCCCCCTGCACCCGGAGAGAAGAGCGAGCCCCAGGGTCAGCACCCACCGTAGCTGAGGATTGCTGAAGGGATTAACCTGCATCACCCTGAGCCACGGCAAACAGAGGCAGCCCAGATCCCACCCCTTGCTGGGTGGCTGCGTTCTCACCCTTCCCACCCTCACCCTCTGCTCCAATTCTGACACCGATTCGGGACCAGGGACAGCCGATGCTCTAAGTCCAGAACCAAGGCACCGTTTCACCAGAGGGGGGTGGGGAACAACAGCTTTTCTTGCAGTTTCGCAGCAAGTAACCCAGAGACCCCAACTTTCCCTCAGAGAACGGTCCAAAACAGGGCTCCCGAACAAAAAAAAAACCAAAACCAAACCACGACGGAAATCCACCGGCAGCCAAGCACATGTCACCCACCCACGTGCGGGCTGGAGGCCGTGTCCCCTCCCGGGTGGGGCTGGCAGCACCTTCCCGCCCCACAGCCCCAGGGGTTCTTTTTTCCTTCACCTCCGCTGTCAATCGCACAACTCCCGGCTCCGTGGGCACCGGCCCCGCTGCACCCCCCGCACCCTCCCGAGTCAGAGGCGGCGGCTCTGCCCCTGCCCTCGCCCCCAGCCCCTCGGGGGTCCCTGGGCAGCCGCTGCCCCTGGCCCCGCCCCGCTCATTAACGCTCCTTCCTTTCTCACCCTAATTAACTCCGACCTCCCGCTCCCTGCCCCTGACTTCGCCCCGTTATGACCCCCGATGACGTCACGAGCAGACACACATCTCTCCCCGCCTCCCCAGCACCGCAATGACGTCATGCACGCACCCCTGTGACGTCACTCCAGCGGTCTGACGCAGGTCTCCCTTTTCTCCTCAGCCAATCAGCGCGCGGGACCCGGCGGCACCCCGGTGCATGGGAGGGAAGGAGGAGGGGAGGGAGGCAACCTCCCCCGGGGCGGCTCGGCCCGCTCGGTGCCGGGTAGCGGTGCCGGTACCACCGCGCCCCTCCCGCCTCCGCCTCCCGCGCTGTGGCAAACGGCCCCGCACCGGGCCTCGCCGTCCTGCACTGCGCCTGCGCCGGGCCCGGCAACCGGCCAATCAGGGAGCGGGCAGCGCGGGGCCTGCCGGGAGAGAGCCGGCAGAGGCGTCGGCAGACGGCCGGGACTACAACTCCCAGCACGCCCCGCGCGAGGACTACAGCTCCCGGCATGCCCTGCGACAGTAGCGCCATTTTCCCGCCTCGCCTGAGCTTCCCTGAGGCACCGGGGAGTCCTCCCCAGCACCCCAGCGGGCAAGCGAACCTTCCCCGGCCACCCCTTTCCCCGCTGCAGTGCGGTGTTCCCGGAGCGAGCCCCCCCAGCCACAGTTCAGTCAGCTGCACCGATGAGTTTATTCGTTTCACAAGAAGGAACTCATCCCTGCCGGGCTGCACCGGGCAGTTCTGCTCCCCCCTCCGGAGCAGCCGGCGCTGCCCCACACCCGAGGTGTTCTTGGTCTCTCTGTGGGGGCTGTTGGTGACCGAAACCTCGGCTGAGGTGCTGACAGCTCCGTGTTCGCTTATACAGTACTGAGTAAATCGGAGAAGCAGCAGGAGGCTGGGAGGTGAAGCTGTTGTTCCCAGGGGTGCTTCCTCACAGGGCTCTATTTACATAAAGTACAGGAATTGCATATATATTTTTCTCTGATGCCCAATTAGACAAATATTTACCTCTATGTAATATAAAAATACAGAGATTTGAATCTTTGCTTGGTTGGTTTTTTTTGGTTTTTTTCTTTTTTGAAGTAAAATGTACACAGTCCCAGAGGAGCAGGAGGTAAACCTGAAAACTCAGGTCTGTTGCTACTCACACAGCACTGCTGCCCCCTGGAGCTTCCTCCAACCCCTGACACATCCCCACCCCAACCCAAGTCAGAAAACAAACAAAAACCCCCAGAACATGTGCTCATGGAAAAAAAAATATAATATTTCAAGTAAAGATGAAGATGGGTTTTACCATTTCAACAGTTCCGTGACTGATCAGTAGCAATGCAAACAAAGCCTGTGCAACAGCAGCTGTGCTTCCTGCTTCAAAAACCACCCAAGCATCCCACCCTCTTCAAGGTTACCATCTTTGGGGTCTTGTTGCTTTTTTATTTTTATTTTTCCTTGTAAATACCACTGGCAGTTCTTCAAAAACAACAAAACAAAAAAAATGAACCTAGACAAAGGGAAGAAATCTTCCTCCCAGAAAACAAAAAAAAAGAAAAAAAAAATCTTCCCAGGAGTGGGAAAACTTCCCATTTCTCTTGTCCATTTACAGTATATTTCAAGGGAACTTGGCCCAGGTTCAACAGGACTGTCCGCTGAAGGAGGGTTGCAGAAAGGCCAGGGCTAAACTTTGCTCTTGGCAAATTAGAGTCTTTAATAAAGAGTAACATGTGCAAAAAAATTAAATAGATCAAACCCCGGTTTCCAGAATTACTGTTGTCAGAATGCCTACTTCCTATTTCTGTTGTTACCCAACCCAATGCTGAAATCTCAATTAAGCACCCGAGGTAAGAAGTGACATTTGGGAGAGATCACCACAAAGAAAAAAACAAAACTAAGAGGTGCAATGTTACCTCAGTGTCCTTCCTCCACCCAGATGCCTGGCTGTAAAGACATGTACGCAGCAGCAAAAAGAAAAAAACCTGTAAGACTACCCCTCTCTGTGAGGACAGAGCACTGTGTCTAGTTGTCTGAAGGAAGAATTGTGTCCTAACAGGTGGAGCGGGTGTCCAACCTCCCATTTGCAAGGAGGGGATGGGACCATCAGCTGCTCCTAGTTGCTTTCCATCAAGTTTGTGGTGTTTTGTTGTTGGGTTTTCTGTTTGTTTGGTTTTTGTTTGGTTTTTTTTCCCCTCTCAGGCACACTATAGCTGGAAACCTTCCATGGGAGCTTCAGGTTGCTGGAAGATGAATTGTTGCTGGTTCTCATCTACCTGGGGAGCTAAAGCAGAGTCATCCTCTACCCCAAAGTAGTGCTCGATCAGGTCAAAGGCTTTCTGGTAGATCTCTTGGTTCTCATGGCTCTGTAGGAACTCTATCTTATCCAAACCTTTTAGGGAAAAAAAAAAAAAAGTAGAATGTTACAAAACCAGATCCTGATATTTACACCATCCCACATCCATCCTCCACCCCTGTCCCTATCCACTGCAAGACCTTTCTCTGTTACATTTGCATTTTGTGAGCAGCACTAACAAATAAAACTAATGATTCCAGAGTTCCTTGTGGATTTTACCTGTACCAGGAAGCACTAACAGCTTTGCAGCAGCAGAACTGCCACAGCCAAAGCAGATGTGCTCCCAGCTCTCTGCTGGAGACTAAACTAGATTTCAGTGAAATTAAACTGGCTGTGAAGAATTTGGTAGTGGTGGCAGGTAGGGAGGGAAAGGAAGCTGGGTTGGTCCCTGTAGCCTCCAGCAGAAGGGCAGCAACAGCTTTAGTTGTCCTAATTAAGTCCACTGCTGAGCAGAAAGCATCCAAGCACAATATACTCTCAAGAATTTAAAGAATTAATGGTACTGGGAGAATCAGGACACACACTGCACCAGTCAGTGAGAGGGCAAATCAGACACTGGCAGGATGCAGGGAGTTTCAGACCAAAATAGGAGCTGTTCCTCAAAGCTTTAAGAGCAGGACAAAAAAGAAAGCAAACCCAAATTAAGTCTCTCCAGGGAAAAGCTGAGTCTCTCTGGATTTCCACTATCATAGAATCATAGAATCATAGAATCATAGAATCCTAGGGGTTGGAAGGGACCTCGAAAGATCATCTAGTCCAACCCTCCCTGCCAGAGCAGGGCCACCTAGAGTACATCGCGCAGGAACGTGTCCAAGCGGGTTTTGAATGTCTCCAGTGAAGGAGACTCCACAACCTCCCTGGGCAGCCTGTTCCAGGGCTCTGTCACCCTTACAGTAAAAAAATTTTTTCGAATATTCAACTTGAACCTCCTATGCTCCAATTTACACCCATTACCCCTTGTCCTATCACTGGTCACCACTGAGAAGAGCCTAACTCCATCTCCCTGACACTCGCTCCTTACATATTTGAAAACATTGATGAGGTCACCCCTCAGTCTCCTTTTCTCCAAACTAAAGAGACCCAGCTCCCTCAGCCTTTCCTCATAAGGGAGATGTTCCACTCCCTTAATCATCTTCGTAGCTCTGCGCTGGACTCTTTCAAGCACTTCCCTGTCCTTCTTGAACTGAGGGGCCCAGAACTGGACACAATACTCCAGGTGTGGCCTCACCAATGCAGAATAGAGGGGGAGGAGAACCTCTCTTGACCTACTAACCACACCCTTCCTAATGCACCCCAGGATGCCATTGGCCTTCTTGGCCACAAGGGCACATTGCTGGCTCATGGTCATTCTCTTGTCTACCAGGACCCCCAGGTCTCTTTCACCTACACTGCTCTCCAGCAGGTCAGCCCCCAACCTGGGAACAGCCAGAGCCACCTCAGACCCAGAAGTGTCACTTTTTACTCAGCTCAGCTTAATTCATTATTAATCCTCTCAACTGGTGTGAGCCAGTTACCAGCTTGGCCTCCAGGTCTAGGAAGGTCAGATCAGAAGTATGATGGTTTTTACTTCAAAGGATTTTATCCTAAGCCAAATCATTTCTGCCTAACAAGACAGATACAGGAACCAATCTCAGGCTCATTTAGAATATACCAACCCCCTTACCACAGCAGAAAAAACCCCATGAACAAAAGCAGCAGCCCCCTTCCATGCTGTGTGGTGGCCAAGCTAAGAGCACAAGGCCAGAAGCCACAACCCACCATAGGCCTCCTCAATCAGGCTGCAGTAGGGGTTGATGCCAGTCCCACTCTGGTTGGCCTCCTGCTCACCCAACCTCAGGATGTTCTCCAGCCCATTCAATGCCACCTGAACGATCTTGGAGTCCATGACAGTCAGCAGGTCACAGAGAGGCTTGATACAACCCAGGTTCACCAGGTATCTGAGGAGGGAGCACAAACAGCAAGCATTGATGGCTCAGGATCAATCAAGCATCAGCTTTGCACAGTTAGAAAGAGCAAGGGGAACAAGACAAACTAAAATATGAAATGTGACCTTAAAGAATAGAGTTACTGTTGTGCAAGGTTAATTTTTATCCACTTCCTTGCATTTATGTGCACACCCCCTCTTTTAAGAAGCCCACTAACTCCCTTGGTACTCCTCAAATTAAGTCCACACAGGAGTTTAATCTGTCACCAAGTATGGACACTCAGCCTCAGTCACCTGCACAGGGAGGAAGGAGGCAGTTTGGACTCATCCCAAATTTACCATTTCCAGCACAGGTATGATCCACTTATAGCTCTGCCTGTCTTACCTTTTGGTGAGACCTTTGGTACTTGTCTCACCGTTTCCAGACAAAGCTACCCTGCATTCAGACAGATTGCCCCCAAGAGGAGCCCCAGAGAGTACCTGATCTGCTCAGGAGTTCCTCCTGAGGTTGCATTTGTGATCGCCCACGCTGCCTCTTTCCTCGTGCGGAATTCTGCTTTCTGCAGGATTTCTATAAGCACTGGGAAAATGTTTGCATCTATGACTGTCTGTGGAGAGAGAGCAGGGAGAAGTGTTTGAATTGGCAACATGGCTTCTACAAGGCTGGTGAGCACCTGAAATGAGCCCCTACCTCTATTTTGCAAGACAAGAGAACTTTCCAAGCTTTACCCCTTCAGCAATTCTTCCATTTTATTCCTCAGGCTGATCCTAACAAGAGGTTCAGCCTCATAACCAGCAGAGATCCCTGTTACTGCATCAATACTGCAGGAGTGCTTCCATCACTTTTCTGCCTCTGCATGTAGGTCATTAAAAGGATAACTAGAACTCAACAAACTACAGCTTTTCAAAGGGGCATCTATGGGCATGGAGAAATAGGGATTGTATCTCTTGCTATTCCAGCCTCTGGGACTCATTCCAGCCTGGACATTGCTGGTACAATTAGCTGGCTTTCTTTTAGCTCTTGTTTGGCAGATGGCTGCAAGCAGCAAATTTGCAAATTGCTGGAGAGTAAGAGACTTGACTAAAAACTGCCTCTAAGTGTTAGATAAGAAACAAGCTACAAATCCTTAATGCTGAGCTTGGGGTCTCAGATCACCATAAGTGGGCTGGAGAAGACTGTACCTGTATTTGTGCTCTGTTTCCTGCTGTGATGTTTGATATAGTCCAGCAGGCTTCTTTCCTGATGGACTCCTTGGGACTGCTTAATAAATGAAGGAGACAAGGCAAGGCTGAACAGTTCAGAATCACCTTTTGAGAAAGAAAGCAAAGTGAGATCACCAGTGTCAGGGACAGAGCTAAATGCTCTCATTTTCCAGACACTCAGTATACTCTCTGGGGACTGCATCCTCCTCACCTGGGTCTGGATGTCATCCCCCGTCACTATGTTGCCAACTGCCCGCAAAGCTGGGGAGGCCACTTTGTAGTCATTGTGCCTACAGGAAAAGTGATGTAAGGACAAAATCAGACCCCATGCACTGGGATATTCCCCCCATTATCTCATCGGCATTATTTACTTAGAATTCCATATGGAAACACAAATTAAGTTGATCACCACTGCATGAGCAGAGGCTGAAGATAATAATGCAGTACAAACATTTCTTTCACCCTTAACATCCTAACAGCTTACAACATCCCTCCAGCTTACAGATCTCACCTTTTACATCTCCTTCCTGAATAAAGATAATCATTAACTCAATGAAAACACCCCAAGTTGTCCTGAAGCAAGTATCTAGCAATGCATGTACCAATACAATGGTAGAATAACAGTTCTACCAATGGTGAAGATGAAGAGAAGAAGCCCACTCAAACTGCAAACACTTTTTTCCAAGTTTCCGCATGGATCTCAGAGAAACAAAGACAGGGTTGCCTTTCCTAAGCACCATTCTTGCCATCTTTGATTTGCTGAGTAACCAGGCTTCCATGAGCACACCTGAAGCTTGAGGTGACAAGGCACTGCAGTCAGCTCCCCTCTCACACAGCACAAGTGTCAGTCCCATCTCTTATTAAGGAGTTTCCATCCCAACATCTCTCAAAGCACTCCCAGCAAACTACAGCTCTCAACCTCCTTCAGAGCAGACGTGGAGGAGGGTGTGAAGTCAGCACCTATCCTGTGTTCCTGTGCCCACAAGAGGGGTCAGGAATGCTCTGAAGGGTTTGGATCTGAGCTCCTGCTCAATCACACGCTTCCCAGTTTCACTGGGCTGAAGCATCCAGAGAAGATACTTACATTAAGAGCTCCACCAGTCGCCGACACACGCCTGACTCAATAACTGCTTGAATTTTCTCATTGGGACCATCTGATAAGTAGGAAAGAGCCCAACAGGCGTCTGCCAGCAAATCAGAGTCACTGTTGAATAATAAGCGGGACAACACTGGCAGGCAGGGAGATACCTACAAAACAGCCACCATCCCACATGTTAGTCCTGCTCCACCCAAGGACCACCACATTTGCATGCAAACACCACATGGCTGTGCTGACTGGCAAGATAACAGGTCTGGGACATCCACAGTTTTCTTCCCCCAAGTCAGCAGCGTCCTTGGTGGTTCACATGCTTCAGTCACAGTGTCTGAAGTTACCTCAGCAGCTTTTATTACTAAACTAAAATTACATCCCTTCCTCTTGCACCAAGTGGAGACTCCTGAGTCAAGTGCTACCATGCATGTTACTGTTTGGAAGCTGTTTCCAGACTTTATGTAAGAGCACTGCTCCATTTCTTACTCTCACTAGCCCTAAATAGCTCAATATTTAGAGCAGCAACCATCCAGTTGCACCTCTGAGTACTTCAATCATCTGTGAGTGTTTTTATATTTACACTCAAGTCAGATTTCATCCCTCACCATAGGCCTCCCAGCTTTGACAAGCAAGCTGTTGTTTTAAAAGGTAAAGCACATTGTTTTTTAAATGTTCAACCAAAGAATTCACCTGAAAGTCCAGCAGAACCTTCAGTTAGTGCTGTCAGCACACCAGGAAAGGGAAAGATTAAAGCTGCCACAGGTCCCATGTAGTTACAGGAGTCCTGTTTTGTAGCATTTAGAGGTCTCAATCACGCTTTTAATCACAATTTGAGTGAAGCCTCAACCTTCAAGAGTTCACAACAGGGTTCAGAGCAGCCTACAGTGTCTCCTGCCTTGCAGGGGAGCCTGACCTTGCTCCCTGCTGGAGGGTTTTGGCTGTTGGGCTGCTGTAGAGCTGGGCAGAAAATTAAACAGACACTCAGACGTCTGCAGAACAGTAAGATCGACCTCAGCAGAAAGAACCTCACCCTGTTCCCTCCCAGAACAGCTTACAGAAGTCCAGCAGCCAAAAATAATTGAGACATACATCTTGACTGGGTGTCTCCCCATCTCCTGTCTGCCAGCAAGGCAATTATTCTCACCTTATCAAATTCAGGTGGTGGACTCTTTCCTCTGCACAAGTTTGACAAGGCCCAGACAGCATTTCGTGTCATTGTCAACCTGGTGGACTTTGTGAGGAGCCTAAAGAGACAATTACCATGAATTATAATCCTTAATGTGGAAGCCAGCAAGGGAATCAAAAGAAGGAAAACTTGATTTTAAGGAAATCAAATCACTATTCCACTTGCTGTAGCTCAAGCCAGGCCTGAACCTCTCAATAAGCAAGCAGAGAAGTGACATGCAACTATTTTTCAACATAAACAGCTATTATCTCCAAAAGCATCAAGTGACATGGTCCAGAAGGCAAGTCCCACATTAGACAAGTTGCAGAAGGATAGGTAAGTTAGTCAAATGCAGTTCCAAGTTGAAATTCAGCCCAGACAGACCTTGAGGTCAGATGGTCCTCATTAGAGGCCAAACTCCTGTCTGTCAACTCCGGTGAGGACAGGGAGTCCTGCAGGCTTCAGTCAGCAGTCACTGGTGACAGCAGACTGACAGAAGTAGCCAAATTACAGGCCAAGGCACTTGTGACACAGCATCAGTTTGCCAGGGACAGGATAAAGCTTAAAACTCTTTCCAGAGCAGTGAGCATCCCATGAGAGCAGGCTCCTGAGACAGATCTGGCTGTGGTGGGAACACCCCACACCTCCAAGCTGTGAGGGGGTTATGCAGAGTCCTGCTCTTTCCTCACTCCTAGAGGAGCCTCCTCAGACAAGAACCTGAAAGCCACAGAAGAAGCACAAGGAGCTGGAGGGACACCCAGGGAAACAGCAAGGCCTCTGCCTTCAGACAGAAGGGCACTATGACAGCCAGCAGCTGCTCCAGACTCAGAACAGGGTCAGGGGCTGTCAGAAGGATTGTTCACTACCAAGCTCCACTCCATTAGTCAGAGCCTTGTCTGAACTGCCAGCTTTGTCTGGTACCAGTGCTTTGATTCCCTGTGATCACCACCACACAGTGCTGGGGAATCTGTCTGCCCAGCTCAAATATTGCTCTCAGTACCAAGGGACTTCAAGAACTTTTATTGGCAATCACTCATGGCTACTCACATTAATAAGGGAGGAAGAATAGCGCAGTTAAGGACATAATCTCTACACACAGAGCTGTCTCCAGCAATGTTCCCCAATGCCCAGACAGCCTGAAAGGGAACAGCAACAGTTTCAGCATTCACAGTTTCTGAGCAGAGGAAGAAAAGGGCTGTGTGCTAAGAAAGCATTTTCCTGTAATTCCAGACAAACAACACTTCCAACTTGTAGTTAGACACTGGTCATTCACTTCAAACACTGCATTTTTATCATGTGCCATCTGATAGGGTTCTTTCCCTAAGCCCGAAGTAAGAAATGAACCATACCTGTTCTTGAACATCCTCAAAGTCAGAGTTTAACAGCTCTATAAATATTGGAACTGCCCCAGCCTCAATTACTATTTTTGTTTGTTGGGAAGTTCCCGATGCAATATTTGTCAGTGCCCACGCTGCTTCAAACTGAAAGAAGCAAAGAAATTACAGAAGTATGAATAAAATAATCCTGATTCTGCATGACATTCACAATTAAATTCCAGTCCACCCTTTCGCCTGGCTGACACCACAAAGATGTCTTGAGTTCATGTGAAGCTGCGCAGCAAATTCCCTGCTTTTACTACTCGTTCTTCAGTCTAAGAACAGCTTTCCATGCAGTCCCTGAGATACAGAGCCTTGGGCCAGGTGGCAAGAAGAAAGATGAAGGCAGTGATCAACTCAGATCCAGATTCATGTATGGAAGTGTCTTTAACCCCTACAAAGTAACTATAGTCATTAGCAAGCTGGAAGGAATCTCGAGAAGCCATCTGGTCCCCCCCTCTGCCCCACAGCAGGACCAGCACTCCCTACACCATTTCTGACAGACTGTATTAAAAACATCTCCAGTAATGGGTGCTTCTCATCACAATTTCTTCCTGCACATTGAATCTGTGGCCCCACTAGCTTTCAGCAGAAATATCAGGCACAGGAAGGTCAACTTCTCTTCTTCTACAGCTCAACTATGATATTCTTGTCAGTATTCTTCCAAGAGTGATTTAGAGTATCTTTTTGTCTAAGCACTATGGGCTACCTTTGTCTTCTATAAGTCATAAAACGTGCATCTTTTGGGCTCAGGGCACAAAGGAAATCCTGATAGCACCCCTGGGTTCCCATTGCTAAGCTGTGAAGGTTAAACAGCTATATCCCATGAAGAAATCATAACACAACCTCCTTTACCTGTAGTGTGCAATTTTCGCTTCTTTTCAGGAATTCCACAAATCTGTCCACCACTCCCTGTGTGTTTATCACTTCATCTATTGGAGGATTTGGCTCTGCAATAGCAAGGCAGTGTTAAAATAGCATTTAGGTCTAATGCAGGGGCAAAACAAGCCTAAATTACAACTGAATTGAATGATCTTAAGCTGAACTCAGCAGGACAGCTCTTCAGAATCACTTGATGTACAATTCATACCACTGTATATCATTAACAGACTAGATTATCAAGATGCCAGATGATAACTTTCTCTCCCCAAGCTAAAAGCTGCTGAGTATCTGTGAGCAACACGCTCACAAACGGTTGCAAGAGAAAGGCTACAACAGATCCTATGGCAAGGATAACACAAGTTTTTACCTTTGGAGAGTAATTTCCTGAATTTCTGAGTGGTTGCTAGCTGTAGGTCAGGGTCATCTGAGAAAAGCATCTCTACCATCTCTCTTGTGATCACTCCCTCCTAAAAAGATGAAAAGGAGACAGAACGATGGCTTCATCTCACACTATTATTTAAGGCATGACAGTGATGTGGTGCTTAGCACAGGCTCACAAGCAGACTATTTACTCCCTGGCAGACCTTTGCTGTTCTCTGTAGTAAGACTTGCAATACTCTCATAACTGAGAGAACAGAAACATTGAAGTCTGTTAGTTCTATGCAGTCCCCAGCATGAAATCTTTCTGAAGACACAACTGCACCAAGGAAAGGAGCCTTACCCCACAGGTCGTGGAGCTGACGTAGGAATCCACGAGGAGACTATCAAACATGGAGGTATCTTCATTGATCAACTCCACATTTCTTCTTTTAAAGAGCTGGTGGGGAGCAAAATACAGGAGTCATTATTAGAAAGCACTGATGAACAGTCTTAATAACCAGACATTCTCATTCCTCAAAACAAGGCACCATCAGCTGGATTAAATGTGCCTGAACAGAAGAGCAGTCGGTAATAACAGCTCTGAACTCTAAAGAATTGTCTGGCATACAAACCCCCAAAAGAAAACATGCTAAGTCTTGCCCTCTGATATGCAAATGCCCAAGTCACTGAGACACTGGTATAGGCAAGTGCAGAATTTGGCCTAACAAGTTAGGGAAACTGGGGAGAAGGCAGTTTGCAGATGAGTCACTAATGGAGCAAATATTTAGTCTGAGCCACATGCATCACCTGGGAATCACCTCTGACTTTCAGAGACCTTCAAGCCAAACTAAAAATCTAAACAAACCAGCTCAGAATTAAGACATACTTGCAGCCCATACTTTCACTTGCTCTTTCCACTTCTCAAGGAAATAACCTCATTCACTACAAAAAAAAAAATCCTCAAAAAAACCCTTCAAAACCAAGAATCTGTGAACAAAAACCTCCAGTACCAAGTGCTTAGAGAGCTCTTAACATGAGCTACACTCTGTACCAGGTACAAAGAAAAAGAGAAACACAAGATCCCAGTCAGAACTGGCAAAACAAGAGGACTGCCAACAAACTGTAATGCACAGAGATCCCTGAAGATTCCATCTTGGCAGCAACAGAGCCCTGGCTGTGTTAGGGCTGTACACAACCCCCCATAGCTGACAGGTACCTGCTGCTCTCGTTTCTGTTTGCGCAGTTGAATTCCTTCCTCTTCTCTTCTCCGACGCATTTCCTCGGGGTTCAGGGCTTTGTTTTTGTAGCTCTTCATTCGGTAGTTGTCCTTTGCAGGACTCGCCATAGTTTCTGGCAAGAGAGAAAAAATTACTGGTTCAGCTTTTATTTTCCTTTTTTTTGTCACTCTCCACTCCTTTCCCCAGACCTCCCTCCAACAAGGAGGGATATACTTATAAACAAGGAAGTCTGTGCACAGGCAGCAGTCAGGTTAAATAAGGCTTCTTTGCAAGAGCTGCTCTAACACTAAAGGAGAAAGTTCCAGTTAGAATGGGACCTTGACTCTCCATGCAGTGTGCTGTCATGGCAGGAGTGGTACAAAGTTTCTAGGCAGTGTAAGAGTAGATTTACTTTTCTGAAAGGACCTGGACCCAACTTCACACTACAGAGCACATCACCTGTATGAAAGGCTTCTATCCAAAGAGCTTCACTGTCCTCAGCAGGTGCACAACTCCATTTTGCTTTGGTTTTCAGAAGCAATTATTTCCCTTGTACTACCATGCCATAAATCCCACCCTGACATTTTATACCCCAGACTGAGAGGAATGTATGGCAAAAATCCAACACAACTCGGAGCAAACTAAAGCCCAGGTTACTGCAACTCTTCAGTACCTGACCTACTTCTTTTGCTGTTTCATATCTGACTAATGCTGTACTTCAAACTTGATTACTTGTGCATTTGCCTCCAAGTCAGGGAAGTGACTTTCCACTATTTGGCACAGTTAAAGGCAGCCAGGGCCAAGCAGTAAGCCGAGTACAGAAGGATACTGGTTCCAGAGCTGTAACCAGCTGTAGCCACTGCTCTGGCCATGCTAGCTTCTTTTTTTACATCTTTTCAAATTCTCCCTCAAATCTCTCTTCCCAAATGTCTCTCCATAATTATGATACTGACTGTTTAAGTAATTGTGATACACAGTGTGCCATTTCACCCCCAAACCAATTTACTCTTCTCCACAAGTTTGCTGGACATCAAAATCTTTGTTTTCTTTCCACTGCTGAGGTCAGGTGGAGAAAGTGTCCTGTGAAAGTTTGCAGGACTATCTCCTTACCCCTCCTCCCTCAAGTTTCAAGCAATTTTCAGTCACATTGCTGACAGAAAGTTTTGGTCCAACTTATCAACTGCCTCCAGTCACTTTGGAGCTCTTCCAAGATCAGCAGCAGAAGTTTCAGACCTTGCTGCCCTCCAACTAGGAAAGCCCACAGCCAAGCCAAGAAGGGACATTTACAATTTATGAAAAGAGTAAACAACTGGGAAAATTAATAATTTAACAGGAGACCAAAGGCACCAAACTCTGAAAAAGTTAAGACTATCTCAAAGCATCTGCTTTCTAAAAGGGCATTCTCTTCCCTGGCCAAAACACCAAGATGGCAATTTTCTGTAAAGCAAAAAACCACCAAACCAAGACAGAGACAGCACAGCAAGCTTGAAGAGGTCCAGCATGGTGGGCTACAAGTTGATTGGCACCTCTGAAGCTAAAAAGAAGCCACCAACCTCAACTCATCACCAGCAAAAGCAGCATTGCAGTGCCAGGTTAGGAAGGCTCTTGCACCTTCCTCATTCTAAACGACCCTTTACAAAGGGTGGCAAAGCAGACTGAAGATCACAGGAACTGTGCCCCTGCTTCCACTTGTCCATCCCTTTTCCCAGCAGCACTGTACGGAAAGACTGAAGGCTCTTATTATCAACTGAGAAACAGCTAATTCACCAGATAGAGTACTTGAAAAAAAATTTAGGCGTTAGGGGTTTATATCTGATCTTACAGTAGCAAAATGTGTCACCCACATTGAGATTTCAATTCAGAAAATGTATTTCACCACCATTATGTCACCGAATTCATATTCCTACCCCGGCACCTATGGCTGCCACGACCACACAAACCAGGAACTGCTGCCTGAATTCTGAGCTTCCCGACAGAACCTCTAACAGACAAACCTGTTACCTGCTTTGGAGAGCCAGGTCACCAATCAAATGCAGTTTAAGGAAAGGAGGAGGGAAAAAAGTGATTGACTTAACAGCAGCTGCAGGTTCCCAGCCAGTCAGTCACATGAAGAAGTGACACATGACAGCCCAGCTGCCTCCAAACTTGCACAACCCCACTCAGCTGTGAACACCCTGGGCCCTGCTCTGGCTGTCTGGAGAGCAGCCAGGCTCTGGGCCATGCTTCAAGGTCTCAGAGCACACCAGCACCTCGTGGTTTAAGGCTTTGTAATTCCAGAGCATTCAGAACATTGTTGTGCTGCAGGGAAACCCACAGCCACCACCAGCCCTGAACAGGGACCTCTCAGGGTGGGTAACACGGTGCCCCATGCAGCAGTCCTTCTGGCACTTCTATTTTCTCTCACCTTTATCCCTTCGGATGTTTTCCACTGACTTCTTCCAGTCTGCTACCTGTGTCAACACTTTAATGCCATCAGAATGCTCAGGTGACACTACACCCCATTCCCATGGTAATGGATGAATGGCACCAATGCAGGACTGGGACTTCTGGGTAAGCTCAGCAGAGGCTGCAGGCACCACAGACTGCAGCAGACCCAAACAGAAGATACAAATCCTTCCCTTGTAGCCTTTCAGTGCAAAGCATCCAGGCCAGCAGTGTGCCTGCAGGTCAGGCTGCATTCTGAACCCTTAACACAAATTCTGTCAGGATGAACATCCACCACAAAATCCCATTCCATCAGACTGGAGGAGAAACTGCCAGAGAAGAGGAATGCAGAGAAGATCCTCGAGCATAGTTTCACTTTGCAGCTTAACCTTGTTGCTCTGAGAATTTCTGCCTTGACAGAAAAACTCTGGGCTGTAAAGCAGTGATGGAAACTTGAATCAGAGCAAGTTGCTTTAACTGTTCTGAAGTTTTAATTGCTGCATCCAGGCAGCCACCTCAGCCCCTACCAAAATGCTGTCCCAGCAGTACCTCACACCTCTCATGGAAAAGGTTTTTCTCCTCTCAGTACCAGCTCAGCCCTGCCTTAGTGAAGACAGGATCAGCACACACCCTGGAACTTCAGAATTGTTCAGCCAGAACTCCAAACTTACCTGAAGCACTTCAATGGAGCTGTTTCCTTCTATACCCACAGCAACCTGTGCAGCCTGCACACCTCTAGGTACTCTAGTTTTTTGTTTTGTTCTGTTTTTTCACCAAGACCACACCAAACAGACTGCACACCAGATAAACTCTCCCGGCAGTGCCTGCAGCCTGCTCACCACTTATCTCCCTCCCAAAGCCACCTCCTGAGCACGCTGGCAGGGCAGGTAGAGGTAGCCCCATGTGATGGGGACAGGCTGGTGGCACTTGAGGCACAGTGCTGTGAGTCCCTCTAACAGCTCCCTGAAAAAGGACAAATTTACTGCACACCCCTCCAAACATCTGTGTGCATGGCAAGGCAAGAGGGTGAGGCAGGCATCTGGACACCACAACCCCAGCACTGTCCCCTCACAAGGAGGACAAACCCATGTTTTCATCTGCTCAGACAGCTCAGCAAAGCTCAACCCTGTCCACCCAGGAGCAGAAACACCCCTGTGCAGTGCTGTAAGGCAAGGGCCAGAACTTGCCCTGTTCTACAAGAACATCAGCAGAGCATCAGTACGTTAGAAAAGAAAGGAAAACAACGAGAACTTGCACAGAATGAGAGTGAGGCACCTCCTCCCTCAGTGGAAACAGTAAGATAGCTATTCCAAAACCTGCAAAGGCCAGCACAGATACTTATGTTTCAAGCCCTTGCTTCTGCTTTCTTCCTTCCATCCTACCATTGCTACCTGCAGCTCGCATCCTGCTGGAAGAGACAGCCCAGGTTTCTAGGAACCTGGTTTCCTCCAAGTCCAGCATCCCCTGGATTATCCTGGAACAATGCAATCTTCACCTTTTCCTTTCCCACCCCTCAGACCTGACCACTGGAAGTCCTCTGAAGCCCCTGTGTTTCCTCAGCAGTGGATCTCCATTCCTGACCACAGTTATAGAGGGACTGGGTCTGCACCACCCTCACCTCAGCCTCTTCAGGCCAATTCAGCTTCCCTAGGGCAGAACGAAAAACTGGAGAGGTAAAAGCTTGTACTCATAGGGACAAACCTACAAGAGTGTTAACACTGTTTCTGAGCATGAAGGACACTTGAGAATCTGCTTTTTACACCAAAATCTTGGAGCTGACTGAAGGCAATAGTGAACTGAGAACTGTAAAACTGACTCAATTTATGAGTGTTCTGTCTGAGCTTGGATAAAAATATCACTTCTGCTCCAGGAACTCCTTGAAACCCCAGTCCCCTAAGTCAGTGCCTTTTGTAGCCAAGCACCTCCCCCCAGCAGTGAACTTCATTCTCAGCAGCTCCACAGAAAAGTGTCAGGATTTGCATTTCAATAGTTCTCCTGGCCAAGCTTTGCACTTCCCATCAGATCTGCCACTCAGCAGCCCCAAGGTACCAAACTCAGGTGTTGAATTCAGTGCTTGAATGTCACAACCAATAGCTCTGGGAATTCTCAGCCTGCATATGTAAAGCTTTCTTTCTGTCTCCTAAGCGTGTAAGAGCAGACAACCTCTGCAGGACAGGGCTGGAAATCCACCGGAGGAGTTGCTGTAGGAAAGCAGAGCCATGCAAAGCTTTGCTCAGGCACCTCAGAGACCAGGCAGGCACAAAGCTCAACAAAATCACAGAATAATTTGGGTTGAAAGGGACCTCTAGAGGTCATCCAGTCCAACTCCCCCTGCAGTAAGCAGGGACATCCCAGCTAGATGGGGTTGCTCATGGCCTTGTCAAGCCTCACCTTGAAATATATAAGTATGGAACCCACATGACTCAGTTGGTGATCAGTTCCTGATCAGAGTACTTGCCAGTCCTGGATCAGAGAGACTCCTCTGTCCTGAAGAAAACAGCAGCAAATGGAAAACTTGGAAACCTGTCTTAAGTGTCAGAAGCACTGGTTTTTCCTTTCTCAGTGCCTGTGCCATGCTCCAGGGAAATCTGTCACCCCAGGTCAGTGACGGCTGATCCAGCCATGACCTGAGCAGCTACAAACAAGGACTGAGACCGAAACAGCAGCTCCAGTTCAGATGCTTCTCCAGCATCCCGAGAGCCAAGGTTGGTATCAGAGAAGTTATGAACCAGGGACTGCTGAGGTCACTTCAGAGCATGAAGCAATTAACTCTCTTTTCAAGGTCCAAATTAAACCTCCATGTGAATCAAATACTGACAGACCTTCCAAGACTGCAAAGCATCAGTGAGTTAAAAGCCATTTTAATTCATTTAGAAGACTGTTTGCTGATGTCCTCGAAAGTCACACTACAGAAAGCCCACAAGAAACCAGCTGAATTCTCCATTGTTGTTCCTTAATCTCCCCAGAGAGAAAAACTGCCTGCATGGGATTTTAAAGCCAGGATGAGATTATGCCTCCGAGCATACAGCACATCTTTGGCACAAACATTAAAAAGTTTCTGTGCCAACAATTTATGAACACTAACATTTTTGGAATCAAATTACTGGTAAAAATTACGCTATTAAAAGTAAAGCAAGGCTTTATTAAGCTAATCATTCACACGGAGAATTACTTTGGGTGTTCTGTGAGCTGAGAATCCTCTCACAAGAACTAGAGGAGCAAACTTAGGGATGAAGCTCATCTGAGCAATCCCTTTTTGGTTCCTTGTGCAAATAAAACCCCTCAGAGAGGGAAGCTATTAGGCTCCTGCTGTAGGTTTTATGGACCATGGCTGGATTCCCTGGAGAAAAATAAAGCAGAGTTACTGGTACAGGCTGCCACACTCATCCTTACATATTGAAGGATGAGATGGTATTTAGAAGAAAGGAAAAAAAGCATGTGAAAGTTCCACTTTGAAGGCTCAGGCAGAGCACTCAAACCCCGTAAGCATCTGTGGAAAAGCCAACACAAGCTCCAGCAGTCCAGCCAGAAAACTGGAATTCCAGGGTCATGACTGCTGAGCCAGAATTCTAATGGCTCCATCATGTGAATGGATCAGAATCAACCTTGCTCCTTTCCACACACCACTCTTCCCCTTTCTGTGCATGACAAAAAGCATTTGCTTCACACGTTTTCCCAGCTGCTGATTAAAGCCTCTGAGCTGAGTCACTGCAGGGACTGAGAGCTCTAAATCAGGACTTGTGCTGCTGAGTCAGACCAAAGCACAGAGCAGAGGAACAGTTACACTGACAGCTCTGACAGGGCCTTTTTTGAGCCAAACCACCCTTTCACAGAGGTAATCTTCACCCAGAACCCCATTACAGCTCTGTTGCTGGGCATAAGGCACACAGCTGAGGTGACACTGCATGTTCGGAGTGCAGAAGGGTCTTAGAATGATGCAAATGTAAATGAATACACTTGATGAACTCCACCAGCCCTCATCTGCCAATTAGTGCCCACTGGGCACATTCCCAAGCTGCCTGAGCAAGCACTGGCCCAGATGACCTCCAAAGGATCCTTCCAACCCCAGTTCCTCCTGTGACAGTGTAACGTTGCTCAGCTACAATTAAACCCTCCCTAACTTTGACATGTAGTAGCAAAATACACCTGATGAACTACTACAAACCTTGCTGGCTATGTTCTTCAGGTTCCTCCTACCCAGCAGAAAGTTTTTTCATCTCATATTGTTACCTGAAAACCCAAAGGAGCCTCCTCCCACCTCCTCCTGCCTCTCCATTAGCACAGACTCTTAGGTAAATCCCCATTTCTACAGCATCACACCCCTGCAAGAAAATCTGCAAGAAGCACAGGAATGGCTACAGCTCTCTGCTGCTCCTGCTCGCCTTGTATTTTCTCAGACTGATCAAGTTGCAGTAAAAAATTCCCATAAAACTAGTTGAATTAATTAAATAAATAAACAGCTCTCAGCTGCTAACAGAAATTAGCCATGAACAGATTATTACACTGAATTTATTGCTCTGGTTGTTTTGTAGTAATTTCATTTGCCCAGAAGACAACAGAAGAAAAAGTATCCAAAGAGCTGTGCTTACAGGGGGAAAGCAAACCCCAGGAGAAGTTTGCTCTGCTGCTTTCCTGCTCCCCCCCAGGTTATTGAAGTGTTTATTACAGACCAGCAGAGGCAGAGCCAGTTCTCTGGGAGAGCTGTCCCCAGCCCAGTCTGCTGCCCTCCCCGGGTACACCCTGTGCTGATAAAATGCTTATCCAGGCAGCTATTTGGCTGTCTGGTGCTGCAGCCACCACTGGCTCATCCCCTCCTGGTTTAGCTCCCGAGAGGCAATGATGTGACAGCACCACTGGAATGTGCAGCAGCTCCACTGATGGTGCTGGCTGGGGAGGGGGAAGGGAAAAGGGAAAGTTCTCTTTGTGGAAAATGAAGAGTCCTTATACTGTGCTTGTCCTTCACCAGAGTCAGGATAAGGTCAGGGCTCCTTCCAGGCTCTCGGTGCCCTGATGGAAAATGAACCCATCTGCTCTGCAGTTCAGTTCTCAGCACACAGCAAGTTCAGCTCTACCTTCTCATCCCCCAAAATTTGATGTTTGGGGGCTTGACGTCCTCTTACACATTCTGAGACATTGAGCTTCCCCAATGCTCTACCAAGCACACCGGTGTCACCTGAGGTCACACAGCAGGAATTAACCCTTTGTCTGAAGTCGACCCAGGCTGGAGTTACAAGAAGTTAAAAGCAACCAGAAATAATCAGAGACAAATACAGAGGGCTACAAAATCCCAACACGTGCTGTGCTCCAGAAGCACACAGTGCTGTATAATTTGCTAAGCAAATCTGGGTTTATCTGGACCTCAGTACCACAAAAGCTTCAAGGTGAGCAGCTGGAGGAGTGACTGCTTTCAGGAGGCCACTCACAGTGACCCAGCTCCCCCCTTACAAAGTTCATGTTTACTCTCTTGAGCACAAGCAAACAAAGCAAAATAATCAACTAACTAGTTAAATTTATCACCCACAAAAGTTTCATTAAGAATCAAGCATTAGAGGCTGCTCCCCAGGCTGGATGGAGCTCTAAAGGCATTTATTCATGTCATTTGCATAGCAAATAGAGAACAAACTATCCTTCTAACAGCACAGGAGAGACCAATATCAAGCTCCTCAGCCTGCATGACACAAGGGGTAACCACATCACACTGCCACAGTTTGGCCCTACAAGCCTGAAGCAGCCTTTGTTCAGGAACAACGTTCACAGAGGTTGCATTAGGATGACCCCCACCAGGGAGCTTTACATTTTTGCTCTCAGGAAAAAAACCAAACACCTGCCTCAAACTTCAAGAAGAAGCAGGAAGGCAGGAATGGGGAAGGTTGGAAGCTCCTTTGCAGGAAGCTCCTCAGCTCCAGCTAACACAGTCAAGATTTTTACAACTTAAGTCTTAAAAGCTGTGCTGGACTGGGAGGTGCTGCAGCCACTGCACACGCAGACTTGCAGCCTCCAACTTTTTCTGGAACATCTCAGGAGGGGTCTGAAAACAGCAGAAAAGTTTCTGTTGAAGTCATTTTGATCAAGCAGCATCCTATCACACAGGGGGTGTGGTTAAGAGATAGGTGAAAATTGTGAAGACCTTAATTTTCCTTCCTAGGGGAACCTTAGTCAGCTTCACAGAGAACATGACTACTGCAGGCCTGGCATTCCCATGGGCTTCATGCACTCAACATATCTTTTACTACTTGAGGCCTCAAGAAAGAGCATCTCTCCTCCCCAAGTAGGGAGATTTAACCTCAAACTACATCAAAAGTGAAAAAATAAATCTGCTGTTACACCTTCTGAAGGGCAACACTCAGTTATGATTTCTCTGTAGCTAACAGAGAGACACCTGCGACCTTGCTGAACCTCTCAGTGTATTTAGTGGCACTGGTTATATTGGAGCAGCCAACAGTTCAGTAGGATCTCCCTGGAGCTCAGTTTTCCACTCTTACAAACTTTAGGCTTTAGACAAAGCCTCAGCAGTTCCTTTCCCCACGACCTCCCTGTACTCCCCACCGCTGCCTGCAGCAGAAGCGCTGCCCAAGACCACCAGCGCACCCAGGAGCCCCCCCGCTCCCTTCTCTCGGTTGCTCTCTCGGAGCACCCCAAGGACGGGGCCGCATTCCCCGAACGCTGCTCAGAGCGGGCAAAAAGCCCCGAACCCATCCCCGCTCCCGTCCGGGGCAGAACCCGGGAGACCCCCGCAGCAGCTGCCGCTTCCCCCGCCTCAGGACCCCGTCCCCGGCTCCCGCCGAGCCCCGAAGCCCTGTCCGGGGCAGGTCCCGCCGTGCCGGGATGACTCAGCACCGGGTCCGCAGCCCCCCGCCCCGCCAGGCCCCCGCCCGCCGCTGAGGGGAGGCGCCCAGAGCCCCGGTGAGGGGCGCGGGCGGCGCCCGGACGAGCTCGTCCCGCCACGGCTGGACGGCAGAGCGGCTCTCCCTGCCCTCCCCGTGCCCTCCCGGCCGCTGCCGGGACGTCCCGGACGGGGAGACCGCGCCGACTCTCACCCATCGCGGTTCCTCAGGCGGCGGCTCCCGAGCTGCGGCGGCCACAATATGGCGGCCCCGGGAAGAAGGAGGGCCAGGAGAGCGGACGGCAGCCGGAGCAGGACAAACCTCCTCCGCGCGGAGGGTGCCCCGCCTCTTGAGGCGGGAGGGGCGGGGCCAGCGGTGTGCGAGCGCCCCCTGGCGGGCGGGGGTGGGGAGGAGGGGGAGCCGGTCCGGATTCCCGCCCGCTCACTCGTGTCCCGTCACCCGTGTCCGTGTCCCATGCCCGCATCTTCTGTCCCCTCGTGCCCCACCCCTCCTGTCCCAACTTTCCTGTCCCATCCCCTCACCCACTGTCCCCTCATGTTCCCCCCTCTCTGTCCCTTCACCCCACAACCATGGTTCACACACCACAAGTACGGAACACGCGATCCTTTTATTATAAAGTCGGTGCCCAATCTGAGTCCTTAGCAGCCCTGGGGGAGGTCGCTGGGACCATCAGGAGGTGCGAGGCCTCCTGCCCCCTCCCATGGCGACGAACACATCGATGGGGACGTTGAGCACGGTCAGGCGGTGGCTGCCGGGGCATCGCCGCAGCTGCCTGTGGGGAGAGAGCAGCATGAGCCCCGTGGCACGGCACGGAATGGCACGGTATGGCACAGCATGGCATGGAATGGCACTGCACAGCACTGCACGGCATGGCATGACATGGCACAACATGGCAAAGCACAGCATAGCACGGCACGGCATGGCACGGTCTGATCTGTCACATCACAGAACGCTGCCTGCTCGGTCCCCTGGAGAGGTTGAAGCCGTCAGACAGCACTTTAGGGAGCAGAACAAACCACGCTTACCAGGGCAGGGCCCCGTGCCAGGCACAGACCGTGCACCCCACACGGTGTCCTGACCCCCCCTTACCTGCCCGTGGGCTGCTCAGTGTCTGCCGGGTCCCTCAGCTGGGGAGGCTGAGCAGAGCTGGGACAGTCCCCTGCTTCCATAGGGAATCTCCGGACCTGCTGTGACCACTGGGAGCTCATGTCCCGGCCCTGGATACGTCTGAGCAAAGAAGTGGGGGGGTGAGCGGGGAAAACGTGGGCTCTTCAGCAATAGTGAAAACCCTGGGGGACATAGGGGGACCCCTGCCAGCCCCGGACCCCCTGCACTGCCCACCCCCAAGAGCCCCTCCCAGAGCTCACCAAGAGGGTGTCCAGACTGCCCCCCACCTCACACTGCAGGTCCACCCCTCAACTGACGTGTTATAGGCTGCATCACAATAGCACCCCCAGGTTCTAGGGGGTCCCTCCGTGCCCCTCCGGGGTGCTGGGGGGGCAGAGATGCTGTTGTGGAGTTGCTTCGTGGTGAAGTGAGGCAGCAAAGGGTCCCAACCCATGCAAGGACATGGAGGGGTTTTTGCTTGCCAATGGCTACCAGCTGGGCAGGACGGTTGGGGAGGGGATGTTCTCCAAAGTAAAGGAGGCTTTTTCCCAAAAACACCAGAAGAAAGTGGCAATTAAAATAATGGACAAGAAGGAAAGCCCCGAAGGTAAGAGCTGAACCTGGAAGAGCTCCAGGCTGAGGCACAATTCCTCCATAGAGATTTTTTATTCCCAGCTGAGAAGTGGCTTCTCAAACTCACCACCTCAGAGCAGACAGGGGTTGGGGTATGCTGGGGTTCAGCAGAACAGCCCAGGACCAGGGCCCGAGGATTGGGACCTGTTGAGGTAGTCCCTCCTCTGATCACAAGGACAGCAAAGTGCTGGCAGAGCATCCCTCAGAGATGAGCATCCCGTGGGGATTGGTGCCAGGCCAGAAGGAAACAGGCACCCCAGGAACATCCTTCCCCTGCCAAGTCCTGAGGGGGTTTCCCAGAGCCAGCAGCTCAGGGACATCCCCGTGAGGCCACCCCCCTCCTGTCTCAACAGAATTTGTTCGCAAATTCCTGCCCCGGGAGCTCCAGATCGTCATGAACTTGGAGCACAGGAACATCATCCAAGTGTATGAGGTGCTGGAATCCCCAGCTGGGAAGATTTTCCTGGTGATGGAGCTGGCGGAGGATGGAGACGTCTTTGACTACGTCCTCCGTGAGGGTCCCCTGCCCGAGCCCCGGGCCAGAGCGCTCTTCCGCCAGCTGGTGGATGCGGTGCAGTACTGCCACGGCTGCGGGGTGGCCCACCGGGACCTCAAGTGTGAGAACACCCTCCTGCAGGGCCACACCTTGAAGCTGACAGATTTCGGCTTCGCCAAGCTGATCCCCAGGGACGGCGCGGAGCTGAGCAGGACGTTCTGTGGCAGCACAGCCTACGCGGCGCCCGAGGTGCTGTGGGGTGTGCCCCACGACAGCCGCAAAGGTGATGTCTGGAGCATGGGTGCCATCCTCTACATCCTGCTCTATGCCCGCATGCCCTTCGATGACACCGACATCCCCAAGATGATGCATCAGCAACAGAAAGGCATCTCCCTCCCCAGGCACCAGAGGATCTCCGGGGAGTGTCAGAACCTCCTGAAAATGCTCCTGGAACCAGACATGGACCTGAGACCTTCTATCGAGGTGGTCAGCAGGCACCCATGGCTGACTAACCCCTGAGAAAGACCCCTGCTGCTCTCCCTGAATTGAATGTTCCCAAAATAATGACAATTGTGGAGGTCAGTGGTGTGCCAGGCCTCCCTCTGGCTGGCAGAGACAAGGTCTGGTTCATACTCAGGCATTTTCCCCAGCTCCCTCAGAGCCCTCAGGGGTGGGGAACACTGCAGACACCATCTCTTAGCAGGCTGGGGCAGTGTGGGGCCACCTGCCCGAGTTAAACCTCCCCTGGGTGACAGAAAAGGGAAAATCAAACCCACAGACCCCTGGGAAACAGTGGTCCTCATCCTGCAGGAAAAGGAAATGAGAACACCCAACACAGGCAGAGACTATGTAGAATTCCTTTAATTGCTGTTAACTGCAAGTCTGTAAAAGGTTTGGAGAAAGTCATCGTTACAAAACTACCAGCTGTTAGAATTGTTCCTGTTTTTTCACCCCAGCTAGAAAAGGCTCAGGGAGACGTGGAATAGTTTAGAACAGATAATTATTGCACAGACAACCAAACGGTTAATTTGACTAAAGAAAGAAAAAAAAAAAAAAAAAAGTGGCACAGATGAGAGCACTGCATCCTCAGAGCTCTGCTGCAGCCCAGGGAACCAGTCACAACTTGTACCACCAAGCCCCAAGGGGACACAACCCCAAGCTCCCCAACTTGACACCCCCCAGCTGCCACCTCCCCACAGGTTTTCCTGATCCAATTAAATTGGATCCCAGGACAGGGTGAGGCTGCAGCACATTCCAGAGGCTCTGCTGGGCCTGCAGACACCAAGAGGGAGAGGAGAGCTGCAGCTCAGCCCCTGGTCCTGGTAGGTTCTGCAGGACAAGACACTCTCCCATGTAAACACCTGAAGTCACCTCTGCCACCAATCTACCTGTGTAGGCAGCTGTATCTGAGGATTTCCCCAAAAGGGGAAAAAAACTCCCAAAACAACCCAAAAGCCCAACTCTTCCAAGTTCAGCTAGGTTAATGCTATCCAAAAATCAGAAGCAAACCCATAGCTCCAGGGAAGAAGCCCTGGAGCAGGACAATGGCATCAGGTTAAACCACCACCCAGAAGGCCAGACAGCAGGGAGGGCTCTGTCCCTTTCAGATAACTGTATTATGAGAGGGGCATCTCATGCCATTAGAAGGGGAATGCCCCGGTAAGAGGCCATGGGTATAAGGAAGCATTGCAAGCAGTCAGGGGGGGCTTCAGGGAAAGAACCCAAGTGAGTACAGCAAGGTGTGTGACCTTCGTGGCCACTGGATGCCCAGGGAGCCAGACGAGTGGACAGACACAGCCTCAGCCAACGGATACCACATGTGCTTGGGTTCTTCTGCCTTCCCCCAGGGCTGGGAGAGGGAATGGCTGAGTCCCAGTGACAAGGCAGAGGTTAAAGTGGTCAGTGGTCCAGTCTGGGGCTCTGCAAGGCCTGAACTGGGCAGGGATTCCCAGAGTGACCCAAACCACTGCTGGCCCAGAAAGGCTTAAGTAAGAGCAAGCCATGAGTACTTTGCTTGGGAAATTTAACTCTGAAGTACACAAAACCCAGTGGAGGAAGGCAGTGCAGCTGCAAAGGGGAAGGCAGCAGGCCTTGATTCCCAGAGGAGCTGCTGCTCTTGCAGCAGGAAACAGGAGCTGCCATTAAAAAAGAAAACTTCAAAGACAAGCCAGGCAGAAGCTCATGGTTTGGCAGGGAATTTGGCTCCTTCCAGCACAGCCCAGCTTCGGGCCAAAGCCACAAATCAACTGCTTTCCTCTGCAACAAAAGGTGGCAGAGCAGAAGGGTCTCCCGCTGCAGCCCCTCGAGCCCCTGCCTGCTCCCTGCACAGGGGCTCTCTCCAGGGGTGGCCCGGAGAGCAGTGAGTAGGCACAGACTGCATTCAAGAGCCTCTGCCCTGCTGTGCTGCAGGTGACATACACACAAACAAGCAATCAATCAGCCAACCAGCAGTCTGGGGGCACCAAGCAAACCTGCTGGGTGTCCAGGTGCCCCAGCTCTTCCAAGGAATTCCTCGCTGCATCACATCTGCCTCTACCCAAGGCTTTCAGGGCAGTCAGTTTTGGCTTGGCCATTTTATAGGACCTACTGAGAAGACAGGCTCCCTAGCAGCTACGAGTGAACTTCTGCTTCCTCCTCCTCCTCCTCCAGGTCTGAAGGGGTCATTTGAGTTGCCCACAGGATTTAGCAGGAATGAAACTCCTCCAGCTTGGAACTGCAATCCCCAGCACAGTTACACACAAAGGAACAGCCGGTCCGTGATTTAATTCACATTCGATGGTGGAAATGAGCCTGTGACACACACTGGAAGCAGTCCTTTTATTCCCAGTCTTCCCACTCTTCATCTTCCAGCTGCAAACAAGAGTTAACAGCCCTCAGTTTGTTTCTGTAACTCAACAGGGCACCTGAGTCAGTGCAGAGCCTGATGTATCCCCATACTCCCACACCCTCACCACAGGAACTCGCACACTCATCCCTCTTTAAGCACATCCAAACAGCCACTCACTGCTCCAGCCAACACCCCTGCCCCCCCTGGGGAGATCCCATGCTAAGCTGTGTCCTCAAAGAGTGAGTCACACCTCAGAGAAGCCTCCTGTGAGCTGCTCCTGCCCAGCCAGGCCAGCAGCAGCCACATCTCACTGCAATGTGCTGCAGAAGAAGGTCTGGGAGCAGAGGGATTCTCTCTGTAGGTCCTCTCCAGATCACAGTCATCACTCCCAGGAGCTCCCAGCTTCCTGGGAGGAAACTTCTTGCCTGAGTGAGCACCTCCACTCACCTCCCCAGACACCTCCACCTTCGAGAGTGCCAGCTGCACCTCCTCCTCAGTCATGTCCAAATCAAAATCCTTCTCCCAGTCCTCGCTGATGTCAGTGCTGGAGCCTGAAACCACAAACACCACGACTGAGCCCTCAAAGCTGCACCTGCTCTCCAGGCATTGGCCAAAGTCCTCAGCTGCGCCAGCAGGTCAACAAAACCCTGGCACTCATGAGGCTCAGACTAGAACATCCTGCCTGAGGAGGGGCAGTCCCAGTGCCCTGGCAGCAAGAGCTGCTCAGAGCACATGGGAGGTGGATGCTGAAACACCTCCTCTGGCCTGGGAGAAGTGGGATGTGTCATGCTTCAGTCACACAGAAAATACAACAGGTGAGGAATGACAGGAGTGACTTAGACATGGGGACTGTCATAGTCCCCAGCAGAAAGAACAACCTCCTGGGGTGGAGGAGCAGCAGGGACACCATGGGGGGTGACATGCAGAAGGATGTTCCCTAAACAGATCACAGTCTCCCCTGGCACCCAGCAGGTGTGTTCAGGGGTGTTCCCTGTGCTCTGCTCTGTACAGCCGATGGATTTTTGACTTCTTGTCTAATTTCATTCGGCTCACAGACCCAGTTCATGATCCTTGGCCACTTTGTTGGAGTTCCAGAGGCTTTATAATCCTATAACTGGCATAACCATCACTCTGGGGGAGCTGCAACAGGCTCTGCTGAAGACAGAAGCCCCTGCAATGAAAGGTTTGGCAACAGTGTCTCCCAGAGCTGCAATATGTCCTTCCTCAGGGTCCTGGAGGAGTCTTAGCCTCTGTTCTCCTGTGGGAGGACAGGAATGGAGCTCAGGAGAGAGGCCAGGCCACAGCAGCTGCTGGGAGCAGATTGTCACTATCTGATGAGGCAAACTTGTCCCTGCTCAACAGCACAAAGATTTGCTTCCACTTTCATTTTGGCCATTAGACAGCCTTTGGATCTAACCTGCCTGAGCAATTTAGGCAAAATCCCTTTTCTCCTCCCCATCATCACAAAATCAGGACTTATCCCTGAAAGCAGAAGGTTTCCAGGCCCTGTGCTGGCCCCACACACGCACCTTTCTTGCCATTGTTGGAGGGAGTGGATTTCCCACTATCTGAGTTCAGCTCAAAGACTCGAAGATCTGTTGGTCCTTCCTCTTTCAGAGTCTCTGTCCTGCCCTGGGCTTTGCTCTCCACCTCTTTGAGCTCTGTAACAGATGGTTGCTCTGAGGATGCTGCTGACTCCTGGGCAGGTGCAGAAGGCTGGCCAGGTTCTGGGGGCTTTGGGAGGGAGCTCTGCTCTTCTGAGGTGGCCTCCAGCAGCCTCTGGGAGAGGACTCTGGTCCCAGCTGGTTGTGCTCCAGTCTGTAGCTGTGCAGCAGGCAGAGAGTCAGGGTTTGCAATCTGAGTCACAAGGGAGATGCTTTCACTGCTCTCCGAGGGGCTCCCCTCTGCTGGAGCTGGCTCTGGAGGGAGGATGGCCCAGCTCTCCTCTGAGGGCCCCTTGGGAGCAGTGGGGTGGCTTCCCTCCAGGGCTGCAGGGGCAGATTCTTTCTCTGCTGCTTCTGGAAATTTCACATTTGCACAAGGCAGGGGTGACATCCCCAAGAACTCCTCTGTAGGAAGGCAGAAGAGAAGCAAGAGTTGTTTCAGCAAGCACAGCAGCAGCTGACAGTGCAGCAGGGGTGGGCTGGGAGCTGAGTATGGGGGTGTGAGGAGGAGCCACCCCCCTGTCTGTGACCTGCTGAGTGTATGAGTCCCCCCTCTCTCCAGCAGATCCCAAATCACCTCTCTCACCTTCATCCTCTTCCCAGCCTGGCTCCTCTTGGTGAATGCTCTGCTCTGCTCGCTGCTTCAGAGCCTCTCTCCGGGCTTCATCCTGCAGGGAATTCAGTGTCAGCAGCTGCTCACACCCCCGGGCACCAAAGTGTCAGTGACAACAAGGACACAGACAAGGCAGCCCAGATCCTTGTTTTTCCAGGAAAAATATCTTCATCCTCAGTTGCCACCCACTAGGGCAGAACCCCCCTACCTGCTCCAGGCGATGCACTTTATAGAAGTAGCGCTGCCAGAACTCTGAGTGGGAAACAGCCACAGGGACCTGGGGGGACACCAGAAAATCCACAGAGGGTCACTCCAGAGGGAGGGGCTGTGGTTGCTGCCTTGCTCCCCTCTCCTCCCTGGCCTGGCAGCCACACTCATAACCAGCACTTTGAGGTAACACAGATGTGGGACCAGCACTGGCACAAGCTCTGACACACGTCAGGAGGATGAACCCTAATCTCTCTGTGCCACTCCACCCTACAGCCATGGTCTTTTCCACCACCTGCCCCAGGGCCAAGCAGCTTGGGGCTTCCATGCACCATGTCCCATGTCACCCACTGCAGGAGGCAGGCAGGTCCCTACCATTTTGGTGTAGAGAGCCCGGATGGAAGGGCTGGTTGCCAGCAGCTCTGCAATCTCCCCTTTCCTCTCCTCCAGGTTAAAGTGTGAGAGCCAGGCCTCAAGGAGCTCAGCAGGACCTGTGCAGGACAAACACAGAGATCACAACCCTCAACAGAAACAAGGCAGGAAGTTTTGGGAAGTTTCACTGGAAAAAAATGCTATGGAACAGACCAGATGGGGGGGTGAGCAAGGGGCAAAAGAGGAGAGAGACATGGCCCCCTGAGCCCATCCAGTGTCGTGGGAACTCTGCCAGCATGAGGCCATACAGCCCCAGTTCAAATCCACTCAGTCTAAGCTAATCCCCAGTGCAGCAGACAGATCTGCTCTCCATAAACAGTGGTCCCTTGGACAGTAGGACCACTGGTGGAAGGCTCTGGGCAATTCAGGGTGGCCCAGAGAGCCCAGGCAAGGGCCAGCACCCCCCAGACCCTCCCATACCATCAGGTTCATTGCAGTAGGTGGCAGGGTCTGACTGGAGGCTGTAGAGGCGAGCCTGGAGGAGACAGAGAGGGTGGAACTGTCAGTGGAGGAGCAGCAGTGGAGCTCCAAGGGACAGGAGGGACTCTGCATCCCTGATGGGAGCTCCAGGAATGGGGCACTCACCTTGGCACTGTCATAGGGCTCTGTGGTCCCTGTGGGTGTTGCCATCAATGTGATGACATCGCAGTCAATGGTCTTATCTGGTGAGGGAGCAAACGTGTCCGAGATGACACCCAGGAAGTCAGAGAGCCCTTTCCTCACCTTTTCAGTTGCACCTGAGGTACCCTCTGTCCTCTTGAAGAGAAAAAGCAGCACAGTGTCAGTAAAAGTGCTTGCAGCAGCAGGATGAGCCTGTCTTTTCTGGATAGGTTCCTTTAAGGAAGCAGGATGTCTCTCCCTACAAAACGGTGCTAAGGGGGGGATTTGTGACCAGGCTGGGCGAGGACAAGGATGTGGTGGCAGGCACCAGCCTCAGACAGAAGTAAGATTGTGGGGAACTGAGCCTCTGCTCTATGGGGAAGGACAAAGCCAGCTTTGGGGATTGGACAGCAGCAGCTGTGCAGGGCTTAGGCTGACAATGTGTGCAGAGATCTGATGTCACTACAGGGACACTGCCACTATCCCACCCAGGTGTCCCACAGGGAGAGGAACAGCACGGGGAACTCATGTGCACCTTTCTCCAGAGGTTCCTCACTGTTGCAGCAAGGGAATCCCACAGAGTGCTCAGCACCAAACCTGCACTGGGGAAGTCTAGAACCTGAAGTTTATGGTTACAGGTTGGGGTTTGTTCAGAGGATCATGTCCTCAGGAGCAGATACATCCTATTTCTGCCTTGCTTTGCTTTCTGCAGCAGGAACCCCAGCCCTCTAACTCCTGTACTCACTGCCAGCTTGTCCTTGACCACGCTGGCTGTAGCAGCAATCGTGCAGGCTGTGTCATGCTGCACCACTTGAGTGAACTCAGCCAAGTCCCGTTTCATGAATTCCAAAGCTTCTGTGGACTGTAAGAATATGGCAGACAAGTTGTGTAATCATTTTGCTCTTCAGCAAAGCCACAGTCACTCTGGCAACACCTGGCACGTCACAAAGAGTGAAGTGCAAGAGCCTCTAACCCAGCTGAGCCTTTCCCCTGGTGCATGCAATGGATCTGACTGCAGTCACCAAAGTAACAATGGGAAACTGCTATGCCCAAAACCTGTTACAACGTTGTGGGTTTTTTGTTTGTTTTTTTCCAAGCTAAGTATGGTAAAAAGTAGGTTAGGAAAAGCCTTGTTTTGATTTTGTGTGTTATTAACACAAGCAATGCAGGAAGTTACACATCAGAGAGCAATGCAGCAAACACCTCCCGCACAGCTCAGGTGCTGAATTTCCCATCAGCAGAGCCCTCAGCCGCACGATCCCCCCTCAGCTCCCCAGAGTTACAACAAACACCTCCCAGCCCGCCCTGCCGTGTACCGCACGGTCCCGGTCCCGGCCCCGGGGCCGCCCCTCACGCCCGTCCCGCCGCCTCTTACCTTCTCCTTGACAGCCTGGTAGCTCTGCTGCAGCCAGCTCCGCCACCACCCCGCCTCCTCCCTGCCGGGGGACAACCGCGTCAGGGCCGCCCTCAGCGCACCGCCGACCCCCGACCCCGGAGCTCCCCCCGGCCCTGCCTCTCTCCCAGGGTCCCTTCCCTCCTCCAGCCCGGGGGTCCCCGGGGCCGCCCTCCCTCCGCCCAGGCCTTCCCCTCTCCGGCCGCACGGACCCATCCCGAACCCCGAACCCCTCTGCCCCCGGTTCCGCGGTTCCGCGGTTCCCCGGCCCGTCCGCCCCCTCGGCGATCCCCAGCTCACCCCTCCGCCATCTTGGTGATGTGACGTCACCAATATTTACCCTCTCGTCACTCTTACGTCACTTCCTCCTGCTGAGAGGCCGGAGGCCAGTGGTGGAGGTGAGGGGCGGGGGAGCCCCGGGACCGGGCGGGCCGGGGTGGGGCCGGGGGTCGGGAGAGCGGCGGGAGGGGAGGGGAGGGAAGGGGACGGATGGGGTTGGAGGGGGGTGGGTGGCTGGGGAGGTGTCGCGACCCCTGGGGTCCCCAGAAGTTCTCCGCGGCGGGTCGTTGGTTCCCCGGTGCCGGTTCGCCCCGAGCCCTTCCCGTTAACGGTGCCTCGTGGTTGTCCCCGGCAGCAGCGATGGAGATGCAGTCGTACTACACCAAACTGCTGGGAGAGCTGAACGAGCAGCGCAAGCGGGACTTCTTCTGCGACTGCAGCATCATCGTGGAAGGGAGGATCTTCAAAGCGCACAAAAACATTTTATTCGCCAACAGCGGCTATTTCCGAGCCCTCCTCATCCACTACATCCAGGACAGTGGGCGCCACAGCACCGCCTCGCTGGACATTGTCACCTCGGAGGCCTTCTCCATCATCCTGGACTTCCTTTATTCCGGGAAGCTGGATCTCTGTGGGGAAAATGTAATCGAGGTGATGTCTGCAGCCAGCTACCTGCAGATGACCGATGTGGTCAACTTCTGCAAAACATACATCAGGTCGTCGTTAGATATCTGCAGGAAAATAGAGAGAGAAGCAGCTTTCTATCAAGCTGATAGTGGGAGCACTGGCTCTGCGAGGGAGGGCACCTCTTACAGCTCCAAGAGCCAGTGCTCTGCCTCTGTCTCTTCCCTGCAGGAAAAGGAAAGGATCTCGGATTGCCAGAGAGATCCTCCCTGTGGGGAGTGCAGCAGCTGCCACCCCCTGGAGCTCGTGGTCAGGGACCCCATGAACAGTGACTCTCCAGACAAAATCAACTCATCACTGCCCAAGGTGGTGGAACCCAAAGTAGAGTTTGACTCAGATGAAATCGAGGTGGAAGTGGGTGATCAGCCACCACAGTACCCGACCACGCTGTCCCTCGAGCAGATGGAAGAGGGGCTCCACAGCGGGCAGGCCATGGACCTGGCTTGCAATAATTATCACATGAAACAGTTCCTAGAGGTCCTGTTGCGCAACAGCTCAGCTCAGAGAAAGGATGATGTGGTTCATCACTTTGTCCGGGGCTTTGAGGGTAGGCCAGAGGATGCAGGGGTAGCCATGAGTTCCATGATGGACATTCACAGCGAGTGGTATGGTGAGGACCCAGGTGAGAGGACTCAGGGAGGATGTAGTCTGTATAATTGAGGAGGAAACTTCGTAGTTGTGCAACTTCCTTTGTTACTCCCATTCTTGTTCAGGAATATATTGCTGAATATTATGCCGTAGCAAAATAAACTATTGTTCTGGACTTCAAAAGAAAAGCTGTACTCATTTATTCAGTGCAGCACTTGGGAGGTAAGTATTTCTAACAGCTTTTACAGCCCCTTGGATCCAGGTGCTGGGGCTTGGTGTTGGTGATGCTGCTTCAATAAACGTTTGGGACCTGGTTGAATGGCAGGTGAATTTTTAAAAAGATTCTTCCTTTCCTCATGTTAGCATTAAAAAGCAATCAGAAAAATAAGTGGAGCTGCCACAAGAGGGATCTGCTGCAGAACCTGACAGAGCAGAAGTAGCTTGTTCCACTGGAGGTCCTGCCAGCACATGGGGTGCTGCTCGATGGCCTTTGTGTGTTACTTTGAACGTTGAAAGGGCAGAAGTCAGTTTTGTTCAACACTGAGTGGTACCTAGAAATTCTTTAAGAGCACCGAAAGCTTTAAACTCTGTGGTATTGCATAAAGACAAGACTCCTAGAGACAGACATACTTTTCAGCTGCTGGTCACTGAGGTTCTGCTTGCTTTCCCAAGCCCAGCACCTGTTGGGATGTCTCTTGGTGGAAGGAATGTCTCCTAGCAGCAGTGTCAGGGACCTGAAGAAGAGGAAGGTCATGTCCATATGTGTTTTTCCTGAAGTGGACAGTAAGGATTTGGGCATTTTATCTGCTTTTGGCAGTGTTGGCACACAACTTGCCTTGTCCAAACTGCCTCACAAAGATGGGAGGTGGCTCTGACCAATGCTGCAAGTGCCATCAGTGCTCAGGAGGTGACAAATGCAATCATGGTGTGGGCAACAGAGAGGAAATCTCTCCCTGATTATTCTACTTGTAGACAGCAAGCTTGCCTTCACATCATTTCAAGCATACATGTGTCATCTTAAAGTCAATCAACCAAGAATACCTCACTGCTTGAAAACAGGGAATCTGACAAATCACAAATCCAGTCTTAAGAGTCCAAAGTTACCAGAGTGCTGTCAAAAATCCTGCTTGTGGTTTCTGACCTGCAGCAAGGCAAGAGCATCTAGCACACAGACTTTGCTGACTTTTTTCCCCATCTTGAAATCTCCAGCTTGTTTCTGAGTCATTAAAAGGGAAATGCTGCTAGAAATCGATAGAGAACATCAGGTGTTATGTTAAGGTGTTAGAAATGCTAATTGTAGATGTGCTTTAAATAGGAGTAGGGGGAAAAAACCCAAACCCTGCCCTAGTTCCATTTCCCTGCTAAATCTGAACATTGTAAGCATTTAGTAGAATGGAAGTATCTCAGTTTTTAGTGCTCCTTCAATCTTAGTGTACTCACAAGACACCAGGAATGAGAAATACAAGGTCCTGGTGAAAGAGTGTCTCTCTCATGCATCCAGACTGACAGACCAAGTGAATGCCACTTATGTTCAAGTGTCCATGTTTGTTCCAGTCATCCTGGTCCCTTTTACAGCTGGTGGAGGATCAACAGCCACCTCTGGAGAGCCTGGAAGTAAGGCAGGTCTAGGAACTGCTTTCTTTTTTTTTTTTTTTTTTAAAGGAAGATCTAAGTGTCCAGCAGGGAACAGGAATACCTTGTGAAAATCCAAAATTGGGTAAGATGAATTTCACTTGATAACCATTAGCACTAGAGACTCCTTTTTTGGAATCTGAGTTGGAGAGGACACAGCTTCCTACAAGGAAAGTTCTGCTGCACCTACTTTGGTGTAACTGTTAGAGAGCTCAGGGTCTTATACATCAACACTTCCCTGAATCAGTACCTGAAACAGGGAAACCTCAGCCTCTAGGCCCTGGTGCTGGGAAGGAGACTCATATCTGGGCTGAAGAACTTGGCAATAACTATGTTCATGTGAGATATCGTCTTCAAACTTAATCCTTTCTGTGTTCAGCTTTATAAATTACATATTACTTGTATACATATGGTTTGATTTTTAAAAAAGTAAAATTTCATCAGCAAATATATTGGAGTCCTTCCCCTTGTTATTTGTAACAGAAAGGCAAAAGCAATTGGCAGTAGGAACAAGCGTTCAGATTTTTAGATGGGTTCCCCTATCTAAATTTATGCAGTGTAAAAGCAGATGGGAAACATTACACCACTTCTAGCTGTAATTTGTGTTAAAGATTTTAGTTTCTAATGCTGTTTAACACTAACGGCATCTTAAAAGGAAGTGGGAGACTTTTTTCAGGCTGAGATAATGCAGAGACCCACTGCACTAAAAGCACTTAATTAAATGGCTTCTTAAAATAAATTTGTTTTTCTGTTGTGAGCCAACTCCCTTAGAGTATCAGCTTTGCAAGTACAGTCAGGCTGATTGTCAAGGGATCACCTGCAGCTGCACGAATGTCTCCTGAAATTGCACAACCTACAGAAAATCCAGGTAAGCCAAGTACAAAGAGAGGGGAAAGTGCAATTACATTGACTCCAATTAGCAGCAAGGAGGTTAAGAAGCCAACACAGCTAACGTTGGTGAACTGCCCACCCTAATGCATTGCGGTTTGTTTGTTTGTTTGTTTGTTTTCCAAAAGGTGATGTGTTGGTTGTGCCAATCAAGCTTCACAAATGTCCATTCTGTCCCTACACGGCTAAGCAGAAAGGAATCCTCAAAAGGCACATTCGGTCCCACACAGGGGAGAGGCCCTATCCCTGTGAGACGTGTGGGAAGCGTTTCACACGGCAGGAACACCTCCGCAGCCACGCTCTGAGCGTAAGTCTGGGACTTTATATTCTGTCAGGAAACATTTTAAACTTTTGGGTGTTGCCCAGTGGTGCTTCCCCAAATATGCTGAGCGAAACGATGGTTGCCAATGTCAGATAAACTGGAAGTTGATGGTTGGTTCGTTATTACTTACATAGCTCCAAACCTTTGCAATGGGATCATCTGCCCTTTAGCTAAAGTGTAGACTTCTTTTTTTTTTTTTTTTTTTTTTTCTGTTCTGGGAAGATAAACCAGCACTCCAAAAAGAGTTAAAGCAAGAAAGTAGATTGTAATTTTTACCATAATGTTTTATTTTTAACTTCAGGTGCATCGATCCAACAAGCCAATTATCTGTAAAGGCTGCAGGAGAACATTCACAAGTAGCCTGTCTCAAGGGTTACGACGCTTTGGCTTGTGTGACAGCTGCACCTGTGTGACCACTACCCATGAGGACTCAATGCCCATCAACCTCAGCCTGATGGAACCTTCATCAGAAGGCCAGGAGAAGGGGGATGCTGATAATGATTGGCCCATATATGTGGAGTCTGGAGAAGAAAATGATCCCACTGAGGATGATGATGCTGATGGGGATGACAAGCAGGAAATCCACAGGAGCTTATCAGACAGAGAAACACTTATGTAGCAGTGGAGGAGAGTGTCTCTCAGGCAGTCTTCAGTCTGTAACAGAGAACTGAGTATCTGGCCAATGGGTGAGACTATGCTGGTTTTTATTATTCCATTTTTTAAATAGAAAAGTGGGGAGAAGTGGAATTTTTAATACTTTTAAGTTTTCAGTTCTGTGCACCAGAAACCTGTGAAGAATCTTCTGACTGGGGCTTACAGAGGTTGTACTTGAGCAATTTCCAGTGGTGTCTCTGCCTCCTAGTTTTGAATTTGCAGGTGGAACATCTCTGTTTTGATAATAGATTTTTTTCCAGTAATGCTCTCGTGGTCCTTAATCCCTGATGTCAAACCATCTGCTATCTGAAGAGTACATTAAAAGAAATGTAGTTTTCATCCATTACCTTGGACTTTTCTAAACTATAATCCTGCTGTATTAGGACAGAATTATCTAAATTGTAAACCTTAAGTGTTTGCTTAGACTGGATTTGACATGGAAACCAGGGCAGACAAACCAGGGTAACAAAATATGCTGCTGCTGAAAGCACAGGCAGTAAGAATAAATACATAATTGCAGGTATCTGGAGAACAAGCTTCTCTTTCTGAATTGTTTTTACTGCATCTTCATCTCTCAAGAGCTTGGACTACAAATCTTCAGATGTGTCTATGATGTTGTTCAGACATTAGTAATCTTGGCTGAAGAAACATTAAGCACAGATTATGGTGTAGTGTCCTGGTCTCTCAGTTTAGACGAAGTGAACTGCTCAGTTCTCTTCAGCTTTTTACAGCAGAAGTTCAATGCAGTCAGTCAGGTTACTTGGAAATTCTGATAGGTTAAATAGCCAGGTTCAGAGCTGATGTAGGTGAGGAGCAGTTATGTACAAATATCCACGCTATGCATATAAAAGCTCTGAATATCCTTTTTGAAACAGTGGGGTAGAAAATCTCAGAAATTTTTACTAGCCTCTTTGTACACAAGTCCTTTTATCTTTTACTGTATTTTGTTTTAGTCCTCACTGATCCTTCTCATAATTTATGTTGTTATGTGAATTTATCCAGGGGTTGTTTTGTTTTATTTAAACTTCAGCATGGACCCCATGTTTCTTTGCTGAGATAGATAAAGGTTGGCTTTTAAAGGAGATGGGTTTTTTTCTTTTTTTTTTGTTTCTTCTTTTTCAGTACCAAATTGATACAACTTATCAAAACTCAAGCCAGGAAGCTTTAGAAGAGAATGCATCAACCTACTGTTGGTTCAGACAGAACTGAAATATACTGTGAAATAAGACTCTTTTTTTGTTGAGTCCATCCAACATCAGAGGGTATTTTTTTTGCATCTGCTTAATCTGATAAAGGAAGGACTTCTGTGTGTGAGAACACCTGAAAAAGAGTCACAATATCTGTGTTTGTTAGGAAACTCACTTGCTAATGGAAGTGGAGTAAGAATGTAAATAGGAATCCAAAATCATACACAGCAACCAGGCATCCCAATTTCTGGACATTCTAGCATAAAGATGCCACCTCATTGTAGGTGTTGCCTGATAGATATGGAATATCAGCTCATCACAATGAAACTGTCAGAAGATGCAGCTTCTCACACGGCTGAGCTGTGCTGAGCTGTGCTGAGCTGTGGGCTGGCTAACTCTGAAAGGGTGAAGGCATTCAGAGTAGGGAAAGTGACGCCCTTGTGGAAGTCTGTTGGTAATCAGAGCTGCAGGAATGACTGCAGGAGCCTTCTGTGGTTTTACTTCAAGCTGTTTTCTTTGGTCTTAAGGGTTGTTCTTGTGTGTCTTGTGCATAGAGAATGGAGCTGTGTCAAGGCTTGTGCAACACGGGGCAGGGGGTGTGGGAGGGGGGGTTTGCTGTTCACATTCTGGGTTGAAGGTGGCCACCCAGATCGATGTTTCCTGTGGATCTGTCATATTGTGCTGCTTTGTTTTCAGTGGAGTCCTTCAGTATATAGAGAAGGATGTACTTCATCCACATTCATTCATGTAAAGATGATGTTCATGTAAATGTTTGCTGTGCTTTCCACTTAGTTTTTGGATATGTTTCCTGAAATCTTCCATTGTAGATCCAGCCTCTACAAGCTTTGAGAAGACGATGTAGCTCTTTTAAACTGATCAAGTGGTAAAGACTCAAAAATGTTTTCAGGAAAGTTATTTGTAATACAATCTCTTTCTCAAAGTTTTTTAAAGGCCATGCAGATTGCAGATCTTAGCTCTATGTAATTGACTTTGTTTAAGAGTACACCTTTGAAAGTACTTTTGCACATAACTGCACTGTATTTCACAAAAGGAATACATGAGGCACTGGTATTTGTAGTGTGTTTAACCTCTTGGTGCAAGACCTTGTAATTCTTCCAAATGTGGTCATTTAGTTTACTGATGTTTTGTAAGGCAGTTTCATAACTGAAGTCCTTTAGTCTAGTTTAAATGACAAATTCTTATAAACCAAACTTTATTTGTAGAAGTGACTTAACTATATTTGTGGATCTTGGAGCATTCTGGATTTTTTTTGATTGTCTAGAAAATAAAACTCTCTAAGAGGGTTGCTTTGATTTCTTACCATACAAAAATGGACTGAGTAAACCCACAGAGTGTCTACATTAAGGCACATGTTTCAATTTCTGGGAATTAAAAGTTAATTCCATGGTTTGCACACAAGAATCATATTCTTGGTAGGGGACGATTAAAACAATGCTGTCAACTTAAAACCCAGCCAACGAGCTTTTTGTTTTTCTAGAAAAGCTTTTATATTATTAACACTGGTTTTGTTACTGTAACAGGTTCTGTAGTTTTGTAATAATCTTAACTTTTTAAAGTCTTTTCCAAGCTTTTAATTTTTCTTTCCATGCACCTGGGAAGCAGTTACTGATCCTAGCAAATAAAAAATGCTGTCAAATGCCTCCACTTAAATGCATGTGGTGCAGGGTGGGCAAGGGGAACAGGCTCCCAGATATTCTTTCTAGATAATTTTTAATGACACTGGATATTTCACAAATGGACGTTCTAAAAACTCCTTTTACAGCCTACAATATTTAAAGCCTGTATTACCTCTTGATTTAGTGTCTTGAATCAATGAAAAATGTAATAACCCCCTCTCTCTTTTCACTGTTTTCATTCCAGCAGTGACATCTGTCCACTTTTATTAGACTTTTTAGGTTTATATATTTTTGTTTCAGAAGTCATATTTCAATACTTCTTAAAGCCATTAATACATTTTGGATAGTAGATTTTTTGCTAAAGATTTTTGAATCCAGCTGAGGTTGACAGTGTTCTTTAACAAGCACATAAAAATGTATTTCTTCTCTTAAGAGGCCACTGGTACCATGTCAGCCAAATAACTGAAGGGAGTCTGGGGTTTGCCTTTTGTTGGGTTGTTTGAAATTCAGATTTCTGACAGGTCTACAAATATTAGTAACATGTATGAGAATATAAAGGGCATGGAGTTGTTGAAACCTTGCCAGCTGCTCCATTTATACACATCCATGTGATGTGTGTGCCCACACAGAGCTGCTTTTAGATCTGGAGTTAGAGTTGAGATGTCATCATCTCTGCCATGTAGGTCAGCAGAGAACTTTTAGTAAAACACAGCCAGTGCATAGAACAACTTCTTAAATGTTTATAGGCAGGTGTCCATATTTACTGAATTAAAAAGAAAAAAAATAACCAACCAACCACACAAGAATCAAATCAAAACAAAGATCACCTAACAGTGTGCTGTGCACAGCAACTTTAAATGTCATCCCGAAATATCTAAATAAATAATAGTTACTGGTAAACATTACTGGTAAATAATAGTTATTGGTAGCTAGAACAGCTGTTTCTAAATGACAGAAAATTTTGAATACCTCAGTTTTTGGAAACTTGGTGGTTTCTTCTCTCTGTATGAAACAGAAAACTAGAATACTTCCTAAATTAAACAAGAGTTAACACTTTGGGAGATGCCCTGATTTTAAAAACTGCTATTTTAAATACCATAATGCAGATGTACTTATGGGTAGATTGAAGGACCTTTATACATCTCCAAGCCCATTCTAGGATCTATTCCAGTGCAAGCCAGTACAGTAAGAGTGCTGTATCATTAGATAAGGTGCTGCATGTTTGTAATTGTAAAATTTAGAAATTACAAAGCAAAGGACTAAATTAAACAACTAAACACGTTTCTAGAATCAGGGGATTTTTTGTGAAACAGAACAAAATCAGTTCCTATGTATGAGAAAACCAAAGTCTGCTCTATGGCTGTTCCTAATTGCAGCAGGCAGGATTCTTGGCAAGGTTTCTGAAGTAAAGCACTTGAAACGCCTTTAAAAATTCTCATTAGGCTACTCTAGATAGCACTGCATTTTTTTCCCCTGCTTCTTGAATTCTATTGCCTGGTCCTAGCAGATGTGCTGTGTCAACTCAAGGTACATCAGATTAAAATGTTTTCAGTTGATAATTAACACCATTGCCCAGTGGACTGAAAAGATTAAAGTGAAATACTGTATAAATTCCAATTGTTTCCATGCTCAAGAATGATTAATTTAAGATGGTCAGGTACAGAGTGGAGTCTTACATAAACAGAACAGGTCTCATGAAAGACTGTAGGAGCACGGCCTGCATTTGAAAGAGGATGGAATGTACAAAATTGTGGATGGTTATGAAGAAGAGGAATTAAGTTGGTGAAAATATTGTTACAATATAAATGGATATAAATGGAATATGAATAAATGTAGAAGGTCTACTGGAAGGTTGGTTCTAAGTATCAGGTGAAAGAGTCTTAAGATGTCTTTCCCGTTTAGCAATAGTGAGGAAAGACACATAAATTGTGTAAAGATGCAATGTATTCAGTTCATGGACAGGAAGGGTAAAAGGGACACAAAGGAATGGTTCAGGCAGTTTGACTCCCATGGAAAAACAAGTATTTATGAGAAGGACTGGGGTGTCAAGAGCACAGAAAAGACGCTGCTAGCAAGAAGAGGAAGGAGAAAAATACCAAACTCCGAGTGAGAGGTAAGAGGTTCAGGTACTGGGCTATCAAACCGGGTATTTTTGAGAACCTAGCAGATATGAATAGCAAAAAATACGCGTTAGATCTTCTAGAGAAAGCTAGAGGCGCTTTAAAGAAGGATTCGGGTCATCAGGGCCCCCTGCTACACATAAAGGTGTGAGAAGGAGGCATCTAGGGCATCCCATCCCCTCCCGGGCTACGTGCGAGTGAGAGAAGAGGCGAGCAGCCGCGGCTGCGGGGCGATCAGGCGGAAGAAGCCGCTGGGCTGCGCCTGCAATCGGTGCGTTGCCCCTTTAATTGTGTCCCCAGCCCTCGGGCGTCTCTGTCCAACGCCCACGTCAGCAAATACCTTTTGTTTCTCACACGTTCGGGCTTGCAGGGCTCGGGGCTGCGGGACCAGCGCGTCGCCTCCAGCCCCGGGGACCCCGCACCCACCGCCCGCTCCTCCCGGATCAGCGGCAGCCGCCCGCAGGACCCGCCGGTAAGTGCCGGTTCTGTCCCGCCGGCAGGCCAGACCGGGCGTCGGGATTTGGGGGCGGAAACGGCCCCGGAGAGAGCTCGGCTGCGAGGTGGACAGGGATGGCCCCGCGCTCGGCGGGCGCCGGGGGGTGGGGTGAGGCACGGCCCGCTGGCAGCCGCTCCCCGGAGCCGCTGGGGCTGCAGAGCACCGGGGAGAGAGCGAGGTCCTTGGGCGCCATTTGCAGCCCCGGGCGCGGCAACAAAGGGGCTGCGCCGGGGCAGGAGCGGGCGCGGGAGGGACCGCGCAGAGGGCGGCCGGGGCGCTGCCGGCGCGGGGAGGCTGCGGGCAGCCGGGGCGGGGGTGGCTCGGGCCACGCTGGGCGCTGGCAGAGGGGAGCGCGGCGGAGCGGGCGGAGCGGCAGCCGGGGCTCCGCACAGGCGGGCGGCTGCGGGCTGCACGCCCGACCCGACCCGACCCGGCTCGTCGGAACGCCGGGAGGGCAGGGCGGAAGAGAGCAGAGCGGAGCGGAGGGCTCGGGCGGGCGGCTGTGGCCGCGGCGGGAGCGGGGCGGTGAGCAGCGGGAACGGGAGCGGGAGGCTCCTCCGCGCACTGCCGGGCGTGTCCGGCGCTGTCGGGCGTCCCTGGGCTGCCCGTGGCCGAGCGGCCAATTCGGGCGGGCGGGCGGGTGAGTGACGGCGGCCTCCGCCAATGCCGGGGGAGTCCCGGCCGAGCGTCTTGCGGCCGCCGCGGCTCCGCCGACGAGTCCCGTTTCTGATGCCTTCAGCGGGAAGGTGAGAGCCTGAAGCAGTAACGGTGTCTGGAGACTCGGGCAGGACCCGCAGCTGCTGGAGGACTCCTGGTCTCGCTGGAGCATCCTTGAGGGCTCCGCAGCTGCCAGGGAGCTGCGGGCAGCCCGGCTCCTGTCCCCGGCTGCAGCCGCGAGTCTCTGCCAATTAATCTGTGGCGGCGTGTTTGCATTTTCATCGCTCTTCTCGGAGAAAGGCTTTTCATATCTTAATTTAAATATATTTGGAGATTTGAATAAGCGAGATTATTAGTAAAGATGTCAGATGTTGAAGTGCTCAATGCCGATCAAGAATCTAATTTATTTTCTTCGTGTTTTAGAGTGAGGCTTCAGTTCATCTTTTCTGGAATGGAGATTTCTTCCCACCAGTTTCACCTCTTGCAGCAACTAAATGAGCAGCGCAGGCAAGACTTGTTCTGTGACTGCAGTATCCTGGTAGAGGGAAAGGTCTTTAAAGCACATCGCAATGTGCTGTTTGCCAGCAGTGGCTATTTCAAAATGCTCCTTTCACAGAGCTCAAAAGAGACAACTCAGCCAACGACAGCGACTTTCCAGGCATTTTCTCCTGACACATTTACAGTTATTCTAGATTTTGTGTATTCAGGCAAACTGTCCCTCACTGGTCAGAATGTCATCGAAGTGATGTCGGCTGCTAGCTACCTGCAGATGACCGATGTTATCAGTGTGTGTAAAACCTTCATTAAGTCCTCACTGGACATCAGTGAGAAGGAAAAGGATCGGTACTTCAGTCTGTCAGACAAAGATGTGAGCTCAAACGGTGTGGACCGCTCCTGCGTGTATGGTGCTGGCTGGAGGGCAGAGAGCAGCCCCCCGCACTCTCATGTCAGTCCAGACCAAGGGACATGTATGGTGGGTGGAAGCACTTGGAGCAATTTCAACTACTTCCCGACTTCTCAAAGAAATGCCCAGCAGCAGCTGTCCAAACATGAGCAGCGGCAAGATTCCGTGAAGAAACCCCGGCACCTGGGACTGCAGCAGCCCTCTGACATTCCTCCCTATAAATCAAGCAAACTGGAGGAGAGGGCTGCAGAGCCCGCTGGCCACATTGCTCCCTCTGAGGAGCAAGTTCAGCTTGACACAGAAGTAGCATCTCCTCATGTGGGTTACCAGTACAGCCAAGGGGCTGATGTGATCCCAAGGAGCTTGGCTGTGTCACAGCCAGAGCATGAATCACCTCGGTCTTCTAGTAAATCGAAGTCTTCAAAAGCAGAGGAGCAGTACTCGGGCATGCCCTCCATTCTGTCTGTCATGGGAAGCTGGACTGAAGGTAAGCGTTATTTTTGATGCTGTAGGTGCACAATCATGTGTGAATAAGCTGTCCATGAGAAAATATGTATGTGTACCCTTGCCAAAAAGACATCTGTGTTTTCCAGAATGAGAAGTTTGGAAAGTTTAACCCTTTTTTTCCAGTAATTGTGGGTCATTGAAGTACCTGGTTTCTTAAAACTAGCCTGTCAAGATTTGTAATCTCCAGTGTTTCTCCATCTTCATCCTGCAAATGTAAGTTGTAATCTTTTGGTATATTTTTAAGGCCATTTTATTGCAGCTAATGGTCTGCTCCTTTGTTGGCCTCCTGTGTGGTTTACAGGAAAACACAAGACTTTAGCACTTGAAAAAACCTGCAATAGTATTTTTTAATAAGTGCTTTGCTCTTTGCATTCTGCTCTTAGAATGCCTTTACTTAGAGCATTACAAGACATGTTACGACTTAGTGTTATTTTTTAACAGATGATCTGCCTAGGATGAGGTTCAAGTGTCCGTTCTGCACTCACGTGGTGAAAAGGAAAGCAGACCTGAAGCGTCACCTTCGTTGTCACACAGGAGAGCGCCCTTACCCATGTGAGGCATGTGGGAAAAGATTTAGCAGGCTAGATCACCTAAGCAGCCATTTCCGAACAGTATGTATTTTTAGTAACTGCATTATTTTTTTAATATATAAAATCTGTCTCAGCATAATTAAAACAGTACAAGTGTATGGGGTTGGTAAGTTGACTGCTGTTAAAAAAAAAAAAAAAAAAAAAAAAGATGTAATAGAAAATGAATCTGGTTTTGTTGAAGTTAATTTGAAGTGTAATTTGCATGAAAGGGGATAAATTACTGTGTTAATTGATGGTTTGTAAAGGTACTGCGCTCTGCAAGTCCTGTAATGGCACTGAAGTGGCAATTAACAGCACCTGTGAGTTTAATTTTTACCCTGTGATGACTCTTGGAATGAGTTAACACTATCATATTTGATGCTACTCCAGCTCTACTTTTCATCAACTTATAAAGTGTTTCTTTGTGCATATATTACCCAATTTTTTCGTTTTGCTTTCCCCAGATTCACCAGGCTTGTAAGCCCATCTGCAGAAAGTGTAAGCGCCATGTGACTGAGCTAACAGGACAAGTGGTCCAGGAGGGGACAAGGCGTTACAGGCTCTGTAATGAGTGCTTGGCTGAAGCTGGAATAGACAGTATCCGCATTGACTTGGAGGCAGAAACACCCCTTGAGTTTCCTCAAGATGGGGATAAAGATTCCAGGTGGCACTATGGGGAAGACAACAGATCAGATGTGGAGATTGTGGAAGATGGGTCATCTGACTTGGTCATTCAGCAAGTTGATGACAGTGAGGATGAAGCAGATGAAAAGGAAGTAAAGCCAAAAATTAGGTAGTTGCAAGACAAGAATTAGAAATTCCAGGTCAGAGGGGGAATGTACTGTCTGACCCTAAGCCTTCCACCAGCCTGTTGTCAGCGTGCAGACACAATGGTTTCTCTTGAACAGCTCCAGACTTGCATGTTTTGATGGACATTGATTCTGAAAATTTGGAACACAGACTGGGCTGTATTTTAATGAGCACTGGTAAAATACTCTCTTTTTTAAAATTATTTTTAATTTTTTTCTTAAGCCTCTTAAAAATGCCAGGTAGTGGCATTTTTTTCTCACTGAGGTGACTGGTAGTCCTGCATCCACAGCATTGCCAGTGGCAGTGTCAGCTTCTCCAGGCTGATGTGAAGGAACCAGTCGTCCCAAGGTTACTGTAGCTGGTGTTTGCTTTGTCCCCTGTTTCATCTGCCAGTAGCAGTGGCAGAAAAATGTGTACAGTATATATACGGTAGCATTAGAAATGGGACCAAGGTTTTCCATCTGAAACTATTGACTACTCTTGTTTGTACTGATCTGTACTCGGTTGAAACTGATGAGTTTTAAGATGGAGTCATTATCAACTTAGATATTCCCCATTTGGTCACCAAGAGAACCTACTTTCCCCTTTTTCAGTCTGTACTATATGTCAATGAGAACAAGATGTATTGGAAGTTGTCTAGACATCATATTTGTAATTTTACCTACAATTATGCTACAAAGGATGAGCTGACTAATGGTGAAGAAACTTTACTTCTCTAGCAAAATGAGCCACTTTGTTTTGTTACTGAGTGAGTTTATCTTAACCAGCACAGTAACCAGGGGAGAAGCAGAAGGATGCTCCTGGGGTGTTTTTACTCTGCATTTTTTGGACAGACCTGAGTATTAATACAGCCTTCATCCTGTGATCATTGAATTCAATGGGCATGGGCTTAGAAAACTATTTATTTTTTTCTTTTTTACAACTTTGTAAGCATGTTTGGCTGAAACCTGGGATTAATTACAGAACAATCCCATATATATACAATATATAATCTCTTTCCCAGGGATATCTGAAGAGTTGCTATTTTACTTTTATTTGTGTAAAAACTGTATAGCCTTATTAGCAGCATCATTACCAGAGTGCATTTTCATTCCAGATAGCCAGCCAACAGATCTCTCAAATGACAGCTCGAGTTCTTCCTACTACATTCCCGGTGTAGGCATTAAGCACCCTTCCCCTCAAATGTGCCTGCCCGTATGCTCTAAGCAGATGAGAAGTGGTACTTTATTGCTCCTATAAAAGTTATTGTCCATTGGCTTAGACTTGGAAAGGAGGAACTTTAAAAACTTTCTGATGACCTATATGAAGTCATCTTTTCCAAAAGGAGATGTACACTTGCTTCAATTTTATGTTGGTCACAAGTCTGCAAAATGGACTTGATGTGAAAATAGCTGGTTAATTTCTTGGAGCTTGTTACTCCTACAAATGCGTGTTATAAAACAGCTAAGAAATATTCCTGGGCAACCTTAACTAAATCAAACCTAGAACAAAGAAATATAAAAAAGAAAATGGAATGACTGTGATCAAATTTCAAGAGAAAATGCTTGCTGAAATCAAATTCAATAGATTTTTCCATTTCCTTTTACATTAAACAGAACACACAATAAATTCTAGGCATCAGTGCCTGCTGTCCTGGAATACAAAGAGGCTGGGATTAGTCTCTGTGTGTGTTTTGGGGATTAGATTAAGGGGAATGGAAAATAAACTGTCACTCCAGGCCTGAAACCTTAAATGCCAACTGTAAAGGTGAGACTGTTAAGTGCTTGTGTATACTTGGGGGCATTTTTAGAAGCAAAGGGATTTTTGGATCAATATTCAATCTAATTAGGTATTGTAAGAATATTAAGGACCAGATGCTTCAGAAGTAGATGTGAAGTGACAATAATGGGCAAATGGAACAATCTATCCACATCGACATTGACTTTTTAAATATAGGCAGATTGTTGATTTGCCTGGCAAAAAAGGATTTTCACTGGTTTTATACCTTATTCTCAGTAGCATAACTAGATATCTAAAGTAATTTCTAAAGTATCTTGTTAAGCTTGGAGTTCCAGCTCAAGACTGTGATTCCCACAGGTCAATTATGTTTTGTATTTTACCATTTTTGCATTTGTTGCCCCGGTTTCAGTTGTTGTTCCCTTATTTTTGTATTGCAAGACAAGATAAATGTTAAGTGCCTTATATTTTCTACGTCCTTCATTTTACATAGCCAGTCATATATTATTCTTGTTTTGCTCTAAATGAAAGTAATCTTGTTTCCTTTTCATCTCCTTTCATTGTCTTTGACTGTCTGCTTCAATCTCCTGTTTTGATCACATACTTCTCATTTGCAGAAGTGACATTTTTGTTCTTTTCACGAGGATAAAGCAAAGACTTGGCTAGAGAAAGCCATGGCTGAGCTGATCTTGGTGTTGGCCTTATTCCTATGGGAGGTGGGACTAGAGATGTTCACAGCTTCCCTATGAGCACCAGTTCTATGATTCCTGTCAAGCTGCTTTTTGCTTTTTTGTTTGCTCTTTCATCTTCTCTGTGTTGCTTTGAATGCTCTTACATACTACTTAATGCATGTTTTGATTATTCATTGGTTTTCAATACATCATTCTCTTCTCATTTGCTTTTCCATTCCCCATTTCATCTAACACTGGAGGGGTGTCCAGTTCAAGAGACAATCTTTCTTATATTTTGCTCTTTTAGTCTGCAGAACTATTTCTCTTTGAACCTCAGCCCACATGGGCTCGAAGCACTGTATCTTCAGTGCCATTTCTTACTTAGATGGACCATGGTTTAGCTGAAAAAACTGAGGAGTGGCAAGAAAAAAAATCGGTATCTTGGCTTAGCTGTTGTACTAAAACACTAATGGGCTTCCCTATCACACTCCAACCTGACACTTTTTACTGTGGACATGGGAACTGTTTGTTTAGCATGTTCTACCTGAGCCTGCTAGGAGGAGAGAACTGCACCAGAGAACCTGCATAGGTTCCTTCTTTGATCTATTCAATGGACATTGCCTTGTCTTCTAATGAGCATCCCGATTTCATTTTCTTTTTCCATGCCGAAGAGAGAAAAAAGGGCAATCTGCGGTATTGAACTCTCACTTTCAGTACTTTGCTTTAGCAATACCTCCATTGTCTGAATAGAAAACTTCCCCGTTATAAAATTGCTGCTGTACCGAGTAATAGAATATATCCCGCAGTGCAGAACTAGAAGTGTTTCCCATTCAGGTGCCGCCTTCCTTCCACATACACAGACATCTAGAGTAGCCTTTAACAATAGCGATGCATTGTCCTGTGGAGCAGCGGGGCCTCCCGGACTCCATGTGGGTGTGGGAGGAGGCGAGCAGCCGCGGCTGCGGGGCGATCAGGCGGAAGAAGCCGCTGGGCTGCGCCTGCAATCGGTGCGTTGCCCCTTTAATTGTGTCCCCAGCCCTCGGGCGTCTCTGTCCAACGCCCACGTCAGCAAATACCTTTTGTTTCTCACACGTTCGGGCTTGCAGGGCTCGGGGCTGCGGGACCAGCGCGTCGCCTCCAGCCCCGGGGACCCCGCACCCACCGCCCGCTCCTCCCGGATCAGCGGCAGCCGCCCGCAGGACCCGCCGGTAAGTGCCGGTTCTGTCCCGCCGGCAGGCCAGACCGGGCGTCGGGATTTGGGGGCGGAAACGGCCCCGGAGAGAGCTCGGCTGCGAGGTGGACAGGGATGGCCCCGCGCTCGGCGGGCGCCGGGGGGTGGGGTGAGGCACGGCCCGCTGGCAGCCGCTCCCCGGAGCCGCTGGGGCTGCAGAGCACCGGGGAGAGAGCGAGGTCCTTGGGCGCCATTTGCAGCCCCGGGCGCGGCAACAAAGGGGCTGCGCCGGGGCAGGAGCGGGCGCGGGAGGGACCGCGCAGAGGGCGGCCGGGGCGCTGCCGGCGCGGGGAGGCTGCGGGCAGCCGGGGCGGGGGTGGCTCGGGCCACGCTGGGCGCTGGCAGAGGGGAGCGCGGCGGAGCGGGCGGAGCGGCAGCCGGGGCTCCGCACAGGCGGGCGGCTGCGGGCTGCACGCCCGACCCGACCCGACCCGGCTCGTCGGAGCGCCGGGAGGGCAGGGCGGAAGAGAGCAGAGCGGAGCGGAGCGGAGGACTCGGGCGGGCGGCTGTGGCCGCGGCGGGAGCGGGGCGGTGAGCAGCGGGAACGGGAGCGGGAGGCTCCTCCGCGCACTGCCGGGCGTGTCCGGCGCTGTCGGGCGTCCCTGGGCTGCCCGTGGCCGAGCGGCCAATTCGGGCGGGCGGGCGGGTGAGTGACGGCGGCCTCCGCCAATGCCGGGGGAGTCCCGGCCGAGCGTCTTGCGGCCGCCGGCGCCTTCTGCTGTCCCGGTCCGCTCCGGGAGGCTGCGCCCATCGGTAACGAGCTCCAGGACGGCCCTTCTTCTGTCCTGGCACTACCACGGCAGAAGGGACCGTTCTTTTTCTCGGTCTATTAACTGTTCATGTCTGTGTTGATCAGACCTCAATTCCTTAAGGGTTTGCAGTGATCCTGCTGGGGCAACCTTACACCTCCTGCACAGTTGTTAAATTTTGGGGGTTTTTTTCTGGTTATTATGCGGGATCGGGGCTGCAGGGTGGCAGGAGAGACATTAGGAATGGGATAACACGCACAATGTTCATGTTTCTGAAACCAGAGATTGCCTCTTTAAAAGAGGATTCAGCAACATTGGTTTAGATTGTCATGGCTATTCTTGAATTTCACTTTACAGCAAACTTTCCTGTTCCTCCCTGACCGGAATGGAGATTTCTTCCCACCAGGTTCACCTCCTAGAGCAGCTTAATGAGCAACGGAAGCAGGACTTGTTCTGTGACTGCAGTATTCTGGTAGAGGGAAAGGTCTTCAAAGCACATCGCAATGTGCTGTTTGCCAGCAGTGGCTATTTCAAAATGCTCCTTTCTCAGAGCTCGAAGGAGACAACTCAGCCAACCACAGCGACTTTTGAGGTCTTCTCACCGGAGACATTTATGGTTATCCTGGACTTTGTGTATTCAGGCATATTGTCCTTAACTGGTCAAAATGTGATCGAAGTGATGTCAGCTGCCAGCTATCTGCAGATGACAGATATTCTTAATGTCTGTAAGACATTCATTAAGTCCTCATTGGACATTAATGAAAAGGATCATTACCTCAGCCTTTCAGCCAAAAGCACCAACAGTGAACCCACTCACCCATCTCTTTATCGCTCAAGAAGGAAAGCAAAGAGCAACCCAAGGCGTTCCTGCTCAGTCCCAGAGGAGAAGACTAACACGGTGAATGAAAATTCCTGGAGCGGTTACAACAGCTACCTGTCCTCACAGGTGATTCTGCAGCGGGCAGAAACACAGCTCTCAAAAAGAGGGAGAAAACAGAGCACGACAAGAAAACGGCGCAAGCACCTCGGGCTGTCCCAGGGCAGGGATTGTGCACAGCATAAATCACACAAAGCTGAGCGGGCCAGTGGAGACTGCAGCACATCTGAGTCCAGTCACATCTCTCGGGTTAGAGAGGAGGCTAAATTTGATGCTGAGAATAATGTTGATCATGGATATAATCACGAATCAGAAGCGGTACCAAAGAGGTGGTCTGTTGATCAGCTAGAACAAGAGCTCTCAAGAACTCCTGAGTTCATGGAATTAAAGGCAGAGGAACTCTACACTTCAATGCCTACAGTTTTAGGTGTCATGAGTACTTGGAATGAAGGTAAAAAATACTGCTTAGCAAAATTTGTCTTTATTTGGAAGAATTCAGATGACCTTTTGGAGAGATTTTTTATGGCTGCATGAAAACCAAAATGTTGCCTGGAGTTTTAGATTATCTAGTCTATGATAGCACCTAACAGAATGAGAGGCTTTGAAGCCAGAACAGGGAGAATCAGAGACCTTGACTCAGGTATTCTGTAAAGTTAAAGCAACAATTGGATCCAACTGATTTGGCATGTAGAATTTAGTGAAGCCTCGAGAGCTGGAATTGACTTGGGGACCTGGAAGATTGAATTTCTCTTGAAATGTCCCCAGTACCTGATAGTGACTGAGGCATTCAAACAAAATCCAGGCTAAGTCCTTCACAGCAAAAGGTCATATCACTGTAAGGAGGCTGCATTTCCCTTTAGGTCCCAACCAGCCCAAACTTTGTGTGTTTGGCCACATTCCATAAAGCATCTAAGCTCTTGATGGTCTAACAGTGTGTAGCTGAGATGGTGGAGTAATATTCCTGGGTATATCCTTGTGTCTGATCCTTTGGAATCTGATGTACTTATATTTTATTTCATATTTTTAAGCCTTTATGTCCTACTACATTACATAGAAACTGTAAATGTCTAAACTATGAACTCTTAGGTGCTGGAAGAGGCAGATACCATGACTGTATATTCTGTCTCTCTATTTATGACCATCTGTGTGTCTAAAAAATACCTTGAGTAAGAAAGAATTCACTGTCAAATGCCTGTTCTGTACATTCAGTCAGAAATACTGGTTTGGGGGCAGATTATCTTTTTGGACTTTTCCTATTTAGCAGCAGCCCAGAGGGAAAATGAATGGCTGTTGATTTAAGCTGAAAAACACCCAAACTACCCCATAAAGAAGTGGATCCTTGACCTTTTCCCTGTGTGTCTCTGTGACAGGTGACCTACCTCGGATGCGATTCAAGTGTCCCTTCTGCACACACACGGTGAAGCGACGAGCGGACCTGAAGCGGCACCTCCGGTGTCACACTGGCGAGCGGCCGTACCCCTGCGACGCCTGCGGGAAGCGCTTCACCCGGCTGGAGCATTTACGGAACCACTTCCAAACGGTACCGCCCTGCAGTGGCAAGAGTCAGCCTAGGGAAACAAAAAAAAACCCAAACCAAACCCACTGGAGTTCACTGGTAACAGCTGTTCAGTCATTTCCAGAACACATACCAGGGAAGGTTCCTAGCTGCACGGCAACTCGTGTGGTTTAAAGTGACAAATTTTAGCCATAATTTTTTTTTTTTTTTTTGAATGCTGAAGTGAATTTTTTCTAAAATAAATAAATAAATGAAATCTCTATAGTCTGCTTTTGGATGAACACTGATATTTTCAAATTCTAAATCTCTCTAGATACACCAAGCTGGCAAACTGATCTGCAGAAAATGCAAGCGTCATGTAACTGACCTAACGGGATGTGTTGTCCAGCAAGGAACCAGACGCTACAGACTGTGCCATAAGTGTCTAGCAGAAGCTAATTTTGACAGCATCCCTGATGATTTAGATGCAGAACATTCCCCTACCTCCTCCACAGGAAACAAATGTTCCAAATGGGCTTTGGAGGAAGAACAGAAATCGGATGAAGAGACAATGGAGGAGGAACCGTATAATTTGGTTGTCCGACACGTCAATAATGACATTCCAGATGAGGCAGATGAAAAGGTGAAACCAAATCTCAGGTAGATATATTTGTGTATTTGTTACTGGTGTATTCAAGATTAAATTTCTTGTGTCCTACTGACCAATGCTGGTTTATTACTTTTACTAAAATGAAATAATGCTAAAATTCTGCTATAAGAAGCAAAATATGGACTACACGAGAGGGGTTTATATGTACTTACAGACCTGCAACTATGTAACCACTTCTAGATATCACTCAGAAGGTATTTTTTATCTGGAAACTATTTAGAAGAATTAGTTTATATTTCATGAAAGAGTTGCTCAGGGCTCCTGCTCATAATCAAAGTATGAACTGCTTTACAGTTCTACAAAAATTGGATACAAAGGTATGGATTTTTAAGAAACAAATACTGATAATTTGCTTTAAAAAGTCTTACTAGAGTAAGCAGCAAAGAAATGTAACACATTTTTGTTGTGGCTGCAGTTAACATGTAAATACACTTCAGAAACTTCCTAAGAGAAAAGAAAACAAGTAGAGTTTTCCCTGCTAAAGAGCCTATTTATTAGAGCTTTGTTTTTTGAGAGAGGATACTGCTTCTTATGGTTCAGGAAAGCATGAACATCTTTAAAGAAGACATACAACCATAGAGAGTAATGAACAGCATTAGTAGTGTACTTGGATAGTAGGAGTTTGCCTTTTGAGATACACCATGGTTTTGTACTGAATTTTAAACAAAGATACACTAATATTGTTCCAATGAAATAAAAGCCACTGGAAGTACAGTTGTCAGATTTTTCTTTGTTTTTATTTCCCAAAGGTTTAAGCAAGATTTGCTCAAACTCATGTTTATCTCTTACTAAGATAATAAAGAGGATGAGTCCCTTTAATTTCTGTGGGTCACTTGGGGCTTGGGGTCTTTCCTGCTTATATAAATTTAGAATGTTTAACAGGTACATAAAAAATCCCATTTGCTTATAAGGACAATTTCCATTAGCATAAGCAACCTTTGAAATTCTGGGGTCCATTCAACTTTTTTTAATGTAATCTTTGTTTTCCACAGTCATTAGGGTCAGAGAACCTCCACTTAGAGAAACTGAAAATGCTTACAACTAAATGATTTAAAGAAACCAACCACGACTCAGAGAATGCACAGGAGACCAAGAGCTGAGACTGGCCTTCATAGTAGGTCCTCTTGATACAGAGCCACTGCTTGTTCTCATTCTTATTTTGTGCTACATTTCTTTTCCTGTTAGCAGAACCCAAAGCTGATGTTACTGCCGAGCAACCAAAAATTCCCTGTAGAGAATCTGAGAATATTGAGTCCCACAAAGTTCTCCCCGTCTTCAACAGTTGCCATTCAGATACCTGGGTAAAAGTGAGAACAGGGCGAGCCTGTAAATAACTCCCTGATGCTCCCCCAAACTCCAGCTTTTTGAGCTTAGGGGATTTTATTAATGTGAGATTTGTATGTTTAATGCACAGCTTATCCAGATGCTTCTCCACTTTACCCATAAACTCATCTAAGTGTCTGCCATAATACTACATTTCCTTAGGCTCTGGAAATTAAAAAAGATGAATTTAAGGCCTGCCTTGTACGTACTTAAAACATATTGGAAACAAACTGACTCACTTAATTGCAGATGTATTTCTAGGAAGTTCCTGTCACCATTTCTAAGAGCAGAACACTGCTGCGTTACCACAGCCTGTGACTGCACACACAGGGCACCTCAGCACCTCCCCTTTCCCTGCCCCATCTCGGGCTCAGCGGACCCGACGCCCCCACGGCCGCCGCCTCAGCCTCTCTGGAGAACAAAGCCGCCTCAACTCGACGCCTGATTGGCTACCCGCAGTCACCTGACCCACTCAGCCAATGAGCCGCCCGCTCGCCCGCCTCGGCCCTCGGGGTTAGCGCTGCCCGGGGCAGTCCCGGAGCCATTAGCCCGGGGCAGGCCCCGCTTCTCCCTTCACAGCGCTGCAGCTTCGTGTGGCTTCTGCTGTGGTGGGCATGAGCATTCAGCAATTAAACCCTAGTGAGGATGTAAGAAAAAAAAACCTGTGAAAAGCAGGTATTTTTGTACCTAATAGGTGCGTTGTGATTCTTAGCAACAAAGTCTGCTCGCCTTGGTAGAGAACAAAGCACAAGTGTCATTCAGGGGTATTAAAAACCCACTGGCTAGAATTATTCACACACAGGTGTGTTAAGTCTCAGTCCAGCTTTTATTGCAGCATTGAAGCTTTCTCAAAGGGGATTCTGTCCCTCAGTCAGTGGAAATAAAACCAGATCTCTTTAAGATGACTTTATAAGATGGAGACACTGCCTCCAGAGGTGAGGAATAGTAATTAAAAAAAAGTCAGGCCAGCACTGACCATTCCTGCACTCCTCTCACCCTGAAACAGCAATAGCAGGAAACACATTTGTGGTCCTGGGATTTTAATAAAAATTAATTAATGTGCTTTGTTTTATTTTTGAGTGAGCTGAAGTCCATAATTCTTTGACACACATTGTCTGCAGTCCTTCTAAAGAAGAAAAAGGGAAGCTGGTATGAATCATCTGCTTTTTAAGAGAATCAGCTTTCTCAAGACACAGTTGGGAGTGAACCCAGAATCTGGTGCATCCCTTTGGCACCTACTTTCCAGTGATAAAAGGTGCTATATGGATTCCATATGCATGGTCACATCCTTTAGGATTTCATGTGGAAATTTATTTACAGCAATCAGCACCACCTGCTGGCATGACTTTTTTTTTTTTTTTTAAAGTAGTAGAGAAGCTGTGGTGTTTTTTCTTGTACTTCCTTAGGTGTTCTTTTTTCTGCATTAAATATGATTCACTGAAGATATTTTGGACCTATTCTGTATTTTGGGGGAGGGACATCACCCCTGAATTAGAACACTTAAATGTGCAGATGAAATAATGTATATTACCTCCTGCTACTCTACAAAAAGATAGTATTTTAACTAGCAGCCCCACTAATTTCTCTGTTTAGTTCAAATGACCTGACACATGTCAGCCTTTAACAGCTGACCACTGGCATTCCTGAGGACCTTCCAACCTACATATCTCTTCTTCACAACACCCTACATAACCCAACCAGTTCTTTTTTTCCCTGGCATGCAGGTATTTCTCTGTCTCATCATCCTCAAGTCAAAACCCAGGCTGTCATTCCCTACAGTTACTCTCTTCAATTTGTGACTTGAATTGGCCAATTCCTAAATTATTTCCATGGGGTAACAGACTTTTTCCAGCCAGTGACAATATCCACACAGCCATGCTCTTCTTGCTTTAAATATCAATGATGACAAAAACTTCAGGCTTTTCATCTTCACAGATCTGCATTGCTGAGTAAGTTATGGCTTTCACCTCTGTACCCTAGAGAGAAAAGACATAAAAGCATGGATTTTCTAAATGGCATCCCTTCTAGGAGTTCTTGATACTGAACAATACTTATCACCTTCCACAAACGCTACCCAGTTTAATAGTTGCAAATTGTATCTGTTCCAGTGAATAAGAAAGATGCCATACTCCTGGCAAGGACTTCTGTGATAATAGTGTGAAAACCAAACCCACATTTGGAATATAAATTCATTTACTGGGTTATCAGCAAAAAAAAAAAATAAAAATCAACTGTTGTGGTTTGAGGAAGAGGAAGCATCAGATGCTCAGGCCAACAGTTTCAGGGAGGCATTCACTAAAGACAGCCAGAAAGTGAGACCTTAGGGTCTGTGGTAACACCCAGACATGTTTATACCATGTTTATACCTGGACCTCTTGAGAATTCAGAGATCTGATTTAAAATTCACCACTCCTCCCCATCCTACCCCTATCATGTACAAATGAACCACTGCATACCTGAGGGTGTTTGGGTAAAGAGAACTCTTCTCCCCACCTTTGAATGCAAAAAAAAAAAAAAAAAAAAAAAAAAAAAGAGGAGAGGTGGTTGGAATTTTGGTAGTGTTTATCAATATTATAATTAGTTACATTTATGAGGATAGCACAGTGAGATTTTAATTTAAAGCCTCAAAGAAATTAAAAAAGAAGCCCACGATCCACTTTTTAGAAAGCATCAGTGAACTCCAGTACATCACAGAGTGGTGACTCTGAAGGACACATGCATTTTCTGTAAAGCTATTCATTAATCAACTGATCCTTTAAGCTCACCCAATCGATCTTATTTTGAAATGCATTCGGTCAATGTAAAGCACTTTCACCTCCTGCAGAGAAAGTGAGAGAAGAAATGTCAGTAAAATGCTCTATCTTCAGGTACAAATTCCCAGAAAATCCCATTTACAAGTGTTCCATTCCACTGTTTAAATGGAATCTAAAGAGAATCTGAGCAGCTCCAAGAGATACTACTGATACTTGGAACACAAACTCTACAATGTCAGCTAATGATCAGTGTTTGTGGTAACAAAGCTTAAACATTTTGCTTCTGAAGTCTTCCTGCCCTGGTGTTTTCAATTCTCAATGTGTTGTGCTTAAGTAATCTGTTGTGTCCCTTTTTTTCATACATAACATAGCATTCAGAGCTGGTATTATCAGAGAATAGCCTCGACCTGAAAATGGAAAAACACCAAACTAGAACACTTACCCTGGGTATAAAGAACTCATTAGCACTGAATTTATACAGCCACTCATCCAAGAAGTGGAAGAGAAGAGACAACATGTCATGTCCTGTGTGGTTGAAACAGAGAAAATTGTCAGTTGATAATCTCTGCAAGAACACCCAAACATTTTTAAGAGTAGGTCAGATGCACAGCTTCTGCACTACTAGAAGATTCAGATTAGCAATCCTTAATTCTATTTCAATTAACTGCAACAATACTACATGTGAAGCATCAAAACTTTGGTACCTTTCTGCCTCAGGTTTCATACACTTCCAATATAAAAAGTCAACACAGCCTCACCCTCTGCCTCCACCTCCACTGTATCCACAGGCTCCACAGTCTCTGTGTCAGTCATGTAGCCAAACATGGCCATAACACACTGCTCAAATGCTTCTTCCAAAGTGTCTCCCCAGGCATGTAGCCTAAAAAGACATGGGGTAATTCATTAGACCATAACAAAAATGGGAAACCATCACTTTGGGAAAAAATATCCCAAAGTATTATGCCAGTAAGAAATCTGAACATGACAACTAATGCAGAGGAAATGAATGAACAAAAATATTTGCTTTTCTACACCCATACTATTGGCAGATTAGAGAGATTTTTCTTCTTGAGGTTTGTGAGAAGAGCTTCTTGGGAGAATATGGAAAATAATGTTTTACCAGATAACAAGAAAGCTCTTTCCTTATACGGCTACTTTATGTCTGTAAAAGTGAATTACTCAGAAGGAATCTGGTTTAAAGGGAAAAGATTAAAAGAAGATAAGACATTTCCAAATAACAGAGGCTTAATCTGCATCACTAGAGGAATTTACACTAGAAAAGAAACCAAATGAGGTTCTATGCTCTGCCAAAGCAGAAACAAAACTGACCATCAAAAACCCCAGTGTCTGACATTTCAGAGTTCTGCAAGGTGAACATTTGCAACCAGTTTTCCACAGATATTCCAGATTTGTAGCAGTGCAAGTAACAACAATCTGTCATCAAATCCCAGTTGCCCATACTTACTGCACATCTGCTGTGTGATCCAAATCTGAGGGGGAAGGAAAAAAGAAAAGGCACAACATTACCAAACTCGTTTTGCAAATCACTCTTAAAAAAGGGAAATAAAACATTGTTGTTATAACAAGAACTTCTTGCCCTCATTTTCAGATGTGAAACACTGACAATCTATTTTATATTAGAAGAAGTTAGCACAGGTGGAATCTTCAATTATTTCTGCCAAGCAGGAAAACAATGCTTATCATACTGATGTCAGTGCCCTATGTGTACAGAGCACAGTGTGCAAGGCATGGCTTGTAGCACAGCAGGAAGCCTGTTGGTAACTGCAATAAAAAGAAACTTTAACCAGGAGCAGGGAGTTTTTTGCTGAAGTCTGCAGGACTGGAAATTATTCATGCAGAGGATGAGATTTGCAAATATTTCCAGCTCATCCAAGAAATATAGCTGTCCACACCCAGAAACATTCATTATGCAACAGGAGAACTTTTCTTAGAAGTCTATAAAATAAAAGGCAATGTTCATCCCTGAGGTAGGTTTATTATCCCAAGCATGTATCAAGTTTTATGTGAACATCATTTTATATTCACTCAGAGGAACGAGATAGATGCAAAATTACACCAGGCTGTCAGAAACACAGCCAGCTTGGAATGTAAAATAAATGCCATGCCATGATAACTCTAACTCTAACTGAAAGATTATTCTGATGCTATTTAGATCATTCTCACACCATTAATGGATTCTCCACAACCGTCTCTAAAGCAAACAAATTCCAGTGGTTATAAAAGAAGAATAAAACCTCTGCCAGACATGGAAACAGCATGACTATTGTAATATGTCACTGTACTTCTGCACTGCTATCAAATTAAGACCTGAACACACCCTAAAAATATATATTCTAACAGAGTAGCAGTAACTGTCCCTCCTGACACACATGGCTGAAATAAGGAACAGTCAGACACTGTACAATCTCCTGGGAGCACCTTAAGCTACACCGTGGGCTGCTACCCACTTGCTTGACATGTACTCAGAAGACATTCCAGGGGTGGGGAAAGGGAGAGATAAAGATCTTTCAATATGGCATGTAGGAGAAAAAGCAACACACAGAATGCTAATATAAGTTCCTGTACAAAAGAGGTAGAATAATACACTACCTTGCTAAGATATAGCTTGAAAGGGGGAAGTTCTCAAGGTGTGATTTAACTAATTAATTTCCATCATGATTTCTTTAGCACCCATAATAACAAAGGCGTTTATCTGTGATAAAGGAAGTTGTAGGTATCTCTTTTAATTCACCTACAGATGCACCCCACAGCCTAAATACACAGAATACCTGCATATTAAAAAACCCAAATGCACCTACAAAGCATCTTCCTCCTGCTCCTAACTGCACTGTCACAAGAACACTGCATCAAGATGTAAAAATACTCACATTCATATTTCTTGTTGAGTGGAGGGTACTTGGCTTTGATCACCTTCTGCTCCTCTGTCAGGTTGTAGTCTCTCTCATCAGCCGCCATCACTGCTAGGATGAGCAACACTGCCTCACTTCCTGCTGGAAGGAAACCTGTTAAACACCTCCACCAGAGCCTCAGCCCTGAGCCTGCCCTGCCTGCTGGGGGAGAAATGGGAGAACTGACGCCCAGTTTGGGTATTTTCCACTTGATAGCAGCTTGATAACAACTGCAGACAGGCTCAGGTATTAAAAATATTATATTAAATGCACGTTATTTAACTGGTTTGCTATCAGAACTCTCTGGGAGACGGTGGGACGTACGAGTTATATTCATCCAGTGAAGTTCGCAGATAAAGTATTGCCTTTGGCCTTTCCCAAGTAAACCACATTTCCCCTCCCTTTCTTTGTACACTACCGATCATTTTATTCATCCACAATAACACCATTATAAAGAAAAATAATAAGCCCACTGGTACACTACAGAGCAGGCTGCAATTTGAATTGCCTCCAAACCCCAAGATGTGTCAGGAAGGCAGACCTATAGCCTCACATCCCATTTTTCCAAAGGGAGACACAGAATTGCCTATTTCTATATTTCAGGTGAGCGTACAGGGACGTTGCAAAGAGAAGTCTGAAACTGAGAAACCATTGCTCCCCGGAGGGAATAAACCGGGATGAACACAGACTTTGATCCTATACCTGTCACGCCGTGCCTGAGAGCAGTCAGATCCGTGGCTGATCCCGCCGGGTTACCCACAGCAGCCCCCTCAGAACCAGCTGCATCCCAAGCACGGCTCAGGGCTGGGAAAAAGGGAAGCACCTACTGATTATACATAATTAATAACCCAAGAGCACGCTGAGGATTACCCCGAAGGTTTCCGAGCGGCCCCGTGAGGAGCGAGAGCCGTGAGGTCCAGGCCCCGGCCCCCCACACACACCATTCCTCTCCCGTTCCGTTACGGTGAACTCGCAGCCTTCCCACCCCTAATCCGGGGCCTCGTCCAGGAACCGCCCCCGCCTACAGCCACCCCGGAGCCGCTGGACGCTGTCGCTTTAAGAACCGAGCGAAGGCCGCCCGCCGCCCGCCGCCCGCCGCCCTCCCCTCGGCAAATGGCGGCTCTCAGGGGAGCTTCACCCCCCCCCGCCCCCCCCCCCCGGACGCCTTCTTCCCGGCTGCCCTCCCACGTGACCGCCGCGCGCTCTCTCCGGCCCCTTCTCCCCGCCCCTCGCCTCTCGCTGATTGGGGGTGGCCGCCCGGCGGCGGGCGCTGATTGGTCGGCGTTGGCGCGCGAAGGGGCTCGCGGCGTTGGCGCGGCAGGCGGCGGGGGCAGGAAACAATAGAGCCGCGGCCGGAGGGCTCAGAGCAGGCAGCGCAGGCACCGGCTGCCCGCCCGGCCCAACCCGCCCCGCCTCGCTCACCCTCGTTCCCCGCAGCCGCCCCACTGCCCCCGCCTCGACATGGCGGACAAGGAAGGTAGGGCTCGCGGTGCGGCGCGGCGTGGCGCGGCGCGGCGTGGCGCAGGCCCCGTGGCGCGGCCTTCTCCGCTCAGGCCCCTGTGAGGCGCGGGGGTCACCCCAGTCCCCTTCTCCCTTCCGTAGCCCCCTCCTCGCTCCGTTCCCCCGCCGTTGGTCGGAAGGGAGCGGGGGCAGAGCCCGCTGACTCAGAGCGGGAGGGAAGGCCCAAGGCCCGGCCTGACGAGGCGGCCACGGCGCCTGCAGTGGGGGGGCGGCCGCTCCCCGGGTCCTCCCGCCCCCCTCCCGCCTGTTCGCCCTTTGATCCTTCCCGGCAGAGCGGGTTTGAATTTCCCGAGCTCGGAACCGGGGAAGGCGACTGGTGGGAGGCTGTGCCCCACCAGGGGTGTGGGCAGCTGCTGCTGCAGACAAAGGGATGTCATCGGCCACAGCCGCGTCCCGGGGGGGCTCCCGGGGCTCCTTTGCTGTCCCCAGCGGAGGTTGGTAGCAGATGGTGCGAGAAAGTGCGTGGAAGAAGCGAGGCAGCAGAAGGGGCCTTGGAAAACTGGATTTGGGGAACTGGTAGGGCAAGGTTGCACCTAAGCCGGTCTGTGTAGCAGCAGCTGCTGGACCTCCCCTGCTTCAACATCTTCACAGTTCTGTTTTCTGCCTCCACCGTACCCTGGGGCACTAAGCATCAGGGTTTTACGATGCTGCTTTTGTTGGGATGATGAAATTTTGACATCATTAATATTAATTCCCAGCTGTATATCCAGAAACAAGGATTAGCATGTGCAACAGAGGGGGTTTAATCACCTAACAACCACTCCAGTAGAGTTGTTGTAACAGCAAACCAGGGTGTGATGTAGTTGGCTCCATCTCCAGAGCCCACTCACAGTTGTGTCAATAAATTCATAAAGTCTAATTGTATGTCTTTTTTAAAAAAAAAACAAAACAAAACAATTTCAGCAGCCTTTGATGATGCAGTGGAAGAACGTGTGATCAATGAAGAGTACAAAATATGGAAAAAAAATACCCCCTTCTTGTACGATTTGGTAATGACCCATGCTCTGGAGTGGCCCAGCTTGACTGCTCAGTGGCTTCCTGATGTAACAAGGTAAACTGATCCTTTTGGATTTAATATTTTTTTCAAAACACAATAAAGTTGAGATCACTTGTTAAAGTGAGACAGACTGTGGTTCCTTTCTGTTGCTTTTTGTACCCTTGCCTTGCCAACAGCAAGTTGAGGAAGACTATGAACACCAGAGACATCATCCATAGAGCCATTTCTGATTTGTGAAAAACTGTCTTCTGTTTCTGAGAAGATGCTTTCACACATCTACTTCCCATGTTTCAGTTCTTCCAGCTTCACACTCCTCTTTAATAAGCAAAAGAATACTCCAAAATAGAACTAGATATAATTCCTGCACAACCAGTCTATTAGCCTGAGCTTCCATAACAATCCAGTCAATGTTCATGGCCCTCAGAGTTGTGCTGGGGAGGAGCTGCTAAGGTCTCTTGAAGGAAGGCATAGGAGTGGTGGTCTGCCAGAATTTGAGGTTGAGATCTTGAGTTGTGGCAGATTTCCTCTAGAGGAAGTATGTTTGGTGTTGGAGAACAACCTTAACTTAGAAGAGTGTTAGACACTGTCATCACCAGCTGTTGTAATCAGCTGGGTGTTTGTGTAAACTCCTTTTGTTTCTCATAACTCTCTTCCCTTCCAGACCTGAAGGCAAAGATTTCAGTATCCATCGGTTGGTCCTGGGGACTCACACCTCAGATGAACAAAACCACCTGGTGATAGCAAGTGTGCAGCTGCCCAATGATGATGCTCAGTTTGATGCTTCCCACTATGACAGTGAGAAAGGAGGTGAGGGACCAGAGGTGTGGGCCAGAGGGAGTGTTAATCACTTTTTTCCTTCCTTTCTTAGTGTTCTGCTTTCCTTAAAGTTGAGGCAGCAAAGTTCAGCTATTATTTCCAAAGTAATAAATTTATGTCTCAGTGGTGCCCTTTCTTATAGACAAATGTGATTTTTTTTTTGTTCAATGTTTTATTAATATACAGATGAGAAGAAACAATTAAAAAAAAATAATGCAGGCTTAAAATTACAGGCTTAGAAAAAATTACAGGCTTATTACAACAGCATGTGTGTGGCCAAACCTCACCTCTCATTCACCAGGCACTGTAATTGAATTTCCTGCTTGTTGGTGTTTTTCTTATCACTTTTGCATTACATGAACTCTTCCAGTGAGTAAGTCACTCCTGTAAAAGAATATTTTATTATAGAGAAGTGTAACATTTCAAAAGCTCTTCTCTTGTCTGAATTCTGCTGCCTGATATTTGTGCCAGCCCCTTGAGCATAAAAAAGATTATTGTGTTTTCTTCAATATCAGAATTGAGTTCCATGCTTTCTGTAGTCTCAGTTTGCTGTCAGTATTGCCAAGTTAGACATTTCTCATTTTCACTTGGTTGAATCAATCTTTCCACCTGGTGAAAGTCCTCAGTGATCCAATGTTTGCTTTGTTATTTGCTGGAAGCCTGGATTGTGCAATTAGTGTTTTGATCTTTGGGTTTCTTAAGAGTTATTGATGGATACAGTGTTGCTACTTCATTACTTCTATGTTGTGACTCTACTTTAAAACCAAGCAAAGGGGAAGCCTTCTGAACTCTGTAATTCTGTGAAATGCTAAGTTACTGTGAGTTTACTCCATAAGATGAATTAGCTTTAGCAAATTAAATCACAGTCCCACATTATAAATGCAGTCCAAAGTCTTTTACCAATTTATGTTATGTGTCCAAGTGCAGTTACAGCTCATCTCTTTCAAATGTACAACACATCCTCAATTACTGATAAGAGTTTTAGAAATTGTGAGTTTGAGGCTTATGTTGTTAAATTTGAAACAGTAAAAAAAAATTCATCAGGAAATGTTCTTGAACTTAGCCAAAGTTCTGATATTTTCCTGTTACAAATTCAGATGTTTAAAGCAAGATGCCATGTAGGAACTGCAATCTCTCAGGTACTGCTGTTCTTGTGACTCTGTCAAAATAAGTGCTTGGTAGTACCAGCCATCTGGATCTTTGTGTCTTGCTCTGAAACAAGCTTATTATTTACAAGTACTGAATTCTTCTTTCTAGAGTTTGGAGGCTTTGGATCTGTCAGTGGAAAAATTGAAATTGAAATCAAGATAAATCATGAGGGAGAAGTGAACAGAGCACGTTACATGCCACAGAATCCCTGTATCATCGCCACGAAGACTCCATCCAGTGATGTCCTTGTCTTTGATTACACCAAACACCCTTCCAAACCAGGTGCCTGCTTCTTTTTTATGTCTGTGCTTCAGAGATCAGCCAGCCTTTTCCCTAAGAAAATGCTGATGTAGTGAAAAAGAGGTCATAAACTTTTGTGGATTGTATATTATTTGTGATTTTAGAGGAAAGGCTGGATTTAGTGTAAAGGTTTATTTTATTTTGCAGCTTGAACAAATGTATCCAATATGTATCCATGGAGAGGCAGGCTTTGTCTCCTTCTGCTGTTTGACTGCATGTTTTGTCATCTTGCTGGGTGGTTTGGTAGTTTTGAAGTGGTGGAAGGTAGCTTTTTGAAAACTGCATGGCTTGTTGGGTAGCTGAGCTGTTGTTCTGCTGTCCTGCAAGGATATTAACAGTCATTTACCAATGAACTTGTCAAGTGCAACTACTCCTGCCAGTCACGGAGAGGATCAGAAATGCCTTTCTCATTTCCAGAGTGCAGTTGGGGATGATGAGAGGAAGAAAAATACCTCAGGTCCTCTAGAACTAATTTAGAATGTTCCACTGCGAGCCATCCAGCCAAAAACCATAAACGTAGCAGCTTGGAAGAAATAACAGTGTGCTTTGCTTAAGCTAAGAAGACAAATAGCTCTGTGCTGTCTCAATGCATCCTCTTTTAATGAGGTGATTCAGTTGGGGATATATTCAAAAGGAAGGAGAGAGATCTTGTGGAAAATGTCAGAGCAGTTTAGGAAAGTAGAGGAACACTTAATGCCAGGTGTTCCAGGATAAACTGGAGATGATGCTCAGCACTGGAGTTCTTATGCCACCTCTTTGCAGACCCTTCTGGAGAGTGTAACCCTGATCTGCGTCTTCGTGGCCACCAGAAGGAAGGCTATGGGCTATCATGGAACCCAAACCTGAGTGGGCATTTGCTTAGTGCTTCTGATGATCATGTGAGTACTTCAGGCATAGCTGAGGTACAGTCTGTGCTTGTGTCCCTTGGCAAAGGTCAAACGTGTTTGGTTTTGTGGGAATTTTTTAGAGGGAGAGGAGGTGAAGAGAGAGTCAATCTAAAGATGGAATTTTTAAAAAGTTTTTATTTTTGTTTTGTTAAAGACCATTTGCTTGTGGGATATCAGTGCTGTTCCAAAAGAAGGCAAAGTGGTGGATGCAAAGACCATCTTCACAGGGCATACAGCAGTGGTGGAAGATGTATCCTGGCACCTGCTCCACGAATCTCTTTTTGGATCTGTTGCTGATGACCAGAAACTCATGATGTAAGTGGGGTGATGCCTTGAGCAACTGAGTGCTTCTGTCCCTCTTGCTTTCCCAGATGCTCTTTAGTCTCTCAGTGAAATGGGATGTAAACCTTTGTTTTAATTCCATGTTTTTCCCTACAGTTGGGATACTCGGTCAAACAACACCTCCAAACCCAGTCATTCAGTGGATGCTCACACGGCTGAAGTCAATTGCCTCTCCTTCAACCCCTACAGTGAGTTTATTCTGGCTACAGGATCAGCTGATAAGGTACCTCTACCCAAACTCTCAACACAGGTGTTTATTTCCTGGTGGGTGTGTATGTCAGTTACTTCAACTAAAAATATTTTTATGTTGTTTTTTTTTTTCCTAGACTGTTGCTCTGTGGGATTTGAGAAACCTGAAATTGAAATTGCACTCTTTTGAATCACACAAAGATGAAATATTTCAGGTATAGTGAAAAAAAAAACTTGTGCATATAGACTTAGTTCTACTTAGATGTCTGGAAACAAACAAAAAAACCCCACATTCTTTTCCGTTGTAAATTTTTATTAAATGTACTTAACTCAGACATTCTTCTCTCTCATCTGCTTTATAATTTTCTGGCATATTATTGTGAAGCTGCGCAGGGCTCTGTGTGGGGTAGAGCTCCAGTACAGATAAGAGTGTCCAGAAAGGAACAAGTCAAGAACTTTAACCCCCCTAGCAGGGTGAAATGCTGGCAGTGCAGAGGGAATGTAAATGATTCATGGCAGCAGACCGAGGCAGGAAGGCACAGGGGAATGCTGCAGAATTTTCGTCCTCTCAGCTTGGTCCTGTAGGAAGGTGCCCATTAAAGGAGATCACCAGAACATCCTGTGAGAGCAAACAGCTGCTAATTTTGTGGGTGTAAATGTAGAATTTTAACATCCTGGGTACCATGTGCTCAGCAGATACAATATTTCCATTTCTAACTCACGCGTTACTTGGAAGAAAAATATGTGGAGATTACTTTTGGTAGAAGGATTACTGGTTAAGACTGCAGTGATCTCAAAATTACACATGAAATCTTGAAATGTCAGGTTGTGAGCAGAGTTACGTGTTCTTTTCTAACCCTGTGATCCTATTAAGTGGCATGTTTTGGAGGGATTTATCTCCAGCAGAAGTAGTAAATGTGAGCTTTTGGGCAGCTAAGCTTAATTAGAGTGATTTCTTTTGATGTGGAAACCATACCTACTACTTAGGGAAGCCATCATTTATATTTGTGCAATCCTTGTTAAAGTAAGGAGCTGCTAATATCCTTGAGAGCTGTTTGCACTTCATAACATGTGGGCTGTGTTGGAGGAAAGGTTTCATGAGTACTTTCGGGTGCTCAGTGTTCACAGACCTACCTTATGCCTTAGGAAGTTTTTATTGGGTGTATTCCTATTTCTGTTTGAATCCTCATAGAGCTTTCATGATCCAAAATGCAGTGGTCTTACTTGTGAGTCCGTGCCATGTTAGAGATTCTTCAGACTGACTTCCTTTCCAAATTGATCCTTGTCTGCAGGTTCAGTGGTCTCCCCACAATGAAACCATATTGGCCTCCAGTGGGACTGACCGCAGGCTAAACGTGTGGGACTTGAGGTAAATCCCAAATTAGTCACCTTGTCCTGACAAAATATTATTGATGAATTGCACCACACTTCAAAAACAACCAAACCAACCCCTACCTTTTCATCTTTCCTCCCTTTCTGCAGTAAAATTGGAGAAGAGCAATCCCCTGAAGATGCTGAGGATGGTCCCCCTGAGCTGTTGGTGAGTCTTTTGAGTCTCATTGATATTTGGATGTATTGCTCATCTCTGCCGTGTAGATCTGTAAACATTGTCCTTCTTGCTTCCCCAATGCCAGTTTATTCATGGTGGTCATACTGCAAAGATCTCTGATTTCTCCTGGAATCCCAATGAACCCTGGGTAATTTGTTCTGTATCAGAAGACAATATCATGCAAGTCTGGCAAATGGTAAGTTGATTTGGAAGAGGCAGATGAGAGATGGTGTTGAGCTGCGCAGATTCCAGCATTCCTGGTTTTATTTACAGCTCCCAGTGGTGTGTGCTTTACAGCACTACCTAAATCTCAAAACTTTGAAGTGCTGCAGCAGCTGGAATCTTGCTTGGTGTGGTGGTAGATGCTTCTTTAGTTCCTCTCTCTCTGTCTTTCAGGCGGAGAACATCTATAATGATGAAGACCCTGAAGGAAGTGTGGATCCAGAAGGTCAGGGATCCTAGATGAGAACCTTTTCCTGGTTTTAGTCTTTTTCCTTCTCTTCCCTTTCAACCCTGATATTGACTTAACACTGGTTTTGAGACACACGTAGACTTTGTGTTCAGCCATCCTTCCGTAGATGCCACCAACAGGCTTTTTAACCCAGACACTGAATAATCCCTGAGGAAAGGGCTCAGCCCTGCTCCTTGGGCAGATTCTCTCCAGCCACCTCTTGCTCTCAGGCTGGCTGTCCTCGTTTAGCTGCCGTCACCACACAAAGCAAACTTGGGTTGGTTGTTGTTTCTTCTATTTTTTTTTAGCTTGCTACAGCTGCAGCTTTTGCTTAATTTAAACAAAAATTGATGGGCTTGAGTGCCAGAGTGGAGATGAGCCAGTGGAGATGATATCAGTGTTAATCCACTGACAGTTCAGAAATAAAGTGTGGAAGGTTTTGTCCCCTTCAGTGCAACTCTGAAGTCTTGGGATTTCTTTGATTGATCTGGTGCAGATACAAACCAGACTTGCAGTTTCTGACTTGAACTGAAATTCAGTTTCCTTCTATATTTTTTAGTTTCTACTGGTAATTCTGGGGTTTTTGTTCCTTCCTTCCTTTCCCTTTTCTCCTACCTGCTGGGCAGCAGCAGTTTGGATTTGTTAGCTATACTTGCAGAGCATTGTTCACCTTCCATGTGTTTTGCTCTATTATGTGTTTCTTGAGCTGTGTTTTCACATAAATTTTCTTCCTTTCTGTGAAATGGTTTTTAAAACTTGGGGCCACCAAGTTGTAAAGGTTGTATGTTTTTACCAACTGATGTACCACAGATGGCATACCCAGGAACCTGAAACAGCATTGGCAGCTGGTATCTGGAAAGCAAATTAAACCTGGATAAACTATTTTTTTTGGGAGTTAGTTCTCGACCACTAGTTCCTGCACATCTTCCACTTAGGGTGTCCTGTTCCACCAGCAACCTGTAACTCTCCATGCTCCTGATAACTAATTGCGTGTAACTGCTTCAGATGGAATAAATTTTTCTACATAAATGCTCTGAGTTTTGTGTTGGCGTTCTCCTCTTGCAGTAGCTGTTTTGGTGAGAGTAAAGTGGACATCTTCAGGAAGTAGAAAAAGCAAAGGAATGGTCTGTACCTGCTTGTGTCCTGTGAGACCAGGTGCTGGTGTGGATATCCCTTAGTTTGTTAACATGTGGGTGCTTCTCCCCTTGTGTTTCTGGTGGTTTGGTGTTTTGGGTTTTTTTCTGGGTTTTTTGTGGTGTGGTTAAATGAGTGCTTGGTGTCCCCAGGCAGTCTGGCACTGTACCCTCCCCCTGAGCCTGCTGCTGGCTGGCTTGTGGGGCTGCTTTTAGGCTTTACCACAGAACTGTGTTGTTTAATAGTCTACAGCATGGGCAGCTGGATTCCTTGCAAGTACCTTGGTTTGACACACACACGTTTATTTTCTCTTAGATGCAGCTTTGAGAATTAAAAGGATCCTTAAACTCTGACTTTTATTTTCAGTGTGAGACTAAATAAAGTGGAAACCTTTTCTCCACAACCTAGTTTCTGTGGCCCATGGTGGAGTGTGTCACGATACAGCAGAGACCCTTGAAATACAAAAGAAAATCCTGTTAAAAGGATGAAGTTTCTCTTGCATGTAAACTTTTAAAACCCAATGCCCCTGCCACTGGCTTCCAGAACAATTCTTCCTGTGCTGGCTGATAAGATCCACCCAGAGAACAAGACAAGATACATTTTTCCAAACAGCAAAACCTACATTTGTCATGTTTCATATGTCCCTTGTTCAGTGCAAGTATTTTCATTGCTCCTCTGTGGGGAAAAAAAAAACAAACAAAAAACAAACAACCAACAAAACAGTTTTGCTATACAATTAACAGCAGCACCTGGAGAAATCCACACAAGCAAGCAATTGGTATTCCTGACTTCAGGAGCTGCTGTACAGCAGGTAGGATAAACAGCAAGAGGAGATATCTATCCCCTGTGGGTGCCTCTGTCCTTCCCTTTTGCTACAGTGAGGAAAACTTAAGAGTCCTGCTCTGTTTCTTCTTCTGATTTGCAAAGGTGGCCGTAGATTTCCAAGCAGCCCCTGTATGGGTAGAAAATAAATTTAGACCAGTGAATATTTTCATCAAGTGGAGAAAGGGGATGTGCTATTTCTGAAAAAAACCCCACCAACCCACATTCTTTGGTTTCACAGTATGGAGCAAAAGCAGTTGGGAAACACTTCAGCTGGCTGGGGCCATGGTCTTGTGAGTGTGCAGACCTGGCCCAGCCCATGCAGAGCCCTTGGCAAACAAAGCAGCTCCAACAGAAGGGAATGCAATTTTTGGTGTGAGCCACAGGAGAGGCAGCTCGGGGCTGCGCTTAACTCTCAAGTCCCTGGTGCAAACGTGAAATGTAATGAGGTGTCCTGACATCTGAGGAGCTGCTATTGCTTCCAGGAGGGGTAAGTTGGAGACTGCAGGGAGTTCAGAGGCCATGTGCAGCACCCAGGCTTCAATACTGGTCTGTGATTGAGATGTGATTTAGAAAGACCCCAAGCAGCAAAGCCCTGGGGTTGGTAGCATCTGGTCTGAATGGTAAATGCAGTTGGTCTTGTTAATACATTTGAAAGGGCTGGTGGGGTGAGAGGCTGAAACAGATCTCTTCCCCTGACCTTGCTGTGCGAAAGTCTTAGCTGGACAAAAGGAAAATGTGGTAGGGGATGGGAGGTTTGGGTGGAGAAGTGGAAAAAAGAATGCTAAAGTAACTGAAGCTGCAGAAAATGGTGTGTTCAGCTGAGACTGGAGTTAACAGCTCACAGCACAGGCTAGATGAGCAGAGCAGCCCACAAGCCCATTGACATTTTCTGGAGTTTAAAAAAATCCTGTGTAAAAAAGACCAATGTGAACCCAGCAGTAGACTGTGATAAGCAGAAGATAATTCTCTGATTTAAGAGCATCCACAAAGCTTTTTCCCAAACCTAGACCTTGGCTCCTTTCTATATATTCCTAAGGAAACTGACACTTGAAGTTACAGTCCTGGCTTCTTGGAAAGCACCCTCCCCTCCTCCTGTACAGCAATGCCCACCAAACCCTGTGTGCTGGGTGGCAAAGGGTCTGGAGTTCCCACTGTGCTGTCCCACCAGGCCTCTTGGTCACACATCAGCCACATGCTCAGGGACCAGGAGCAAAAGCCCCTGGTACCCATAGCTGTGTGGCCATCAGCCTGGCCACCACCCTTCTCCTCCCAGCCCCTCGCTGCTGCAGGGATGGACACAAATGGACTCAAACGGACTTGTAGATGGAGAGCTCCTGGTGGAGGCTGATCCTCAGCTCCTCCAGCTCCTGGTTCTTGCGCTGCTGGAGCTGAACCCCATTCTTCAGTTCCTTCAGCCTATCTTCCAACTCCTCAACCTGCTCCTGGGAAGGAAGAAGATGAGTGGATGAGCTGGGGGAGGAAGGCTGCCTCAGTGCCCATGTTCTCATGGTGGGATCTGTCTGTTGCTGGTGTTGGTCTGGACAAAGTGCAGCCACACTGATGGCTGGTCATTTGCCGTCTCAAAAAAAATCTGCAAAAAGAGCTTTGTTTTTTCTTTAGAAAGGCAGGAGCTCGGGCTGTGTTGGGTTCTTAGTTTTGTTTTGTTTTTTTTTCCCTTAGCTTTTGTCCCCTAGACTGCTTTGTGTGTGCTTTGAGAAGCTGTCAGAGCTGCCTTAACCCATGAGCCAAGAAGATAAACAAGGAATTTGGGCAAAAGAAAATGTGCAGGCACATCAGGGATGCCCTAAAGTCCTGTTCCCCCAGGGAAAGCAAACCCTGAGGTCCATGAGGAGCCGAGTCATGGGTGCTTCTAGAAACTGCTGTGAGCCAGACTGGGAGGAGGCAGTGACTGCGAGCTGAGAACAGGGAGTGTTGAAATGGGGGAGATTTAATTGTGGAGCCTCTTTGCCAAACGTGCTCTTGGAGATATTGAATTGCCTCATCCCTCAAGACAAGGTGCTGGGAGTGGGGATGTGCCTGAAAGCAGCCAGAAATAACCCTCAGGGGGCAGCCCAGCCCCTGGGCTGTGTGCATAGGAAGTAAGACCCTTCCTGGCAATGGGAAGGGCAGGATCTGGGGGGGCATTTCCAGTGGGGAAGGTAAAAACCATGTAAGGAAATAATCAGGAAAACCCTTTTTTTACCAGAAGCTCACTGTGTGAGCTCTTCCCCACTACATCCCTGGGACCTCAGGTCTCTCTGGTTCTTCGCCCAGCCTGTGCCAGGGCAGTGGATGCTTTTGGTTTCAACCAGCAGGAGATAATCCACCTACTTACCCTCCACCCTGCTCCTCCCTTTGTCCCCAAGAGCAAAACCTTCAACATCCACATTCCACCAGCTGCAGGGAACGACTAAAACCAAGGGTGTGAGGGGTGCCCAGCCTGGTGCATACCCGGTACTGCCCGACCTCTTCATCTCTCTTCTGCTTGACGAGGACAATTTGCTCCTCCAGGCTCCGGTTCTGCAGTCGCAGCCGGCTGACCTCCCCCTGCAAGGGCCTCAGAGCTTCCTTCATCCCCTGGATCTCCCCCTTCATCTCCTGCAGTGCTTTGGCCCCTGCCTCACGTCTCTCCAGCAGCCTCAGCAGCTGAGGTTCGTAGTGATCCTCCAGCCCCCTTCTGCTCTCTGCCACGAAGTTCTCGAATTCCATGGAGAGCCGGCGGCTCTCCTGCAGGTACAGGTTATCCTGGCGACACGGCGGAGTCTCCAGACGTTGTTTTAAAACCTCCTTCTCCTTCTCACAGGTCTCCTTTAGCCGGGAGAGCTCTCCGGAGAGCTGCCCAGCCTGGCTCTCCAGCTCGCCACGGTAAGCTGCGTGCTGGGAGAGGTCATGCCGCCGGCTCTCTAGCTGGTACTGGCAAGCCACACAATCCTTTGTCACTTTGAAAAGCTTCTGCTTGATCTGCCGGATCTCATCCTTCAGGTTGTCCCTCTCCAGCTCCACCTTGGCCAGCAGCCGGCAGGCTGCCTGGATCTCCTGGTGGGCATGGCGAATCTCCTGCAGCGCCGGCTCCCGCAGCTGGGAGAGCTCCGTGATCAAGCTGTCTCTTTCTTTCTCCAGCTGCTCGACAGCTTCAATGCACTCCTGGAAATAGTCACCCAGCTCTTCGAGGGTGAGGCACTGATGCTCCTCACCATCCCCATCCAGGGGACTGCCTGTCCCCTCTGCCTCCATGTCCAGTGGGATCCCTGCTCCCTCTGCACCCACATCAGCTGGGATGCCTGCCCCATCTGTCTCCATGTACAGTGGAATCCCCCCTGCTTCCACATCCAGCGGGATCCCTGCCCCATCCCCATCTATTGGGTTCTCTACTCTATCTGCATCCACGTCCAGCGGGATCTCGGCCCTGGCCATATCCTCATCCAGATGGGTGTCTTCTGTGTTCAGCTCCAAGGAAGTATTCTTGCTGTCTGCCTGCAGCTCCTGGCGGGTGTCTAGGCTTTGTGGTGTCACCCCTGCACCCACATCTGGGTCTAAGGGACTGATCAAAGGGTCTGGATGTGAAGCAGCACCTGCTGCATCTCCTTGTGGGGCTGAGGATCCTCTGGATTCATCCTGTAGTTCTGGAGGGGGCTCAGGCTCTGCCATCAGGTCCCTGGAAAGGAGAGGACAGGTGAACCAAAGCAATGAGTGTAACAGTTCTCATCCTGTGAGAGGATTGCAGCAGGCATGGGACAAGGGAAGAAAATCCTCTTGAAGTAACTGCAGTAGTTGAAGAGCAAGGGATGCAAATAGGGACCCTAAATCCCATAGCTACCCCAGTGCCAACAGGAACTGCCCACCGTGTCACAGACCATCCCCCCCTCAGTGGCACTGTTGCGAGGGGTGCAGAGCTGCTGTGCCTGTGCCACAACCCTGTCCCCCGGGGGGGGGTCACACACCTTGGCGCTCCCAGGAAAACTTGCCGGGATTTTAGCAATGTGGCATAACCTCACGGCAAGGGAATGTGCTGCTGAAGCGCAGACGGTCTCCGGGGTGGCCGAGATGGAGGAGAACACCTAATAAAGAGCACCCGAGCGAGCAGCAGCTCCTGCAGCAGGATCCCAGCTTTGCAGAGTCATCCGCTCCCGGCATTGTACCCAGCCCGGTCCCTGCAGCTGCCACCACCAAATCCTCCTGTCTTACATTCTCCCGGCTGCTATTTGCGGTCTGGTGGAGAGAATCAACCCTCGGGGACACACGGGGATTTTTCTCTCTCTTCCAGAAGCCGGGATGGTGGGTGAGGATGCTCTCACCTCCCGGCCCCGCCGCTGAGCTCATGTCTCGTCATTGCCCAAGGAATGAGGCAGGCTGTCACCCACGGGCAGCCCTCGGCTCTCAGCAACGGCTTTAAGGAAAGAAGTGATTTTCACCGATGGTTTCTCTCCTAATAAGGTAGTTTTGGGCAGCGCTGACACATCGCAGCCTCGGACCCAACGGCCGGTCGGCTGGAGAGGGGCAACGCCTGAAAAAAAAAAGTGAGGAAAGGGCTCTGCTTTCTTTTTCCTTGCCCTCCTCCTCCAGCACTTATTTTTTCAAAGTTCTGGGCTCTGCTTTGCCCCTGTGGGTTGGGAGGGGGAGGACGGTTGTCCTGCCTAGGCGGCGGGGAGTGGGGGGCTTGTTCCTACCCAGCACCCTTCATTTCAGGGCCCCCCAGCGCTCCTGGGCACGCCGGGGGCTCTGTGTCCTCCACCCGATCCCTCCTCAGGGTTCGGGGATGCTCCCTGGATGCTGAATCTCAGACCCTTCCACCCCGTCCCTGCACCCCACGCTTTGGAAGCCTCCTTGCCCCCCACCACGCCACAAATCCTACACTTCCCCCTCAGCCCCTTCTCTGCTCCCCTCGAGTGGGCTCTTACCTTCCTCCCCCGGAGCCCAGCGCCTCCGGCTCTGCGCTGCACATGGGCTTAGCATGGGGCGGAGGGGGGGTTATTAATAAACGTGGCTGGAAATCAGACTCCCCCCGAGCAGCCGCTTCGCCCTGCCACCGCCTGCAGTGCCAGCTGCCTCCCTCCGCCCCGGGAGGAGGAGGAGGAGGAGGGCGGGGAAGGCCAAGCCGCCCATCCCCAGCAGAGGCAGCCGCAGGGGCTGGCCGCAGCCAGCCCGCCCCCCCCCCCAGCCCCTCATCCAGCTTCAGCTCTTCCCACCCGTGATTTACGCTGGGGGTTTTCCTGAAATCAGCCCTTTCCAGCAGCTCTGGGGGGGTCCTCATCAGGAAGTGCGGGGTCTCACCCCGCCAGGGGCCTGAGAAGGGTACGGGGACCAGGGTTGGGGACGTCGGGGACCCTGGGGCTGTGTGGGTTCACCTCGTATGAGAGTGGCTGGAATGGGAAGTGCTGGAGGACTCAGCACATGGCTGCCAAAGGATGCAGCCTCATCCTGCCCAGAGAGCAGGGTGCTGGGCTGGGCATTGGCATTTATTAAAAGATATAAATGTATTAAACACCAGTAACTCAGGGGGATCTAGATGCCCTGCAAACACTCCAGTAATGGCAGTGAGCAGCCTCTGCTTCCCCTTCCACCCACACCCCCCTCCCTGGATGGGGATGGTGACATGGGGATGCTGCCCTTCCTTCCCCTTCATCCTCACAGCTCTACCTCCCCCCGTACCAGACCCCATCCTCCCCACCCCACGGCGCCCTAACCTGGCCCTTCAGCAGTTATATTATTAGCATCCATTTATATAAAATACAAATTTTAGATCTATTGCCATGTTGACATGGGTGCAACAGCCCCAGGGGGGGTGGCATGGCCATCACCCATGGTGTTGGAGCCAACCCAGCCTACCTCTACGGGGCCTGCTCCTGCTGTGGTGGCTCAGGAAGCTGGCACTTGTAGCTCAGGAAGTTGCCATCTTATGTGCCCCCAGATCACCCAGCAACGCTCACCACAGTTTACAACATCACCCAATGCCACCCTGTTCCCATCCCTGAGTCACCCTCACCATTACCTTGCCCATGCCTTGCTCAACACCAGCCTGATAGAATCAGGGTGAAGATCCCTGTGTTTGTCCATCTCCTGGGAGCAGAGCTTTAAAAGGAAAAGGGAGATTTGGGTGTGGGTTGTGGTGTTTTTTTTTTCTTTGGATTTTGTTTTTTTGGGTTTTTTTGTTTGGTTGGGTTTTTTTTGATCCTGTTGCTTTTTTCAGCACAACCCACCTTTTTTTTCCTCCATTTTTTTTTCCACCAAGCACTTCTCTTTGCACTGTGACTTTTGACTCAATAGAAGAGGAATGCTGTTAATTCACCCAAGTTGTGTGTATAAATATCTATCAGGAGTTGAAACTGCCAAGGGGGGGAGAAACCTGTGGGTCGGGTGGGTTGGGTCCAACAAACCCTTGTAGGGGATGGAGGGGCTGATGGCACCGGTGCTTCCGAGCCCTGGTTGGGCTTTATCTGATGAGCTGCCAAGGGTGGGGATTGAAAGGGCTCAGCTGTTCTCTGCTCCGTAAGAGGATACCCCATTCCCGGCCCCGGCACAGGGCTGTTTTGTGGATATAACCTGGCAACGGGCAGCTCGGGTGTCAGCTGCTGGACCCTGACGTGCTCAGCAGAGCCCGATGGGCCACGGGCACACACTGGGTCTGGCGGGCGTGGAGAGGTGCTGGTGTGTGTGAACCAGAGTGGACTTTGCTCCAGTAAACGGGGAGTTATCGGTAATGCTGCTGGAGGGGAAAGCCAAAGGCTGGGGAGTGTTGGAGAGACAAAACGTCCTGGTTGTTAGAAGAAATGGCAGCATCTCTGGTCACTGCCATGCCACACCACTGTGGTGTCCCCAGCGTGGGGGAGTGTGGGGAGCAAAGAGCAGCTGGGGGTCACTCTGCTTCCTCCCCTTCAGTGACCTGGTGCTGCCATTTCTCTTCCTGGTGATTTTTCCTTCCCATCATGCATGGCAGATCTGCTCCCAGGTCAGGGACAGAGCTGGCACCGTGTCCTTGCCACCCTGACACCATCATCATGGCACCACTGCCCTGGCACTGCCACAGCAGCGTGATGGCTCTGTCCCCATGCTGTCCCCCCATGATCTTCAGGGACGGATGTGACAAACCACCGAGGCTTGCCCAGCTTTGAGGCCTCCTTGGCCAGAGACTATGGCAGCACCATGGTGTGCCCAGCCTGCCCAGACCACAGCACCACCAGGAGCTGGCAGGGCTGAACCTGGGCACTGACACCATCCCCAATACCCTGGGCTCATTGCGGATGTTTGCAGAGGGCAAGGGGGGGTCCAGCCATGGAGCTGTGCCAGATCCAGCACTCCATGCACAGGAGCTGCAATCTGACCTCAGGGGGAACGTGATTCATTGCCAGAGCTGGGAACACTTCCAGGGACTGATCCTGGCTGGGAGGGTGATGGCACCGTGTGCCTGTTCCTGCCCTTGCTTGGTGGCCCCTTCATGGGTCAGGAGGTCCCCAAGTGAAGGTGAAGTGGCTATAGCTGAGTGGGGATGGCACCTGGGGACTTTTGCCTGGGTCTGAGGGGTTGGATGCTGCTGGCACCTTGGGAACAACCTGGATTGCTTCACCTCCTGCCTCTGTTTCTCCAGGTAAGAGCTGGCAGTGGCAGTGGAGCTGGAGAAGGAGGAGGATGAAAAAGAGGAAAAAGAGGAAGAAAATGAGTTGGAGTGGAGTGTGGCCATGTGCCCAGCTGGGGCAGAGATGAAGGGGGAGCCTGAAGGCTCCATCCACCCCCAGGGGCCTTGGGAGCTCCATGGGATCGGGCACCAGGAGCTCCTGCATATCTGAATGCTGGCTCCCGCCCATCGCAAGGAAAAGCCATTCCTGACACAACTTCTCTGGAGAGTGCCTGTGTGCGTGTCCATGTGTCTGTCTGTCCCTGTGTCTGCGTGCATACGTGTGCACAAACAGCCGTGGGACATGCAGCCATTGCAACAAGTGACCAGCAGCTTGTGCCATGGAGCTGGCAGGGGATGATGTGGCAGGGTCAGGCCTGAAGGTGACTTTGAAGCAGAGCTGATGGACACCTGATTTTGGTGACACCCCTGCTCCAGACACAGGTGATGCTCCTGGGGTGCTGTGACAGAGCCATCCCTTCCAAGCAGGAGGAAGCAACCACTGCTAATTGTTCATCACCTTCTCCACATACAAGGCACCCAAGCAAGGGTCTGTTTGCCTTCTCCCTTTTGACATTTAGGTCCCGGGAACCCTTTTGTAAAGCTCATTTTCAGACCAGAGAGCTCACTGTTGATGTTCAGCATCACAGCACCAGTCCTCGCGTCCCAACGATTGCTCACAGGGTCACTGCTGCCTGAGCACTGGCCAGGAGGGCTCATGGCTGGGTTTTTCCATATCCTGAGGCAAGTGAAAGGGAGCAGCAGCTCCAGCTCCATCTCTTGTCCCTGTGAGGGGGATTTGGAGCCAGTGGCTCCTTCTCAGGGACACAGGGGTGGAAGTGGCACCCTCGGGACTCAGCAGGGCTGGGGTGGCTGCACAAGGACCTTGTCCCAGCCACCCATGAGTGCTTAAGTTGTTAATGAGTAATGAGGAAGCAGCCATCCTTCCCGCTGCCCTGGAGAGGGGGAGGCAGTGGGGGCAGAGGACGGGCTGAGCACACCCCAATGTTTCACTGAGCTCTGGCTGTCCCTGCTGGAGGGTCAGCAGCTTGGGCAGCCCATCCTGCTGCAGCCAATGTAGTTTGAAACTTTTTGATGTCATTTAGGATCTCACCTCCCAGGGATCAGGCACGGGGGGCTCTTGAGGCAGGCCCTCACCTTTCTACCTCCTCTATGCCTTGGTTTCCCTGGAAATGGATCCTTGTAACCATCTTGGCCATGCAAGCAGAAAATGAGTTATCCGGCTGGATACTCCGGCATGCCACTGTTGCTGGAGCTGTCTGGGGAGGAGGTAGAGCTTTATGTGGCTCTGCATGAAGGGCTGGGGCTTTAGAGAGCCTCTGGGCTTTCCTGTTCCACCAGGACTGTAACCAAGGAAAAGTGAAGGACAACCTTCCTCTTTTCCCTCCTCTACTTTCCTCACCCGTCCAACAGGAGCTCTCCCCAGAGGGTAACTGATACTCTCCTACTATGATTATTTGGACAATGCCCCATAACTATGTGCAAATATATTTTCAAACTGGTTCTGCTGCTGTCTGAGGAGGGGCAAGACCGGGATATTTTTTTTTTTTGGAGGCAAATAACTCAGAAGTTGGAGCCGGAGGAGAAAAGTCAACAAAAACACCCTAATTGGGGATTAGTTTTTGCCCACAGCAGTTCACCTCGACATGGGTCAGCAAAGCCCCTGAGGGCAGTGGCGTGCTCAGCCCTCGCCCTGGAAAGGAAACATTCCCCTGGGATCATGGCAGGGCAGGGGGTGCATGGAAATTGCTGCCCAGAGCTCATTTAAGTCTTGAATCAGGATTCAGGGGGGCAAAGGGAGGGGATGAGGGACAGAGACACAAAAGCACAGTGAGCCCCAGCCCTTCTGCAGGCATCACTCTGGGCTTGGTGTCACATCCCTGTCACATCCCTGTTCCCAATCACTGGTACCACTGAAGAGCAGCAGGATGCTGGGGGTTGCAGAGCCCACCAGACACACAGTCCCGGCCCCTGAATCCCACAGGACACATCAACACACTGAGAAGCTCAGCAGGAGGGACAGGCTTCTTGTTCTATAAATTCTTCCAGTCATTTCCAGCGGTTGGCAAACTCCTCCAGGCAAGCAGCCAGGCCCCCGCCAGCCTCCAGGAAGGATGCGGCTTAAATGCAACAATGCAGCTCTTCACATCAGGAAACACATCCGTGCAGGGACCCAAACCCCATTGAGCGAAGAGTGGTAAAATGTGGCAGAAATCACCTGTTTTTCTCATCCGGCTTCTGCCCCCGTGTATCACTGCTGCCACTCCGAGCCAGTCTCTGGCGCATCCCCCTCGCAGCGGGATCCATGTGGTTGTGTTCCTGAGAGACGCGGGCGTGTTCCAAGTGGTGAAACCTTTCCTGAGAGCCACGGCCATTCCCGGCACGGTGTCGGCTGTGGGCAGAGCCTGGTAGAGTCACACCAAGTGGCTGAACAGCCCCCTTCGTGTCATTTCATTTCTTAGAGGCTAATTTACCATCAGCAACAAGACGCAGTGTGGCACAGGGTGTGCCTGGTGGTGGCATCAGGTACACCCCGGGTGGCCACACCGTGTTCCTGTGCGTGCTGTCATCAGCGGTGACACGGCAAGTGTCACCCTCGGGCCTATCAGGTGAAGAACGGTTGGTGGCTGTAGGGAGAGGGCAAGGGCAGGACACGGCCACGAGCCATGATTCCTCCTGAGGACAGGGACAGCCCCCTGTGTATCTACAGGACACCTCTCGGGGGGTGACGATGCTCTGGTCCCGCAAAAACTACTCTGTTGTCTCCCACTGATGGTCAGCACCATGGGGAGGCTGTGGAGAGGGGGGAGATGGAGGGTCCCGAGGAGGCAAAGAAGTATCCGTCTGTCCCTGCACACCCCACCCGACAGAATGTGGGTCCCGAGGGGACAAAGCTGGGACTCACTGGGGGTGGGACAGCTTGGGGACCCCCAGCTGTCCCACGCACTGCCGGGGCCCGAGGGGACAAAGCCGGGACTAACCGGAGGGGGAGAGGCACAGCTTGGGAACCCCAGGTGGGTCCCTCCCGTGCCCCGGGGACACCCGGGTGTCACCAAGGGGAGTGTCCCCGCACAGCCGCGGTGGCGAGGGGGCCGGTGTCCATCGGGGCCACCTGCGGCGGGCAGGGGGCGGGGGCCGGTGCGGGAGGAGCCTCCCTCAGCCCGGCCCCGCCCCTCAGAAACTTTCAGTCGGCGGCAGCGGCGGCGGCGGGTGCTCGGCGGGAGCCCGGAGCGGGGCTGGGGCTGCAGCCGGAGCCGGGCGGGCCCGGCCTTATGGGCAGCGGCTGCCGGCGGTGCGGAGCGGTGCGGGGCCCGGCCCGCCGCGGCCATGTCCGCCCAGGCTGCACCTGCGGCGGGCGGCGAGCGGGAGCCGGAGCGGGGCGAGGGCGGCTCAGCGGCCCCCCCGAAGAAGAGAAAGGCCCGGGCGGGGTCGCTGCGACGGGCCCTCAGCTGGCTTCGCAGCCGGCGGCGGCGACGGAAAGGTGGAAGCCCCCAGGCAGGGGCAGAGGAACGAGGTGAGAGGGGAGCAGGGGAGGTGGGCGAGGAGGGGCCGGGGTGGTGGCCATAGTGGTGGCCAAGGAGGGGTTAGGGTAGATGTGAAACTGGGCAATGAGGGGTTGGGGTGGTGGTCATGGTGGTGGCCAAGAAGGGATTGGGGTGGTCGTGAAAGCGGTGTCCAGGAAGGGGTTGGGGTGATGGATGAAAAGGACTCAAGATGGGGGCTGAGGAGCAGTTGTGGCAGTTGCCAAGAAGGGGTCACAGTGGTGACCAGGGAGGTGGACAAGGAGGGGTTGTAGTGGAAGTCAAGGAGAATTGGGGTGGTGTCCATGGAGGTGACCAAAGAAGGGTCTTGGTCTTGGCTGAAAAGGAGTCTAGGTGGCTATGGAGGTGGCTGAGGAGGGGTGACAGTGGTGACCATGCAGGATCAGAGGTGCTGGCCATGGTGGCAGCAGAGGTTGCTGAAGGGTGGTGGAGGAGCTGGTGGTTATGGTGGTGTTGGCCAATGGGGTGCCACAGTGGCCATGATGGCCATCACTGTGGCAGCCACGGCAGCAGGCCAGATCTGGCAGTCCCCAGTGCAATCTTACCCCTGCCCCAAGGGCTGGTGCTGGTTCACTGGGTAGGTTCTCCCTCCACTGAGTCAGAAGGTCACTGGGGCTGAGGGAAACCTGGAGGGATGCCAGCTGCTGCCACCTCCTCCTCCTGGGCAGGGTGTTTGCATGCTCCAGGTGTGGCCCTTCCTGCCCTAGATACAGCCTTCACCTGGGCCAGTGTGTGAGCTGCTGTCTCCATATCCCAGCCATGTCCCTGCCACCTTCACTAGGACAACCCAGGGTGTGGGTGCCTTCTCGTTGCTGCCCCAGGGCTGTGTTATGGGGATTTGTGGGCCAGGGACCTCCAGCAGAGTGATGTGTGGTTGCGTGTCTGGTCATGCTTGTTTCCTTGGTGCAGTTGTTTGACACTGGTGGGCAGCAGGCACCAGAGGTATCACCCTGTGCAGCAGAAGTGCTCAGCCTCTCCTGTCCCATGTTCTCGGGAACAGTCTGTGTCACACCACTGCCCTCCCTGCAGGCCACCTCCTGTGGGGACCTCATCGTGCTCTGGCCAAGGGAGAGGCCACTGCTGGAGCACCCAAAACCAGACGGATGCCTTTGCCTGGGTCTTTCTTCCTGCATTTTCCCTGAGTAGAGAATTTCCAGGCATCCAGGACTATGAGCAGGCATGTTGACCGCTAGGAGAAGAACAGGGAGATCTTTGATAAGACAGGAATGGCCATGGAAGGGCTAAAGGGTCTTGGGAAGAGGCTGGGCTCTCTGTTCAGACGGTCCATCAGATGCTGCCTGTTCCTTCCTTCTGGACGCTGCTGCCACGGCCCGGCGCTGAAACCTGAGCAGAAAAAATGAGATGTGCTGGAGCATGTGATGTTCCTCTTTGCTGAGCAGAAACGCCCCCAGTAGCTCTGCCAGCCCCCTTTTTTTTTTTTTTTTTTTTTTTCATTTTTTTTTTTTTTTTCTTTCTTCCCCCTGAAGTTGTAATGTTCACGGGCTAATCCTCAAAAATGCGAAGTCACTGCCCATTAGGGTCACAGCTTGTGGACCATGGTGTCCCTCCTGAGCCCACCTCACCGAGGCAGCCAGGGCTCTGTCACCACACTGATGGAGATGTAGAGACCTGGATATCCCCCCGTCCAAGAGAGCTGTGGTCCACACTAGCCACGGAGGGGCTGCACAATGCCACGGCCAGCCCTGGAGCTGCTCAGACCCTTCCCCTCCAGGCTTTGCTGACCACCTGGGGTGTCCCCCTTGGCATGTGCGGGGCTGGGAGATGCCACATTCCACAGCCCCGCTGACGTGGAGCAGGGAAGCAGCACGGACATGCAATGGCTGCAGCAGCTTCCGTGCATGATTGACTCACCCTCCCCGTGCTCTCCCAGCCTGCAGAGCGTGCCAGGATCCCCACCCTGCTCCAGCGCCGCTGTGGCCACCAGCAGCCTTGGGACATGCGCCAGGGTTAGCAGCATCCTTCCTGGTGAGGTGGGGGGATAACACTTTCCTGTGGGATGGGTTTGGGGTGCCTGGAGCAGCAGTTTGGGCTGAGCTGTGTGCCAGCTGCAGAGCCTGTGGTGTTGGCCACCCTGGTATGAAGCTCTGACCTGCCCGGAGGCTGCCAACACCAGGAGCCCTTGTGCAGCAGGAGCCAGCCAGGCTCTGCCCCAGACTGGGAATTTTTCCAAGCATCAGCTGGGAGCTGTGAGAGGGGAAGAGTTTCAGCAGGTTCTTGTAGGCTCTGGGCGCCCTTAGCTTTACCCTCTATCTGTGGTTTGGGCCAGGTCCATGATTCAGCCCATCGTTCTGCGGTTCCTGTAGGTGGCGTTGGTCATGGAGGGGGGACAGGGCATGTCTGACTATCCCTGGTGCATCCCAGCTGCGGGGAAGCAGGGAGGGAGGAAAGCTGTCTCCAGGGAGACACGGGTCAGGACCAGTTCCTCAGCCTGGACATCTGCCTGTTCATGACCTGGGAGCTGGCAAGGTTGGAATTGCTCAGCACTGAAATCATGGGAGCAGGAGGGTGAAAGCATTTCCACTTTGGATCAACCCCCTGGGTCCAGCTAATCAGAGATCCCATCTCTGGCCACTCAAAGAGCTGAGCTGTGGGGAGGAAGGATGCACTAATCCTGCTCATGGGTAAGCTTTGGGCCATCTCTCTGGGGGGAACCAGTGGCTTTATGCCAGGCAGGACATGTCTCCATCCCATCTGGAAGCTGAATCCTCTCCTGCTTCCCAATGGGATGTTCTGCCCTGTTTGGGTGAACGGGCCCTGCTTTCTGCAGCATCCACTTTGTACACTGGTGCAACACTTTGCTGTGAGATAATTCCTGCTCTGAGCTGTGACACCCTGTCCTGGGTGCCACCAGCCACCGCCTGTTTTACCTGTACACAACCCCTCTGCTTTGAGCACCCCTGTGGCCCTATCCTGGTGCTACTGAGCTCCTTGCCATTCCCAGTATGTTTATTTCCACAATAACCTCTGGAGGAAGAGGTGTGAGGAACCCTTGGGTTGGCAACTGAGGCAGGGCGAGTGGGTGGGCTGTGCTGAGGGTCTAACATGGAGCAAGGAGTTGGGGTTTCCCAGTAAAGGGGAAGAGGGAATGGCCACACCATCCATGTGGCTTTTTCCTGGTGGAAGCTGGGAGCCAGAAAGCTGAAAGCTTTTCCATCCCCTCTGCAAGTGCTGCCGACAGCCCCCAGGCTGCCCAGGAGGGCAGTGCTGGGGAGCTGCTGCCTGAGTGGTTTGAATCTGGTTTTTGGCTACTGCTTTATCTGGGTTTCACAATATTCTTCTTAATTCCCCAATGAAGTAAAGGAATTGATGTTCCAGAAATATTAAATTAGGTTTGGCTTTTTTTTTTTTTTCCCTTTTGATGATGGCTTAGTCTGGCAGCAACATATTTCCTGACTGGAGAGGTGTGGGGGTCATGGTGGTGTTAAAAATAAAGCTTTAAAGCACACAGCTGCTTTAAATGTGCTTACTGGTGCTTACTGGAAACCGTACAGGGTGACCTCGCCATATGTATGGTGGCTGCAGTGGGGACCGTGGCATCACCTCAGCTCCATTGGGTGGTGGTTGCCATGTGTGAGTCCTTCAGGTGCTTTGGGGCTGGGCTGCCCCTGTGTGTTGCTCTGATAATAACTGAGATGTGAAATCTCCACGGACACTTGGTTTCCTCCATCCTCTGCTGCCGTGTGGCCCATGGTTTGGTGTAAACATGAGCTTTGTGTTTTCATCCGGAGCATCTCAAGCAGATGGAGGGAGCAGAGGGATGGGCACTGCTGCCCCCACACCCTGGGATTGTTCCCGGGTGTGTGTGTGTGTGGGAATGAATTTGTTAATCTGCAAAAGGCAAAGAGTGACACTTCAGAAAATGTGAGCAGCAGGAATCCCCTGGCTGGCCTGAACTGGCACTGCTGAGCGGCTGGGCGAACAAAGAGAGGTGTGTCTGCAACCACAGCTATTCCACCTGGAGACAACTGGAAGAATTACTCTTGCAAATAACGTTCCATAAGATCCGATAAAACTATTTCACCGGAGTCATATTTCTTTTCAGAAGGAAGGTCTTGTTTCATAAGACAATATCATCATTGACTTTGACTCCAGCAGCGATGGGAACATAACCCATGGGGAGGTGAAGAGCTAGGCAAGGATGAAGTGAAAAAGCATTTCCCTGCCAGGCAGGAGCTGGAACCCTGGGCTGGTCTTGGTGGCTCCCACTGTGCATGGATAAAAATATACCCTATGGAGCAGTGATCTGAGCTCCCTCTGCTTCTCTGTGCTGGAGCTGTCATCAGCAGAGCCAACCTGTGCTCCAGCTTGAGCAGGAAATCATTGGAAACTTCTCTGGTTATGTATTTCTGTTAATGATTGGGGATCTCAAGTGGGGTTTTTGTGTTACCTTTGCCTTGCTGAGCTCTACTTCCCCATGAAGGGAACAAGGGCTGAATTCCTTTCTCATTCAGGCAGCTCAGCTCCTGCTCCAGGTTTGCTTGGTGGTGGGGTCAGGTTTAGAAAAGACAAGGTAAGATGGATAGAAAAACAGGAAAGACAAATCCTTCCCCCATGCCAGCTCAGAGGGGTCCCTGAGGTCTGACCGATGGAGCGTGTGACTTGGGGACAATCAGATGTGCTTGCAGCAGTCACACGCTGTGGTGACATGATCCGTATCTCGTGAGCAGCTTCCCCCACCACCCCAGCTCCGTGATATTCTCAGTCCTTTTGATGAGTAAAACTGCGGGGGGTTTCTGGCCCACCAGCTATGGGGATGGACATGGAGGAGCCAGGAGGAGCTGGATCTGGGTTGCCACATGGCTGCTAGTTGCCCCTTTAGCCCCTTGGTATTTATGGCACGTGTGGGCTTTGCTGGGTCCTTCTTGGAGCCCCCTCAGCACCTCCAAGGCAGTGGCCGTGGGTGGTGTCACTTCAGTGCTGGCAGTGGCATGCTTGCTAGGCAAGTGCTGGCACAGCGGGTGTCTGTTTGGGGAGAGAGGGGGAAGTGTCTGGCTGTATGTAGGGCAGTGTTGCAGGCTCCAGCCTCTCCTGTTCTTGTAGGGAGAGAAAGCAAAGTTCTTTGGATGGGCAAGCTGTCAGAGTGGCTGCAGAGGAGCCCCTGTGTTGCTGGGGAGGGGGTTTGAGTGGCATGGGGGGCTCCATGCACCCCAGTTTGGAGTTGCTGTGGGGAGGGTTGTGTGTCCCAGGGAGGCCCAGGAGGTGCTGGGCAGTGGGAGGAATCTCTGACCAGGGCTGGAGATGCCCCTGGCTGACCTGAGCCCTGCAGCCAGGGCAAAAATCATCTCAAGTCACTGGGCTGGGCCCTGTGATTCTGTTCCACTTGTGACCACGACCTGGTTTAATTCCAGTTGCCCCAAGACAGAAAGGCTGTGCCTTTACCAGTGATGAGAAGTAGGGCATAGTTTCCCACCAGATCCCCCATTCCCTCTCCTGGAGCAGAAGAGCAGCAAACTCTTGGGGACATGGGCAGAGCTGCCTGGGTGCCAGGCACTGTTGGTGGCACAGGATGGTCTCTGCCCCACTGAGTGTATCTTCTGGGCAGCAAACCAATCCAGTGGGAAACTGCACCATCACTGTTTCCATTCCAGAGAAGGAGACTGAAGTCCAAAGATTAATTTATGACTGATCACCTTGGGAGGTCAGGAAAAAGCTGCCCAATTGATTTTTAATTATTTTTTTTCCCCATTATCTCCCCATTCTGTGCCTTTCCCACAAACCCCTCCTTCCTATTTATTCCAGTCTGTGATGAATCACCTAAGGAACATAAACGTTGCCAGCAGGAATTGCCCACCGCCTGCCTGGCTGACCCTTCCCTGCCCTCCCTCTCAGCATTTAATGTTCTAATTAAAAATCCAGAGGAAAAGCCGGGCTCTGGAGGGGGCAGGGATGGCATCTGTGTTTCGGGACAGGCACTGACGGGGCTTGTTGGTTCAGCATGGGCAGATGTTAGAGCAACACTGAGCTGCCCTTCCCCTGCTGCTTGCAAAACCCTGGGCAGCTGGAAAGGGGTCTGGATCGGGGAAAAACTGGGAGGCAGCTGGGGAGGAGGTGGTGGTGGTGATGGGAGCTGACACGGGTCCAGGTGTCCTTGTGGCTGGCCCGGCTGTGACTTGACCCAGAGGCAGGAGTGAGTGTGGAGAGGGTGGCAGGGAGTTAATGTGCATGCTCTTACGGGCGTGTGGGTGCTCGCTCTGAGGTTGGGCAACAGCCAGACCCAGCTCGCTTCCTCGGGCACTGTGCTCTGGCCCTGGAAGTCCTCTTCCAGCCTTGACTGTGCTGTGTTTGGCTTGGCTGGGGGTGTCCCCATGGGCCTGGGACTCCGGAGACCCCAGTGGGGAGGTCGTAGCCTCGTCTGTTGGAGCTGTGCTCAACGAACAGGCAGGAATGGTGGTGGCTCTGTGTAGTATGGCGAACTCCTGGGGAGGTGGGAGTGGGGCAAGGGCTGTACTGAGCTGTCCCAACATTTGGGGACACTTGGGGATCGGAGGGGGTGTCTTCCTTTCCCCTCTCAGACCTGCTCTAGTACCCACGCCTCCCCGCTGGAGGGATGGGGCTGGGAGGGTGCTGTGGGATCCGACGGATGATTCCTGCAGGCCCCTCCTCTCTGCCTGTACCATTGGTTCCAACACAGCCGGCTACGAGATCTGAGCTCCGCTGGAGCGATGGGAGACGCTGGCTGAGCTCCCCCGTCTCCCGCCGCCCCCCGGGCCAGGCCGGAGCCCCCTCGGCTCCGCCATGTAGCGCCCCGGGCTCCTCCACCCGCCCGCGGTGGAGGGCGAGAGCGGCCACATGGGCAACGCGCACCGCAAGAGGAGCCCGGCGGGCGTCAAGGCCGGTTCCTCCTGGCCCTTCGGCCGCCCGAAGAAGCAGGGGGCAGGTAGGAACGATGGAGCTGTCCGGGGAGGGGCTGTGGGGGGGGCGGGGGGTGCTGGATCTGTGATTTTGGGAAGGGGGTCGCCCTGGGAAAGTTTGTTGCCTCTGTTTGTCCCCAGCCCGCTGAGGCTGGGCAGGACCTGAGCCCCAGGGCTGGTGGCTTTGCTCTCCCTCCTGTGCTGGAGGGGCATCAGGATTAGGCTCTCTGCCCCGTCCAGTGCTGGAGCTGGGGAAGAACCCCCCACTGTGTGCCGGGGCTCTGCCGACACCCCGAGGCCCAGCTGTCGGCTGGTCTGCACTATCAGGAGGGAGATCATGTGCTGAATTAGTTACCAATTTGTTTTCAAAAGTGGGGAACCAGCAGTTGTAACAGGGCCACCAATCCTTTCCCCTGTCTCAGTTTCCCTCGCTGTGCCGTGGGGATCAGGGGGTGTTTGCAGAGAGCTCTGGGCTGCCTCTGTCCTGGTCAGCTTGCCCACCCTGCTCTCTGTCCATGCACTGATTGCTCCACTTCATGCTCCAGATCTGTGGATTTGACTGAAAAGGCCAGGGCAAGAGAGGGAGAGATAGGAAGAAAAGGAGCAGAAAAAGGGTCCCACACTAGCCTAGACTAGTATTGACTGATCAGCCCCATGGGTTATCTGGTCCCAGTGAACCTGCACTGCTGTTCTCAGGTTGGAGCTGGGCAGTGAGAGCAGGGAAGATCTCTCTCAGTAACATTGATTGTCACCATTTAAAGTTGGTGATTTTTCCATCCTAATGTTGTTAAACAGTTCCCAGCCTGACCTGAGCCAAGGAGAGGACTTGATGGGTGCTAGGGCAGGGCCTTGGCGGTGGTATGAGGGGGGTTAGTGGGCCTGGGAGGTGGGAACTGAGTGATTTTCTTCTGCCAGCCCCACGGTATCCCCAGCCCCACTGTCCCTCTTGCCCTTGGTGCCACCCTTCCCATGGTCTTCGCCATCAGCAGCTGCCCAGGCATGGGGATCTGAGCTGTCCGTGTGGTAAACAGGGGCTGGAGTCAACCCCTTGTGGGTTTGGGGAGTGACTTCACCAAGTGGGGTGTGCGGGAGGGGTGGGAACTGGGACAGGAAGACCCTGTGGGCGCATGGGGAGAGGGTGCTGAAGTGCCCTGTCTGGCAGCATCCTTTCAGTGGCTGGGGAAACTGAGGCAGGAGAGGTTACACCAATTGCCCATGGCTGTACAAGGCTGGCATCTCACCACAGGTTCTTTGCTGTTTGTCTCTGCTCACTGGCTGGCTGTGGTCTCCTCTTGACCCAAGTCATCTTCTTGTGGTCTCCTCTTGTCAAAGTCATCCTCTAGAGGTCTCCATGCAGGAAGGAATGGGGTCACCAGTGAGACTGTGTTGTAGCTGGGCTCCTGCTGCCCTCTGGCTCTGCCAGACACCATCCCTTTGCCTCTGCCCTGAACCATAGGGTGCAGATGATGCCACATCCCCAGGGCATGGGGTTTGGAGGCTCATGTGAGCACCCCTGGTGCAGCCCTCACCCTTTCCTTGTGCCATCTCCCATCCATCTGCCAGGCTTGGGTGCCTCTGGTCCAGGATCATGGGGCTGCCAAAGGACATGTGCCACCATGGCTGTCCTTGCTGTTTGGGACACCCCAAAATGGCCCCAATGTTGGATGCTGCAATAGAGCCAGGGTAGATCCTGTGAGGTGAGGGCTGGTGCTGGGGCTGAAGGCCATGGGGTGGAAGGTACTGAGAAAACATGGGGCGAATTGTGTTTGTTCTCTGCAGGGGCTCCATGGCAACGGCGCAACCGCCACAAAGTGAAAGAATTTGCATTGTGTTGCTTCAGCATTTTGGAGGGTGCAGCCAGGATCACTGGGTGCTGGGGGCAGGGTGCTCCAGCACCCACCAGACGGGTCCTGCTATCCCTCTCTGCTCACCCCAGCTCCTCACATAGACGCTGGGACACCCTGGGTGCTTCTGGATTTTGAATCAGGGGATAATTGCATATCATGGGCGACTGGACCAGTATCCCCCAGTTGCCACCTTTCCATTCCTGGCTGTTTGGCAGCACCGGTTTGGCCCTGCCATGCCCACTGCTGGCAGGTCAGCCTGGGCTGGTACCACCAGTACTTCTGCCATGGACAAGATGGCCTGGACACCTTCTGATCGCAAAGGGCCAGAGCAGCAGTCCCCAGGGATGGGTTTGGCCAGGCAGGAGCTACGAGAGCATGGCTGAGGGATGCCAGGATGGCTCTGCCTCCCCAACACCAAACCTCCACGTTCCCATCCCCATGCTGGAGCAGGGCCTGGCATGCTCTGGGTTTTATCCCCTGCCTCTCCCCCCGCCCTCCCCCCCCAGGGCTCTCTCTGGCAGGAGCTGCCAGAGAAGGTCCTTGAGCACCAGGGAGACGCAGTCTGTTATCTCCTTCTTATCGGGACACCCCGCCGGGCCCTGTTGAGTCAGGGTGCAGGAACGTGGCGGCCGGCCAGGCTGTTCTCCACAGGGGTCGACAGGGATGGGGCTGGCACCCTGGGCACCCATGTCCCCGTCGGTGGGCATTGGGGAAGGCTGCACGGCAGATGGTGAGGGAGGACCCATGGCCATGGAGCTGCGGGGCAGTGAGCACCGGTGCCTGGGGGCCATGGTGGAGCCCCTCAACAGTTTGCAGCTCCCGGATGGGTTGAGCAGCTCTGGGCGTCTTTACCTCCTCAGTGCCAGGCCCATGAGGGGCCGGCTCTGCAAACAGTCGGGGGAGCAGATAAGGGCAGGGGCCCACCTCGGCGGGGGACGCGCCAAGATTTACACAAACGCTTTTCTCCAGGCACTGCCGGGATCCCACCACCGGCTGGGAGGGAGGAGTCCTTCCCTCTGCCCCCTCCTGCTCCTGGAGCAGAGCTGGAGCAGGGGAGGAGGGGACCTGCGGGTGTCCTGGGCAGGCTCCAGCACTCGGTTCCGACATGCCATGCCGTGCTTGCTTGGCAAGAGCCCCGTCACCAAAAGGCAGGGTTGGGACCAGATTCTGGCTCCTGGTTATCCCCCCTCACTCACATCTCAGAGGCACCCCTGGCCCTGTCTGACAGCTCCTCTCCCATCTCCTCCCTTGATCGCATGCTGCTGTGTCCATCTCCATCCCTGCTGAAGGATCTGCAGCTCATCCTGAAGAGGAGACCGGCGGGCTGGGTGTTGCCGATGGGATGGTGGATCCATGCACGGAAAAACCTGCAAGGTCTTGTCCCTAATCCCTCTGCTGGATATACTCCCGCGTGGAGCCAAGGACCTGCTGTGACAGGCATGTCTGACATTGACAGAGCCCCCGTGGTGCCCTGCCAGCACACCGAGCATGATGGCACACACCATGGGGATGTGGCCAGCCTCAAGTAGCGGGGCAGGGGCCGCGGTGGTGGGTGTGGAAGGTGGAGAATGGACACCTGGGGAAGGTGAAGCACCTTCCTGTGCTGGGCTGTAATAACTCTGTGGACTCTGGTGCAGCTCCCGATGCTGGTGGCTTGTCCCCAGCTGTCCGTGCCACCAGTGTTGCCACCACAATCCTGTGCTGCTCTCAAGGCTCTGCTCACCACCCTCTCCGACCCCATGCTCCCCATCTGGGCCGTTTCTGCCTGGATCCGGCTCCTGGCTGGGTAAGGCTGTTATTTACCTTCAAACCTGTTTGGTGGCTTCTCCGGGGAGGGGACGAGAGCATGGGGTGGGGATATGGTGGGACAGAGGCTGTCTGGGCTGAAGCAGGGCCCAGGGGTGGGGCACAATCATGCATAAGTTGGTCCTGCAACCCGCTGTGGTGTGGGACCCCCGCTGGGGGCTGCTGCCAGACCCTCACATGGGGTCAGTGTTGACATGTGGAACAGGAGATGTGTCACATCACTGCACGAGCTGCCTGTGGGGCAGCTGCCAGGTCAGGGCCAAGGAGGCTGCTGTGCAGCCCCGTTGCACAACCAGGTCTGCTCCTGCCATGACAGACAGCCGGGTGACAGCTCTTGTCCTAGCTGGGTTTCACCCTGTGCTGGCTCCGTGGCTGTGGCCTGTTGGCTCGCCCGTTTTCCTGCATTATGATTTAGAGGAAGAGAAACGATCCAAGTTTGTTTTGCCATTTGACATTAATTTTATTTCTGTCTCTGCATGGGATCATGTTTGAGGGTCAGGCTGGCAGTGTTTATTTGCTTTGTAGAGATGTTTTCCTGGCCGAAGCAGCAGCTCCCAAGTGGGGTTGAGGGCAGGGGGCAGCCCCTGGGCTGGCAGTGGGGGGCTGTGTGGCTTGAGCCACAGTAAATATTATTGTGCTCTTATTCTGCCTGGAGAGAGCATGGTCCTGTCCCAGGGCGTGGATCCTGTGCAAAGACAAGGGCTCAGAGAGCGAGGATGACCGTGCTGTTTGCCTCCACTGGAGCCATGGCCCATGGTCCCCATCTCCAGCTGGAGGCTGGGGCACAGAGCCAGGACAGGGTGGCACAGGTGGGAACTGCCCGAGCAGAGGTGACGGGCCCAGGGGAGGGATGGATGTGTTTGGGCTGCGAGATGCTGGCAGAGCTGCTGTGGGACAGGCCAATTCCAAGGAAGCAGAGGGCCTGGATGTTGGAGCAAAACACAGAGGCTGCTGTGGCCATGGCAGGGGCCACGTGCTCCCTGGAACTCCCTGGGTCTCTTGGGTCTGGGGTTCATGGTGTATCCTGTGGTGTTATTTATGCTTATGGCATTTGCAGGCAAGTGCTGCATTGTCCCTCTCCGGCACAGGGAGCAGAGTGGTCCTCAACCCTGGGTGCACACCTGGATGGTGCTGGCCAGTGCTGGGGAGGCCTCCGAAGTGATGGGACATCATCTTCATGGGACAGGGGGTCTTCTAGCTGCCTTCCACACCACCACGACTACCCAGCAAAGGGAGACGAGGTCTCCATCCCACTAAGCAGGACAGACACAGGCAGATTCTCCTCCCCTTTCTCCCCTGAGGATCTTCCATCCCCTTCCCTCTTGCCTGCCAGCTCCCCCCTCCTCCCCATTTTTCTCTGGTGAGTCAGTGGAAGGGCGGGCAGGGAGCTGCTGCCTGTTCCCCGCCGCAGGACCCGCGCTGTGAGGGGAGAAGACAAGTTAGGGCAGTGCTGTGCAAGCAGAGATGGATGTGTGCAGCTGAGTCTGACCAAGCCTGCTGCTCACAGGAGGCAGAGACCTGGTGAGGAGGGGGACAGGAGCCAGGATTTTCTTCTCCAGCTCTTCCTGAGTGAAGAGCAGCATCGTGGCTAAGCCAGCACTGGGAAGGTGGCATCACCACTTGTGGCATCCCTGGTTCAGGGCTGTATGGCCCCAGCTGTGTCCCTTGGGGGTCCCAGTCTGGTCTCTCCCTTGTGCAGCCCAACCCATTGCACCCTGATGCCCTTCAGTCCCTCTCTGCCTGTACAGAACGAGCAGGCAGAGCTGAAGGCAGTACCCCTGGCATTCCCTGCCCCTTCCCGTTGCTTTGCCTTGTTGTAGGGATGCTTCACTCCCTCCAGACCATCCCTGGTACCAGTTGCAACAGATACCAACTCCAATTGAGGGGCACCGTCCCTGAGAGAATGCCTGGCAGGTCACAAGGAATGCACAAGGGATAGGACACCAGCTCCCACCAGGTGTGGTGCTACCAGCAATGGCTGCAGCTTCCTTGGCCCACTGAGATCTGCAGCCTCTGCCCTCACCCTACCAGCATCCCTTTTCCAGCCCCTTTCTCAGCAGGTTTTACTGTGTGTTGACAGAGCTGGGGTGAGGCTGTCTGGGCAAGGTGGACGCAGTAGTGAAAGTTGCAGGGAGTGGGAGGAGAAGCAGAGGCTGCTCTTTGCATACTGCCTGGCTCCCCAGCATCAGTCCCCAGCACGAGGCTGCTCCATAGCCAGGCACCAATCGTGCCCTGGCTGGGTGGGGGCTACTGCATCCTGCCCGGATTATCCTATGGGTGATGGAGCCAGAGATGCTGAGCTCCTCCCGCCCTGAGCCCAGGGGTGTCACATGCAAGAGAGGGACACGTCTCCATCAGCAAGGGATAATCTCAAGGCTCTTTGGGTCCTCATGGGTGATGAGGCACATACAGGGACCTCAGAATGTTCTCACAGCCACTGGCAGCAGCCTTCATGTATGCTTCTTGTGGGGCTGGAGCTCAGCTGGACTGGCAGCACTGGGGCTCTGTCCCCCTTTGTCTCCGTGGGCTTTGCAAAGTTGCTGGTGTTGTGCTGGGGGGTCCTGGGTCAATATGGGAAGAGCTGGATGTGCCATCCTGGGGTGACCTGGTGTCATTCTTGTCTGTGTTTGCCGACCGTGGCCCTCACTGGGGCTCGTGATGGGCTGCCCAGAGGAGAGGGGGGCACGTGGCTGCCCGCTTTGTGCACCCTCAGCCCTTTCATTATGTTCCTTTTCCACTTGCATTGTAAAAAGAGCTGGGGAGTGTCTGCCCACAGCCACTGGCACCTTCTGTGTGAGTGTGTGGGCAGTGAGGCCCACCCTGCTGGTGCTGCAGGCAGGGTGCTGGGTTGGGCATAGCAGGCCCTGCAACACACCACTTATATTTGCTCTTATGGACATGTAGAAGATGCAGAAATTCTTCTTAAGCCTGGACCTGCTGAGCTGGGGACTTGGAGGTGTCCTTGACAAGGTTAAACTGTGCCTCAAGCTGCGCATTCAGTCCTGGGGTCTCTGCTTTGGGTGACGCTACTCCATCTGCAGCAAAACCTCTGTCCTGGTTCAGCAAAGCCTGCATGGAGCTGGCAGAGCAGGGGAAGGAGGGCTTGACTCGTTGGCTTCTGGCTGGCACAAGGATGGCCCTGACCGCTAGGTAAACACAGGGAGTTTGTCACCTAGTGGGGCAAAACGCCTGGAGACGGGAGGGATGGAGCTCCCAGAGGCACTGAACTGACAGATGGGGTAAATTCCCCTTCTGTGCAGGGCACTGCTGATGCAGGCAGCTGCCTGCTGCCTGCCAGATGGCACAGGGTTCCTCAGCACCCACTGCTGCAGGCTTACACAGCACCACTGCCCGTGCTGGTGTCTGGCCACTGGCACTTCTGCCCTTGGCTTCACGTGCCTCCAGCCAAAAGCTGGAGCTACTGGTTAGACTGGTCTGAGACCTCATTCTTCCCCTGCTGCCGGCTCCTGTGACTGTGACGTAGCCATGCTGGATGCCCCATCCCTAAGGACAAGTGTCCTTTGCCCCGTGGTGGCTTGTGTCCTGGCTCGTGTCCACGCTCCTGGCATGGGGGCACGTCTGGGGGAGACGTGGTGGGTGCTGGGTCCTGGGAGGGACACCAGGGACAGGGAAGGAGGGGGAGCAGCAGCACTGTCAGTTTCTCTCTGCCTTGTCCCAAGGGCTGGTGATCACCCTAGGAAAAGCCTCACGGTTCCTCCCAGTTGGCTGTATTGTTGTGGAAGTGAGCAACTGGTTTGCAGGGATGCTGTGCCCAGCAGGGAGCAGGCGAGGAGGCTCTGGGAGGGGAGGGGTCCCAAGGGTGCAAGAGCAGGGGAGTTGGGGAAATCCCATCCCTGAGCCTGGCAGGATGGATCTTGCCGAGTGTGGAAGGAGGTGGGAGGGCTGGGGGCCAGCGGGGAGCCAGAGGAGGGGCCCCGCACTCCTCCTCCCATGACCAAGACGTAGGGTGGGCGCAGCTGGGGCTGTCCCCTCCTGCCACCGCGCAGCAGTCCCTGGGGTCAGGCTGCTCCTCACACGAAGGCAGCTGCTCCCGAGCCTCTTTTCCCAGCTCAGCATCCTCCTTCTGTGCGGATGAGGACGGAGAGGGGGAGCTGGGGGCTGCTGGCATCCGCCTCGCCCGCACACAGCTGGGCCCGAGCCACCGCGGCACAATAGGCAGAGCCTCCGCGGGGGACGGCAGAGACCCCTCTCCTGCGGGGACCAGACCCTCTCCCCGGCCACCATGGTGGTTTTCATGGGCAGGAACCTCTCCTCTTTTCTGGCTTTCTTCAAGAAAAAGGGTGAGTGAGCGGGCGGGAGGGAGCAGCGCCTTGTCCTTACACAACCTCTGCCCCTCAGGGCCCCCTCTGGCTTTGCACTGGGACCTCACCCACCCGCAGTGGGCACAGGGGGTGCTGCCACCCCAGGGGGAGGGCAGGGAAGGTGACCCGGCCCCAGCCTCATCCTCTGGGAAGTTAATGCAATAAATCACCGCGCTCCTCTCGCCTGAAGGCAGCTTCAAGTGTGTGGGAGGGGGGGTGCCGGGTGAAATTGGGAGAGAAAAAGGCTTACGGGAAGGGGAACGTGGTGGTGGTGGGCCTGTGTGTCCCCTGCAGGGTCCCTGCACCAGCACGGGGGTCCCCTGTGGTGTCACCCCGCTCCCGGCCTGGCCATGCCCCGGTGTCCATCCGGTGCCGGTGGCGGCATGGCCGCGGCAGGGCGGGCCGGCTCCATTGTTCGGGGCCTTCTTTGTGTGCCAGAGCCAGAGCACGGCCATCCCGCTGTCCAGGCAGGGACACGGGACACAGGCGACAGGGGATGGGCGTGTGGTGCCTGTGATGCTGAGCAGCAGGTGCCCGTGTCCCCAGGGTGCTGCCGCCAGCCCCGCCGGTTTCCCGCACTCCCCCTTCCCCTCCTCAGCCTTAAGTTGTTTTTTTCCAGGCAGGAAGAGTTTGAGGCTTCGTGGTAGGCAGCAGCATGCAGGCAGGGCTGTGCGTGTGGTGCCATAGCTGAGTGATGCCAGTCACAGGCACCACAGGGTGCTGGTTTGCAGGGAAGGGGCTGTGAGACATGTCACAGGGTGCAATGAGGGATCCCTTGGCACAACACAGGGGCTCTCCAGCACCCGGGGGTGGTGGGGAGGGGTTGGAGGGGAGGTTCAGGTCTTCTGCGGTGTCTTCACAAGGTTTTGCCTCAGTTTCCCTCACCCATGCAGTGCCCAGCCTTCCTGGGCACTGGGTGGGTCCCTGCTCCCGTGGTGCTCTGCTGGGTTTGGGGATGATGCAACCCTTCAAAAGGGAAAGTCATCCTATTTCTGTCCTCATGTAATCCCCCCGTGCTCCCCCTTCTCTGCTCAGCTGCCCACCACAACTTGGTCCCTTGTTTGCCCCTAACAAAGGTGCTGGGATGGAGGGCAGTGCTGTGCTCCAGCCAGCGGGGAGTAAAACCCTGCAGCTTTATGGTGGAGACAGCCCGACTCCGCGGTATTGACTGATGCTGGGAGATGATTTCCGGCATTCAGTTCAGAGATGAGTGAGATAACATCACCCTGGGCCAGCCAGGATCACCCCAGCATCACTGGGGCTGCGTCCTGCGGGTTGGGGGACCTGGGTGGGATCTCAGCTGTGTCCCCCCTGCCAATCTGACCCCTCTGTCTCCGCAGGCACTGCCAAGGGCGAGCCAGAGAAGCGGCTGAGCGTGCAGTACACAGCAGGCGAGGAATGCCCCAACAATGTCTTCTTCCCCAGCACACGGCCCCCACACCTGGAGGAGCTGCACAACCAGGCTCAGCAGGGGCTGAAGTCCCTGCAGCACCAAGGTAGGTGTCCCCAGCCCCGGGGGTGGCCCTGGGGACAGCTGGCCAGCCCCAGCTCCTGGCTGGCCGGGCTGTGTGGGTGGTGCGATGGGACTGACCGGAGTCCATCGCTGGGGGTGGCAGTGGTGCTGATGGCACTGCTGGATTCAGCAGCTGCTTTGCTGGCTAGTGGCTGCCTCAGCTCCCCCAGAAGGATTTACCCCCTGCCTTCTGTCCACAGAGAAGCAGAAGCAGACCAAAAGTGCCTGGGACCACGGGGACACCAGCAGCCTCCAGGTAAGCCCTGCCGGATTCTCCCATAGCAGTCTCGGGGTGCCCTGGGGCTGAGGAGACACCCTGTCACCCCCAGGATGGTGTCTGGGGGGTGGGGACAGATGGGGAACCAGCCAAGGCTGCCAGACCATGGCCAGGGAGTTTGTGGGCCAGAAGGGGCTGTGCATGCCTTGGTGTTGTGCTCTTTGCCCCATGACAAGCCTGTCCCTGTCCTCAGCCTCTCCATGTCCTACCCTGCCTTGTGGGGCTCTGCATGGGGACTCCTGTGGTCTCTGTGTCCCTCTGTCTCTTCTGTCCCACCCCATTTGTGTCCCCTGTCAGCCCCAAGTGAGGCAGGATGACAGTGGGGACCACCAACCATATCCAGCACCATGACTGGGCCCCTTCCTCGTTGCTGATGGGAAGCAACTCCCACTCTCTTGGCTGAGTATGGCTTTGCCTCTCCCTGGGGCTCTGACCGCCCTGCCAGCACCTCACTGCCTGTGTTTGCTCAAGCCACTGCCTCCCTCTGGCTCTCAGCCCCCTTAACCCCTTGGGAGCAGGGTGTTGGCAGGGTGCAGAGCCATGGGTGGAGCAGAACCAGCTCAGGGTGGAGGGTTGGGTGGGTGGTCACACTGGTGTGTCTCATCCTGACCTCCAAGAGATGCTCTGGAGGAACACCAAAAGTTATCATGTATCATGTACCACCAGCCATGCCCAGGAGAGTCATGCATGTGCATGGCTGTATCACTGCCTGCCTGTCCCTGTGCCTGTCCCCTCCCTACCCCAGCCCTGCACCCTCTTGTGGCCATGGCACCCCTCCAGCCTCAGCTGAGCACAGCCCTGGGGCCATTTTTGGCTTGACGCAGCATCGAGGATGATGGTTGCCTTTGGATACTCCTCTAGTGGGCTGGACCCCAGCTTGCCTGCTCTCTGTGGGGGGTTGTGAGGCCACGCAGGGTCCCTGGGGCTGCTCCCAGCCCCGCTCCTGGCGGGAGGACTCTGGATGCCGGTGTGGCTGACTCAGCCTTTGGCCCTCGGAGAAGCTTTTGTCTCACAGCGCTGGGCTGTGGACTCAGTTTGCGGCAGCAAAGGGGCCTGGCAGGGGCTGGGGCAGCTTCATCCCCACAGCCCAGGGTGTATCTAGCCCACTCTCTTCCCACACAGTCCTGTGTGTCCTTGGAGGATGACAGCGTGTCCTTACGGAGCCAGGCGGCCTCCTGTGCCACCGACAGCACCTCTGAGGATGCCCTCTCCATCCGCTCCGAGATGATCCAGAGGAAAGGTGACCCAGCGGGGGGGGTTGTGGGGTGGGGGAACATGAGCTGAGAGGATGCCAGGGGTGCTGGGGTGCATGGCAGAAAAGTTGGTCTGGGTGTTGGCATGGGGGTTTGGGGGTCCTTGGAGAGAAGAGAGTAAGTCTGACTGAGTCAGAGTGCTGGAGCTGGGAAAGGGGGACAGACAGACGGACAGAACCCATCTTCCCCCTGCTCAGACAGCGCATCTGTTTGGCAGCAGCTGGTGTGTCTCTTGGCTGTGCTGAGCACCTGAGCCTGGAGTTGGGGGCCATGGGATTATGGGGATGTCCTGGCCCTCCTCACACCAGCTGGACCTCACACCTCTTGCAGGTTCCACCTTCCGACCACATGACTCCTTTTCCAAATCCTCAGAGAGGGCTGGCAAAAAGAGGAAGGAGAGGAGAACAACGGTGCTGGGCATCCCTCAGCATGTCCAGAAGGAGCTGGGTAAGCATCTGGGAGAAAGGGGAGGATTTTTAGGGTCTGGTCTCATTGCCCAAACTGTTTGCCTTGGCTCTGTGTGTCTGCCTTGGGATCACACTGTGTTCATCTCTTCCTACTCCCAGGTCTCAGGAACAGCCGGGAAGCCAAGGCACACCCTGAGGCTGCTGGGCGAGGGCAGGCAGAGCACGGGGGCAGCCAGGATCCCCAGCCCTTGCTGAATGGCAGACAGGTCTCCGGTGATGCCATCCGCATCCCCACCATTGATGGGAAGCTACAGCCTCTGGCTGTCCCCGGGGGTGCCCGTGTCTGCTTGGGAGCCCTGGAGGCAGATGCAGCCCTGCAGAAGCATATCGACTGTGTTTATTACGATGACACATTGCTGGGGAGGAAGACAGCAGCCAAGTTGTCACCGATGGTGAGGCCGAAGTCACTGGCTGTGCCAGGCATGACCACCAACACCAGCCCTCCAGAGCTGCTGAGCCCTGTCATGTCCATCTCACCCCAGGGCACTTACATGTCCAAGATCATCCCCAACGCCATCCTGCCACCCATGGTGGACGTGGTGGCCCTGACAAGGAGCAGTGTGCGGACACTGAGCCGCTGCAGCCTGGTGTCGTCCAGCCCGGCCTCCGTGCGCTCCCTCGCCCGCTTCTCGGAGCGCAGCGCCCGCAGCCGCGAGCCCTCCTCCTCCAGTGACAACTGGAGCCACTCCCAGTCCACAGAGACCATTGTCTCCAACAGCTCCACCATCTCATCCCAGGGCGGTTCTGACCGTCGGCAACACAAGGCTGGGCCGCGGGGCGAGGCTGAAACTGCAGCTCGCTCTGACACCGACCAAGTCAGCGTCTACAGCTCTGCCAGCTTCTCCAGCTCCTGCTCCAAGCCCATCACTGAGCCCACGCCTGTGACCCCTGGGCTCCTGGCTGTGGGGAGCACCAGCGGACGGGTGTCCCCCGCCTACAGCACGAGCAGCAAGGCTGAGGGCTCAGACACGGGCAGCCTGGCTAGCGAGCGCTCATCTACCCGCAGTGTCTCCCTCAGGAAGATGAAGAAACCTCCGGCCCCTCCTCGCAGGACTTACTCACTGCACCAGAAGGCCTCAGGGGAGCCCAAAGTGCTGGGGTTGCCCCCCAAATCCGACCGGCAGTCCCAGCGGGAGAGCAACGCACCCTGGTCCCCGCGCCCTGAGCCCTTCAGTCCCACGGCCGAGGATGAGGTCTTCTCCCCATCATCACTGAGCGAGACCAGCAGCCTCCGTTCTGAGAGCCTGGTGGGCACCAACTCCCCCGAGGTCTCACGGGGCAGCCCTGGGGTGACAGTGGTGCTGAGGGAGCCCCAGGCTCAGCCCAAGTGGAGCTGCCCAGATGGATCTGACCGCACCATGTCTCCCTCCAGTGGCTACTCCAGCCAGAGTGGGACACCCACACTGCCCGCCAAGGGCTTGGGACCCCCATCTGTGTCCCCAGGCAGGGCTCAGTCCCAGAAGCCAGACCGGGTCTCGTCCCTTCAGTCACCCACGCTCTCCATGTCCTCCTCCCTCACCTCCATCTCCTCCTCAGCCTCAGACCCAGCTCCCCCTGAGACACTGCCCGGACGCTCAGACAGGTTCATCATCCCACCGCACCCCAAGGTGCCTGCTCCCTTCTCCCCACCACCCACCAAGCCCCATCAGCTTACAGCCCCCACTGGCCCCCTCCATCCTTCACCAGACCCTCCGGTGCCCAGCACTGCCAGCCAGGAGCCCCCAGCCAAGCCCAGCAGCAAATCTCCACCGCCATCACCACCACCTGCCTACCACCCACCTCCCCCCCCGGCAAAGAAGGCAGAGGGGAGCCCCCACGCCACCAGCGAAGCCCCCACCGATGCCTCCTGGCCTCCTCCTCCCCCCCCGGCTCCTGAGGAGCACGACCTGTCCATGGCAGACTTCCCTCCTCCAGATGAAGCTTACTTCTCCAGCCTGCTCCCCGATGCCACACCATCTCCAGCAGCTGAGCAGAAAGCATCAGCAGAGGCTGCGTCTTCTTCCTTCTCAGCCACCGTTTCCTCATGCAGCCAGCAGCAGGACCCTCTGGCTGGGATGCTGCCACCACCTTCCCTTGCTGAGCCCCCTCCCAAGGCCACTGTGCCCCCACCACCCCCACTCCCCACACCCTCGGCTCCCGCACCACCACCCATAACCGGCCTTAAGAAGGCGACCAACGGCCTGCGGGCAGAAGCCAAGAAGGAACAGGCATCATGGAGCAAGAGCAGCCTGGTGCCCAAGGAGGATGCCAGCCTGCCCATCGTCACGCCCTCGCTGCTGCAGATGGTGCGGCTGCGCTCCGTGAACATGGAGCCCCCCATCGCTGGTGGTATTGGTACTGGTACCGGTGCTGAGGAGCGGCTGGCACCCCAGAAGCCCGTCCGACGGTCCATGTCCACACGGCAGCCCCCTCCTGCCAAAGACGTGGTGCCTTCCAACCAGCTCCACCATGCCGTGCACCTCAAGGCAGCCACCTTGTCCTCTGGAGAGGCTGTGGAGAAGCCGCTGGGCAGCAGAGAGGCTCTGCCCGGGCCTGAGGGCCCCCCTGGGGAAGGCCAGCAGTCCCCCAGGAACAAGTCACCAGCCTCCACTGCCAGCTTCATCTTTGCCAAGAGCTCCAAGAAGCTGGTGATTGAGACAGCCTCATCCCCTGAGGCGCAGGCAGACCTGAAGAGGAGCTTGGTGGCCGAGCTGATGAATATGTCGGGGCAGCGCTCAGCAGCCCCGGCTGCTGCCCAGCAGGGCCCCAGCAAGGCACAAGGCCACCGAAAACCAGGCAAGGTGCCCCCTCCGGTAGCCAAGAAGCCTGTGCTTGGCCCAGGGCCAGCTCCTTCTCCCCTAAGTCCGAAGGTGCCGGCGCTGGAGGCACTGGGCTCCCCCATGCCGGACGGGAAGGCCAAGACAGTGCTGGCGGATGAGAGCAGGACTAAGACTGAGCCGGCAGGGACAGCGGCCTCAGAGACAGATGCGAGCACCACGGAGCCACCAGCTCAGAGCCTCCCAGCACAAGGTACGTGGGATGGGGGCATGGTTCAGCCCTGCCAGGGGAGAGAGATGCTGTAGGTCCTCAGGCTCTGGAACTGTGGAGTCCTGAGCTGTGTAATTCATGAGCTAAAGGTTCCTTTAGCTCTGTAATTTGAGCTAAAGGTTCCTGAGCTGAGTAATTCTTGAGCTATAGGTTCCTGAGCTGTGTAATTCCTGAGCTAAAGGTTCCTGAGCTCTGTAATTCTTGAGCTAAAGGCTTCTGAGCTATAAGCTCCCAGCGCATCCTGTGGGCTGTGTTGGGAGCACCCAGATGGGGGGCAGGACTCTGGGATGCTGGGGTTCTGGGTGGCTGACAGGCTCTTGCCTCCTGCCTTGCAGATGGACGGGGAGAGACAGCCTGAAGGACACAACTGCAGGATGGTGTCCCCACCAACAGGAATCCAAATCTCTCAGGGACCTGGGCAGGTCAACAGACAAGTGTGGAACTGGCAACTAACTTAATACAGGAAGCAAACAGCCTTAGCCTCCATGGCCTTGATGATATTTATGCAAAAATGGTGTTGGTTTCACTTATCCTAAGTACTACAGCTTTATTTTGCTTTTTTTTTTTTTTTTTTTTTTTATTGGATTTGGGGCCCAGAACGAGCACCTCCTCCCTGCCGGGTGGCTGCAACAAAAGGAGCGCAGGGGCTGAAGCTGCTGGAGCTGGAGCTGCTCTGCTTCTGGCCAGCCAGGCCCACCAGGAATGGAAGCACTTTGGACAAGTGAACAGGAAGGCTTTGGCCATGGCAGCAGGACAGGTCGTGGCACTGGCTGGAAGGGACCAGGACCTTTGATGGAAAGCCAAGAGGACCTCTTGGCCACCACCTGGCCCAGCCAGCCCGCAGCTGCACTGGCCACAGGGTGGAATGGGGGAGCCTGGCTGCCCCCACCAGCTGGTCATCAGGCTTTGGGGTAATGAGCCTCAATTTGTTTCTGTAAACTCGGGTCACATTGTGATTTCTTTGATTGTAAAAAGAACCAACCAAACCAAACCAAAAGCACCCAACCCCTCTGCCACCGAGTAGCTGCTCAGAGCTCTGTACCTGGCTGGTAAAAATGATGCCCAATGCTTGTTGCCTCCTGTGCTTCCTCATGGCCACTGCTCGGCCCCGTGGTGCCACACTGGGGCAGGCACAGGCCCTGAGAGGGCACCTCTGGGGAGCTAAACCACAGAAACAGGGCTGCCCCCAGCTCTGCCACCACCTACCAGACAGAAGGGCACAGCCAGGCGCAGTCAACTTGATGTTTTATTGGGGTTTATGACAGAGATGGTTCCCAAGTCCCTCAGAACCCCCCAGAGGCTCAGGATGGACCAGCCTGTGGTGCCTGGGCTCCCCAAGCAGCACCCCCAACCTGAAGCAGGGTGTGCCCAGGCAGGGCAGGGGACAGGGATCTTCCCAGCTGCCAGACCGCTGCCCCCAGCCCCATTAGCAGCAATGCAGGTTTGAGCAAGCAGCTTTCTCTTTCTGCCACACCCAGGCATGCCATCCCAACTGGGGTCAGGGTGTACAGTCCCTGGCAAAACCAGGAGGGAGCTGATGGCCCCAGCACAAAGCCTGAGGCCACAGCCACAAGTCTCATCAGTCCCGTAGGTGTGGTGGCACCTCCAGGAGCCAGAGGTGGCCCACACCCGAGGCGCAGGGGCTGGCTGAACAAGCCTGGGGGGTATTGGCAGTTCTTCCAGTGGGAGGCTGCAAATTTAGTCTCAGAGTCCCCAGGACTGCACCCCTGGCTTGGGGTACTTGGTAGGAGATGGCAGCCGGGGAGGAGAGCCTGGCTGAGGCAGTGGAGGGAGCCAGGCAGGAGGCATGAGCTGGTTAGCTGATGGTTCCTCCCTTCAGGCTTCTACAGGAGACTGTCCCCAGCTTGGTCAGGAAATTTTTCTGCTTCCACTGAGCCACACAGTCCTCAGAGACTCGGAAGTCGGCCTGGGGAGCAGAGCAGAGTCAGGCTGGGAGATCTGTCTCCTCCTCAGCTTTGCTGACAGCAGCAAACAACAACACTAAAGAGCAAATAGCTAGATCTGAGGTTACCCAAAGGTGGGCACAGTGGCATCTGTGTGGCCCCTCTCAATGCCTGGACCCCTCACCTGCAGCTTCTCAAAGACTTTTTTCTTTGGCTTGAGCTCATCATCAGGCTCCCCACCCTCGTATCCCTCCACGTAGACGCGCTCTCCAGCACAGCACCCAGCCGGTGGGTCCAGGGGCTCCACCTGCCGTGGCTCCCCCAGGCTGCAGAGGGGAGGGGAGGAAGGAGAATCACCCCAAGGTGATGCCCACCCTCCCCTCAGCACCCCAGGCTCTGGGAGAGGAGAGGAGGGTCCAGACTGCACCCCTGGAGGAGTTCAGCCCCACTGTCCCCTCCCTTACCTGGAGGCACACAGCACCATGCCCTTTGACTCCACACCCCTCATCTTCTGGGGCTTGAGGTTGCACAGCAGCACCACCAGCCTGTCCTGCAGCTGCTCCTTGGGGATGAACTGCACCAGGCCACTGACCACAGTGCGGGGCTCAGACTCACCCACGTCAATCTTCTCCACATACAAGGTGTCAGCGTCAGGGTGCTGCACAGCAGAAGTGAGGTGAGGAGCAGAGGAGGGGGCTGGAGTGGCAGAAAAGGGGGCAGATCCCACACACGCACCCCGAGGTGCCCACGTCACCACGGGGGTAGGTTTCTCCCCTCTCCCATTTGGGCCCATACCTTTTCCACACTGATCACTTTGCCAACACGGATGTCCAGCCGGGATGGGACCACATTCTCCGGCTCTGAGTTCTTGGTGCCCTTCTCTGCAGGTTCTGCCATGCAAAGAAAACTCAGCATAAACCACCAGACCCTGGAGAGTACACTGGGACCCCCAGACAGTGGCTCTCAGAATCCCCCTGCTCTGCGTACCACACGCCCCCTGCGTTTTGAGAAGCATGTTGGGCATCTGTCCTCCCTGGGACAATGCCAGCCCTTGTCTTCCTGGCCTCAGTGCTCTACAGGACTTCTTCATGAGCCTGAAATTTCTAACTTCAGCTCAAACCCCTCCAAGCCCTGCATGGCCAGGGCCCCACCACCCCCAGCTCCTGGTGGCTCCTTACTGGATTTGGCTGGGTTGGGGTATGCAGCATTGCTCAGCTGCTTCAGTTCTGGACTGTTGAATTTCTCTCTGATGGGGTCAAGCAGTTTGTTCAGGGCCACTTCCACTGAGTTCTTCAAGTCTCCAGGATGCACAACCTGTATTGCAACAAACAGAGGTTCCTGCAAGGTTTCATCTGGGCAGGCAGCAGCAGGATTGGAGTCACTGACTGGAGGCCAGAGCAGTAGGGACTGGAGACCCTCAGGGAGGGGAGATGAACCCCAACACCTGCACTGGTTCCCCCTGGAGAAAGAAAGCCCCTTTCTGGTTGCTTTTGCTTGCTGGGAACAGTTGAACAGTTAAAACTTCTGCTGCTCTGTCCCAGGATGTGGCTGACATGGTTCTGTCCTGCAGCAGGACAGCTGGTGCCACCACATTTTCAGCTACCCACCACCCCACTGGGCCATGCTCTGCTCTACACCACACCTCTTCCCAGTCTGGATCTCCATCTCCCACCACTCAGAGCCCACGAGACTGCTCTCAGGAGCCTCAGGGAGAGGCTTCGACCCCTCTTGGCACTCACCTGCTCAGCAAAGTCCTTCTCCAGGGCCTCATAGGCTGTGTAGGTTTTGCTTCCCCCCCATTTTTCTTCTCGCAGAACCACAAACTCTGTGATGCAGATTTTAAGGCTCAGGTTAGCCCCAGTGCAGACTCACCCCCTGCTCAGGTAAATCACCTGAGCCCAAGAGCACCAAGGGCTGGGAAGGGGACACACACTCCTGTCCCTCCACAGGAAGGACCAGCCTGGATGCAGGGAGCCCCTCACCTGACTTGAGGGGAAAGAGGACATGCTTGATGAAGGAGAGGACACCGTTGTTCTCCACATTCCCTGGCTCACAGAAAGCCTTCTTCAGCTTCTTCTTCACATCCTCCTTGCGATCCAGGAGGTCAATCTTTGAGTCCTGCAGGAAGGGATTTCCTCAGCCTTTGTACTCTTATCCAAAAGAATTCATGCTGCAGTTGCTGCAGTTTCTTCTTATACCCCAGTGTGAGTGGAAAGAGAAGTCGCCTTCCCCTGGGGTGCAGCCCCTCTGCCCCCCAGCCACTAACCACCGCCCAGGGACCAACCTCTTCCGAGGAGCTCATTTTGCTGCCAGTCAGACCAGGAACCATTGGGTTCATCAAATGGACACGTTTGGCATAGCCCAGGGAAGGAAGGTACTGGGAGAAAGCAAGGAGGCAAATCACCAACAATCCTCTTCCAAAGATCAGCTTTAACTCACGATCCCTGTTTGCCCTGGCTCCAAGTAACCCGAGGACTCAGAGTAACATGTCCACAGAACCCTGTGGGTTCACAGGGCACTGAGTACTGGGGATGTGTGGCACCACAGCAGAGCCCCATGAACGGCAGTAGAAGCTGAGCAGAGCCCTGCAGTGCCAACCAAAACCCCCACCACACTTCTCCCAAGGGAGGAGCTAATTTTTGAGCCCTGAGCCAGACACCAGCACCACAAACACCCCCCTCCTCACCTTTTCTGCAAAGGTGAATATCTTCCTCTGATCAATCCCTCCAAACTGTGCGTCCACCTTGAGGTATTCCTCATCTAGGGCCTGTGGAGAGACACCCACAGCCCTGAGGCTGGCCCCAAGGCTCCACACCACCTGTGCTCAACCCTCAGAGATCCCCCTGCATCCCCCCTCAAGGAGGACAGGATCTCTCCCCCCACCTGCTGTCCTGCAGCTGTGCTCAGGTTGTGCCTTGTGTGACACTGAGGTGGAGCAGAACCACTTCGGTGTTCCTCCTCATGATGTCACCCAGCACCTCCCTGGCCCAGAGGCAGTGCTGTGACCCACCTGCAGACCGGGGTAGAGCAAACCACTCAGCAAGGGGTGCTCCACCTGCTTCACCACCTCTGCTCCTGCCTTCTTGGCATCGTGCTGCGTCACGACGGAGGAGAGGCGGTACACGTCCAGGGTGTACTCCCTGAGGAAAGGGACAGTCCTGTCAGCACCGGGGAAGGGGACACCTTAACATTAACACTGGTTTTGGCCACATCATAGAATCTTTTGGTTTGCAAAAAAGACCCTTGGGACCATGGAGTCCAACCATCATCCCTACTCTACAAAGTTCTCCTCTGAACCACATCCCCCAGTATCACATTAACGACCCTTAAACTCATCCAGGGATGGTGACTCAACCACCTTCCTGGGCAGCCTATTCCAGGGTCTGACCACTCTTCCTGTGAAAATTTTTTTCCCAATGTCCAGTCTAAACCTGCCCTACTGCAACTTGAAGCCACTCCCTCTTGTTCTGTTGCTGACTACCTGTGAGAAGAGACCAGCACCAACCTCTCTACAGTGTCCTTTCAGGTAGCTAGAGAGTGATGAGGTCTCCCCTCAGCCTCCTCTTCTTCAAACCAAACACTCCCAGCTTTAGAGGAGCCAAAGCCCTTAGGCACTTTCACTTTGTTCCCTGAGTGACAGTGCCTGGGGCCAGGCTCAGGAACAGAGCAAGCTGAGGAAAAGCAGAGCCCCAGGTCAAGCTCTGCCTTCCCAAGAGGATCAGGTGCCCCAGGACTCACTTGCTGAGCTGGTAGTCAGTGCCCTGGACAAACTTCAGCTTCTCCAAGGGCACCCCAATGCTCTCCAGCATGGCTTTGATCACATTCTCGTAATAGCGGGTGCGCAGCTCCAGCAGCTCCCAGGGAGCCTTCATGTTGTCCAGGTAAGCATGCAGATCAGCAAAGAGTATTGTCACCTGGTGTGGAGGGGGGACATGATCAGTGCCACAGGAGTCGTGGGAATGGTACATTCACACCCATCCCATCAGTGCAGTGACAAAGTCCCGCGGGGTCCCAGCTTCCAGCCCAGCCACCTACCTCACACCCGGCCTTGAGGAAATCTGCAATCTTGGACATGGGCACGAAGTAAGCCACGTGTGGTTTGCCCGTGGTGGCCGTCCCCCAGTAGATCTTCAACTCTCGCTCCTTCAATATGGCCATGAGCTTATCCTCCCCCAGCACCTCCTGTGGAGGGGCAAGACATACACCCACCATGGCTGGGCTTCCCCAGGAAGAACACCCACCGGCTCCAGAGGCTGATTCGAGCCCCCTCGACTGTGCCCAAGACGGAGATTTCCCCCCCCCCCCAGCTCTCATTCACCCCTTCTATCCCCGGCTCCCCTCCCTCTCCAGTACCTGCAGGTTGCGGGTGATGAGCTGATATTTCTCCTGCGGTCCGGGCGCAGGCTCCATGGCGGTGGCTGCAGAGGAGACAGCGTTACCCGCAGGCCCGCACCCCCTCTGTCCGCCCGTCTGTCCCCCGGGCCCTGCCCGCCCCGCTCCCCCCTTCCCCCGCTTGCATCAGCCCCGCTCACCGCCCGCACGCGTCACTTCCGCCGCGCGCCGGGTGAGGAGGAGGCGTGGCTTACGGGGAGGAGGAGGCGGTGTCACTTCGCTCTCCGCCAATCAGGAGGTGCCCCGCCTGGGGTGGGGCCGGGCGGTTCGTGCCCGTGTGATGGCGGCTGGTGAGCGCGGGCTGCCCGTTGCGCCGCCATCCCCGGGCGTGGGCAGCGGTGTGCCCCGCGGTGTCGGGGCTCTTGTTGTACCGTGGGGTTCATTTATTTGGGGGTTTGGGGTTTTTTTGTTTGTTTTTTTCCTCCTTTTTTTCCCAGGCAGAGAACCGGCACCGGGGCGGGAGGAGGAGCCGGGGGCGGGGCGGGGCGAGGGTAAACGGGGTGGTGAGGTAGGGGGTGGCCGGGAGGAGGGAAGCGGTGACGGAGCAGAGGGTGAGGGCAGCGGGAGGGGAGGGGAGGGGAGGGGAGGGAGGGAAGGGAAGGGAAAGGAAAGGAAAGGAAAGGAAAGGAAAGGAAAGGAAAGGAGAGGGCGGTGTTTGCCTTCGTGTGCTGGATGCAGGGGGAACAATGGTCCTCGCAGCTCCGGATCTTGCTTTTCCAGGGAAGATGGGGGCGCGTCAAGGTGCTGAGGGGACCGTCACCCTCTGGCTCTCTCTCAGGAGCTCCCTGTTCTCAAGCCTCGGGAGAGCTTTGCCTTTTCATTTCTCTATTTCTTGAAGCTGTGTTACAAACCCACTCAAAGGGGGTGTAAGCGTGGTGAGAGTGCAGGGTGTTAGAATGAGAGCCTGGCAGCAGGCAGCCGTGTCTTACATCAGTTTCAGAGCCGTTTAAACGGGTAGGAAGCAGTGCCCCGGTGTGCAGCCTTAAACAGCCCCTGGGTTGACCACACTTCTCTGGGGAATGGCAGCAGGGTCTGGTTGGGCTCAGGCACCATAGGTACCTGAGTTCTGCTTCCCAGAATCAAGAGGAAGCTGAAGACCTGCCTGGGAGTTGTTCCTGGAGCAGGTAACCCCCTCTCCCGTTTTTGGAAGACAAAAGGTATTCCTTGAAATCTGTCGATCAAAGAGGACAGGAAATACCTTTCCTTAGGTCAGATTCTCCTGCTGGGCTCTCAGTCAAAAGATTCACGTGTGTTTTGAGTCCTCACTAGGAGAAAAGCAGGTTTATTTTGTGAATACCTTGAAACTATTGAATTTCACAGGAAGAGCCTTTATCTTCTGATCTTTCATGGCAATCTGTGTTTAGCTTGAGTGTGCTGATGACTAATACTCTGATGACTGTTCTCTGAGCTCCCTGACAGGGTTGTTCCATTGCTCAGTTTTTTCTCACCCCCAAAAAAAGACACTTTATTTGTTTGGAATCTTTAAAGGATGCTGGTGGGCTCTGTCAGGCTACATTTAATTCCTAATGTTCACTCTGTACTTAAAGATTGTGAAGAGTGTAATTTTTACGTCTTGAAACACGGTAGAACAACTGAATTACAACAGCTTTGGAGGATGGGGTTGGTGACTAGGGCTTGCATTAGTCCTGCTTGGTAAAACAACCCAACCCCAGGGCTGAGCACACTGATAGAATGAGGGACTGGTGGTTGGTTTATGTTGCTCAGACTGAAAATCATCAAAAGTAGAGGTGCTGAGTTAAAATGGTGTCTCAGATCGTGTTTTTACCTTCCCCATTGTATTACTGCATGGTTGGAAAACTAGTTGGGGTTTGGGTGTTGGTGGGATTTTGTTTTGTTTTGGGTTTTTTTGTTTGTTTTTTTGTTTGGTTGTTTTTTTGTTTTTGTTCTTTGATTTAAGATGTCTTTTGTTGGCAGCTTGGAGCTGACTCTTGGTGACTTCTGAAAGGCCGGATGAGAAGGGCAGCAGAATCAGATGAACTTCAGAGCAGGTTTCTGGAGCTGTAAGCAGAAGGCACGAGGGTCAGTGAGACCCAGGGAGGGGCAGCAGCATGGATGAGCATTCCCCTCGAGCCTCTGGGCTTGGTCTTTACCTTGAATTTAATCAATCTCTACCTCCCAGGCCCAAAAGGCTGCTGGATTCTGCAGAGCGGGTTCAGGCCCTGCAGTCAGCTAAGAAAGCTTGTGGGTTGAGTCACCCCTGTAGCACTCCAGATCCTGGGGAGAAATTGCTGCTCTCTTCCCCAGACTCTGCTTGTTTTCAGGGCTCCTCTCCTTTCCTGGATAACACTGGTGAGGATGACGACCTTGTTGCCAGTTCTGTGTCAAAATATGATGATGTGGCCATTTCTCTGGACACCACCAGGTGTTTTGATGAGAGTGAGCCAGATGATTCCTTGCTGGAGCTGTCAGAGAACGAAGAAGGGAATTTTCCTTTCAGTTGCCCTGAGGAAGAGATCCAGGAAATCTTGGCAGATGATGGTGGGGAAGCCGAGCGGCACCTCAGGAGGAGAAGCACTCAGAGCCAAAATGGAAATGGAGAGAGTGAAAAGGATGAGATCAGCAGCTGCACCGGGGCCTCTGTCATCAGTGATGACACCGACATCACTGCAGAGCCACCAAATGAACCTCTGTCCAGAGAGGGTTCCCCACCTGGAGCTGAGGGCTACCCCAGCCCTTTGAGGGAAAGTCCTCATTTGGATGAGAACCATCTGAGGTCAGCCCAAGTAACTCGCATGTTGTTTGAACTTGACCTCCAGGAGCTTCTGAGCCTTAGCCCAATCGATGCTGACTATGAATATCAGCTGCTGGAGGACAGTTTTTTGGAGGCAGTTACAAAAGAAGCTTCAGAAGAGGTCATAAGTGATTGCCTAGAGAATGAGGAAGCTGCCAGTAGCTGCCTTCTCCAAGAATCCTCAGAGGAGCTGATGGTTAATGGCCAGCAAAGCCTGGGTGTGGATTCCCTGGGAATCCCTGTTGCCAGTAGACATAAGCCTGAGTGCTGTGGCGATGGTGTGGAAGGATCTGTGTCCTCTTCTGACTTTCTCTCTGGCCAGAGTTCAGCTGAGAAGACTTTACCAGCTGGGGTGTTGAGGTGTCCCACACCTTCATCTGTATTCAGTAACCAAGAACTTTCCAAAGCACCAAAGAGCTGCTTTTCAGGGAAATTAGACTCACCAGAGAATGAAGGGAGGCAAGAGCCTTCAGAAGCTGAACAGCCATCCAGCAGCACTCTGGTAAACACACATCCTAATTCATTAAACTGAAATGTTTGTTAAAAATTTCCGTTCCTTTTGCTGCTTTGTACCTGCAGTACTGTCCATGTGCACACAAGTGTGCATTTTTACACAGGAAGGGAAGGGTTTTCAAGTGGAGAAAAGTGCGATTACTTTTTATATATATATATAGCTACCTAAGTAAGAGTTGCATGGGATTATTTTCATCTAGGTGCTAATCTTCTTTTTCCTTTTCTTTCTAGTTAAGTGAGACAACTGTTGGCCAGATTGAGCAGGAAAAGACAACAAGAGCAAAGAAACCTGGTGAAGTTATTCCTGTGCTGCAGGAGAAGGAAAGGTAATTTCTTAGGATCGAAGGACTGAAAAATGTCCAAGGGGGGGTTGGTTGGTTGAGGTGCTGCTATTTGGGGTTTTTGGTTTGTTTGGGTTTGGTTTTTTTTTGGTTTTTTTTGCTTTGTTTTGTTTTGGTGTTTTTTTGTTTTTTTGTTTTTTTGTTTTTTTGTTTTTTGTTTTTTTGTTTTTGTTTTTTTGTTTTTTTGTTTTTTTTGTTTTTGTTTTTTGTTTTTTGTTTTTTGTTTTTGTTTTTGTTTTTGTTTTTGTTTTTTGTTTTTTGTTTTTTGTTTTGTTTTTTGTTTTTTTGTTTTTTGTTTTTTGTTTTTTGTTTTTTGTTTTTTGTTTTTGTTTTTGTTTTTTTTGTTTTTGTTTTTTGTTTTTTTTTGTTTTTTTGTTTTTTTTGTTTTTTTGTTTTTTTGTTTTTTTGTTTTTTTGTTTTTTTGTTTTTTTGTTTTTTGTTTTTTTGTTTTTTTGTTTTTTGTTTTTTTGTTTTTTTGTTTTTTTGTTTTTTTGTTTTTTTGTTTTTTTGTTTTTTTGTTTTTTTGTTTTTTTGTTTTTTTGTTTTTTTGTTTTTTTGTTTTTTTGTTTTTTTGTTTTTTTCTGAAGGTGCACTGAAATAATGCAAAAGGTACTGAATATTTTATCCTGTAAGGGGGGAAGGACATAGGGCTGGTCCAGATGGGAAGCAAGGTTGCTAGGACAGGCTTGGGCAGTGAGTGGTCTGCAGGGCAGATGAGGAGATGCTTGTGCTGGCTTGGAGGCTGCTCTCCTGGAGTGTTTTCCTGCAGATGGCAGCAGCAGAGCTGCTCAGGGCTGGGTGTCCTCTGCTCTCCGGTGCTCCTGGAGCTGGCACTTGGGCTCTTCACCCCCGTGGCTGCTGCAGAGCTGCTGCACTTAGGTTTTGTGGCCTGCTGTACCCAGCGTGGTCTGAAGGAATATGAAAAATCTATTTTTGAGGGCTGTCAGCAGGGTCATGGCTCGTTAATCAGGCCAGTGACTTGGTGGTACACTCAGCTGCCACTCTCCTGCCTTGTTCTCACAATGTTAGCTTCATTCAAAGCAAAACTTTCATTTTTGCAGTCATAGAACAGTGCTACAAGAAGTTCTTGTCTGTACTACCACTGTAGGACACTTTGTCCCCGCTGCCTTTTGTAACCTAATTTGACGAATTGTCTAAAAAAAATTAACACTGCCTTTTATTTTGAAGGCTGCATCAAGGGACATGCATTTCAGAAGTGGATCTCAAGCAAAAGAAACGTTTCTATCCAGAGAATGCACATCCATGTGAGGAAAGTGGTGGCTCCTGCAGCAGGTAACCAACCCCCAAGGGGATGGAGTCTGGGCAGAGGGGGAGGATGGAGATCCTAGCAGGAGTCTTGACACACATTTCTCCTCTCAATGGTGTCATCCAAGAGCTACCAACCATGGTGGTTTAAAGGAAGGTATCTGTAAAGAGCAGGGTATCAGCTGAAGAGCAGAATCTGATGGGCAGAACCGGGATGCTCTGGTAGCTTCCTGATGTGGCCTCCTGCTGTGGTTATTCAGTGTTCATGGGTGCAATAATTGTCATTTCTTCAGAGCTAGAAGAAACTGACAGTTTTGTGGCTCCTTGTGTGGAGCCTGCACTTATCTGGGCAGCACCAGCAGCTGCATAGCCACAGGGCTGCTTCAGTCTATGAGCACAGCATAAGTAATGCAGAGGGGACTGCAAGGCAAGCTGAGATGGCCTTTTTTCTCTTATTTTCAAATTAAAAATGTAAGACATATGTACTGAGTCATAGAAAATCAAGCAGAAACTCCAAATGAGCAAGGCTGGGGAGGGAAATAGGTCTATTTTGCGGGGGAAGAACATTGCCTAGGATGCACATGATTTGATTTTTTCTCTTATTCCAAAGAGCTGGAGGGTTGGAATTCAGCCCAGCAGACAGCATGGGCTTTCCCACTCCTCACAGCAAAGCCTCCTCAGGGGGCTACCTCTGACCTAGGATGGAATTTCTGTGTTTGCCTGGATCCACAGCCTTGTCTTGTTTGTGTAGGAGAGGCAGAAATGCACACGGAGAAATTCCTAAAGGTAATATAACAGGTTTAGGAGCCAGCAAGGGAATTCCCTTTGGGAAGCAGCAGCTAACATATTGCTGCTACAAATCTTTAGCTCTGATTTGGATTGCAAATCTCTTGGTGTTGGCCTCACGGGAATGTTTGGCTTTGCAATCCCCTCTTCTTCATGATCTGTCTCTTTCTTGTATCCAGTCTCGTGCTCCTTGTTCATATGTTGTCTGGGTGAATTACAGGCTGGCTGCAGCAGAGGCTTTATCATTTCCCATGTCTGCAGGGTATCTTGCACTTGCAGGTTCTTTATAAACACAATTTTCTTACTGGATGAGTGTGTTGCACTCACTGTCACATGTGCAGCCTTTGAACATCGACATAGTTGGAAGAAATCCTTTTGTATTTGGAGTAAACTTTTTCCATCCAGACACTTTTTGTTGGGATATCACCCATGGTGATGGTTGTTCCTCTCATTCTAGTTTCTAGAGGATGTTCAAGTCTGAATAAATGAATTTATTAGTAGCTTCCCATTGGAATCTAAATGCTGCTGAGGCTGCGGTGTAGCAGATGTGAAAACAAGATGTGATTTGAACAGCTGCTTGGAAATGGGTGACTGAAACCCATCATTAACCACAAAAGATTTCAGCCACCTGACCATTTGTTAGGCATTCACACTTCATTATTGCCCTTTATCCAACAGTAAATAAAATTATATTCTACTGGAGGAGATCCTTCTTGGCAGTTCTGGTGGGTTCTGTGTCAGTCTGCAGAGGTAACAAGGCTGCTGCTTTTCTCACCATGACTCCTGGCATTGCACATGAGCACTCCTTGCCTCAGCCATGTCTGTAGCTGGACAGGCCTATGTTTAAGTGGGCAGAGAAAGGACAAACTTGACAGAAAGAGCATTTCCGTCTCTTGGTTTCCACCCAAATGTTTGCACTTAAGGACATCTGCTTTCACAGGTCATTAACGCTGGGGTTGTGGGACAGTATTTGCAGCACCTGCTGCTCACACAAGTATTCTGTTGTTTGGAGCAGCATTGCTTGTGGCAGAGACCCCGCTCTACCTGAGGAGCTGAGCTGGCTCCATGACTTTCAACCACTGCTTCTGCTAGCAGACTCCACCGGGAGTCCTCCTCGAGGCTTGTTTTTTTTGGGAGAGGTTTATGATGCTCAGCAATTTTATCAGACTTTACAACCTGTGAGAAGCCTGGTAAATGACTTCCTTGAATCTCACTTGAATCAAACGGGGAGGAGAGGGAGGAAGGTAATACCTTATAAAGAGTCACAAACCATCTGGACTCATTGTAATAGCAAACATCAATATCTTTAAAAAAACAGACATGCCTGATTTAAGGTGATGGACAGAGAGAATAGTATAAGGGAACATATGGAGAAACAAATCTTTGAAATACAAATAAACGCTGTGCCTGCAGCCCCTGCCTTGAGTCTGGTCTGGTGATTGATACTGAGCTGGCTGAGGAAAGGACTTTTAATCTTGCAACAGTTCTTACCTGCCTAAACTCACTTTGCTTGAGAGGAAGTGAGCAGAAAAGGTCCAGGACTTGAGCTGTGCTGACAGAAAGGAGGAATTGCATTTATGGCTGAGCCTAGGAGGTAGATTTCACTTCAAAGCAAACAAAATCTGCCTACAAACCCTAAACTGCAAGGAGGTGTGAGAGGAGGTTTGTAGTAGGGGACAAGGTAGGACTTGGTAAAGCAGATTGCATGTGGGTGCTCCCCTGACATTAGGAAATGACCTTCCCTGGGTTCTGTGACTTGCACAAGGAAAGGGCACTGTATTTTATGAAGGAGATTTGGATTTGCTCAAGAGACGTGGTGTTCCCTGGAATGGAAGAAGTGTTATATGGGATCCTGATTCACATCAATCAGATGACTGCAGTATCAGGGTGGAAAAACCTTGGAGTTTCCACTGGGAAAGGGCATGGCCTGTTCTGTGCTCTTCAAACTGGAGTTCAGGGAGAGCAGCATTCCAAGGAAACTGCCTCTTGCTGAGCTCTGATATTGGTTCTGAGGGAGTGGATGGGAAAATGCTCCAGCCAGGCTGGGGTTTCTGCTTGTTATGAGTTTGGTGTGACACAAATTCATGGATTCTTGCATTCTGCTGAACCTTCTCTTGCCAAGGATTCATTGTGCAAGGTCTTTAGATCCCCTCTTTGCGATAGAGGGGCCTGTTCCACAGGCAGGACAGGCTGTAAAATCAGTAGAGCTGCAGCACTCCAGTGACAAGTCAAAAGCCTGGTGCTTGCTCTCTGCTCTGCATAACCCTGACCTGGAGAAACCTCCTGGGAGCAGATCCAGAAACCACAGAGCTTTCCTGAACATTATGATAAATACACATTGAGCATAATACAGGTCTCTCTCCCCAGCTGCTGGCTTGAGCAGGTTGCTTTGTTGGCTTGAGGCCTGTTTGGTTGCTGACTGCACTTGCTGAGTGCTTGCTGCAGAAATTAAACTCATCTGTGGTGGCTGTGCCAGCCAAATGTTCCTTCTCTACACCGACAGTGGTTTTGCAGGAGTGATCCCTGTGGTTGTTATCTGGATTGGTCTGTAGTTTAGAAATACTGTTTCCTGAGCTATGCCTGTGCACAAATGAGAAAGAAAAAACAAACAAACAAACAAACAAAAAGAGAGAGAGAGAGAATGGGACCTCGTGTTCAGCAGCAGCTGGTCCCCATGCTGTCTCCATCTCCTTCCCTAGCAGAGCACAGACATTCCAAATTACTTGGTGGGAGGGAAGTTGGTCTTCTGCAACATGCTCTTCCCAGGGATATTGGCACAGGCCTTCTGAACCCTTCAGGTGTTTATAGGTGGAATTTGGAGAGCAAATTAGGTTTGTTCATGGAGAGAATTGTACTATGTTTTTATTATAGTAATTTAAATATTTTTGGTGGCACTTATAGTTAATGTGATCTTAAAGAAATAAAATGTAGATACACTACTGATGTTTTTCAATGTTGTGGTTCACATATTTTATTATTTTGTCCTTCCTTTAGCTTTAGCACCTTTAAAATCCAGAGCAGGGCAGGAGGAAGTGGCTTTAAAAGGTGAGCTTTAAAAGTTTGTCACTGTCCTAGATGTGCAGTGACTGAGGCACAGAGAATTGAAGTAATTTGTCCAAAAGATAAGCAGTGAAGCTTGGAACAGAGCGTGGTATTGCCTGACTGCACTAACTCCTAGAGAATACAGCCTCCATTAATGAAATAATTCATATACAGCAATTTCTAGGGTTGGGAGAATGTCTTTTTTTCCTGGTGGGTTGTACAGGCGAGTGATGCATACCCAGTCCTGGGGCTCTGTGTCAAACTGGTTTTCTCCAGTTCCTATCGTGTTCTTAATGCCAGTTCAGCTTCTTGTCTGACTTTTACAACTGAATTTTGTTCATGGAAAGCCTTGCATAGGAAGAGAAGGTGACATCCCTTGTCAACAATTCACTGGAAGGTGTAGGGGTTATTAGCACAAGGTGGCTGTTGGCTTTTACACCACTGAATCCCATGTATTAAGTTGAAGAGACTTGTCTGAAAAAGAAATTATTTACCTGTGGTCCTGAGGACACTTTCCCGTGCTGTCCAGGCTGTTGTGCTGTCTGTAAAGATCACCTCCTCCTAACACGCATAACAAAGGAAGAAGTCTGCTTCAAATCTCCTTGTTCCAAGTGTTTTGAGAAGCCAGGAGAGATAACAGGAGCCTGACTGCAGAGCCTATTCCCCATCTCCCCTTCTAAAAGCAGCCTGGCTTGACTGATGGAGGGTTTATCTGATATTAAACTGCTCAGGAACCATCTCTTTGAAGCTCCAGAAGTCATGCTGCTGGTGGCAGCTGCTGCACTCACTGCTGGGATGGCCAAGCTCTGTCTCAGCCAGTGATGGATAGTTGTTGCCCATCAGCCACCATCTCTCAGAGCAGTAGGAGAAGAGCACAGGCCACCTGCCCCCTTTGCTGGGCGTGCTGAGGTCTTGCTTTTTATGCATCCAGAGATTTCTATGCTAGCTGTCGGGCTTTTGATACAGCTCTTTACCTCTTTCTGAGGCTACAAAGTGATGCGTAGCAGTCAGGATGTTATTTGTGTTAGACTTCTCTTCCAGCAGGCATTCTGTTCCCAGTTCATCCATGCTGAGAAAATGAAATTATTCTGAACGTCTGAAGCTCTTTACCATGACAGTGAGAGGAGGGTGTCTGTCTGTACGTGTGCTGTGTCTCACACCAGCTTCCCTTTGCTGGAGGACCTCGGGCAGGAGCAGGTGCCTCTTCCCCAATGTCTTCTGTGGTCTTTGTGAGTGCAAATCTCTTGCCTGAATAAACCCTGCCACCAAGCAGCTCTGCTTCAGGCTCCTGGGCAGCCTTCATGCTGAAGATTTCATTCTTTGGCATTGCAACTGTGATTCATAGATCCTGAATGGTAGAGATACTGCAAGGGGAGGGAGAGCTGATGGGTTATTAAGCCTCTGTGGAAGGACATACTGCCTGTTTGCTGCTAGAGTATAGCCAAGGGCTCTGCTTATGATTGTTGCTGTAGTAGGATCCAGCAGTATCAGATAAGACTGGAAGAGGCTGCCTGGTGCAATCACTGCTTGAGTTCTGTGATGAAATGTCTTACAATTAAAAATGTAATAATGTTCATCAGTGCATGATGAATCATCACAGTCTAACAGCAGCGAGAAAACAAGACTGAAAGGAAACTCCTGTGAGGCTTTTTCTGCTGTCCTCTCAAAAGCTAACCAACTCTTCCCCACTTTTGTGCTGTAAGGTAATTATAAACAGAATAAATTATGTCCTGAAATGTGAAATAGTGGAAGCTGAGAGTGTTCTCATTTTGGTTTGAGTGGGTGTCTAGTCCTATGCTGGTTGCATCCTCTGCAAACCCAGTCTGGCTGGTATAAATAAGTTCTATATAGCAGTTGGTGGCACTAAGTGTGGGTTGGATTTTTTTTTGTCAGTTAAAAGGACAGTGATGTGCTGTTAAGTGTCAAATGGCATCATGGGGCTATGCCATTCGATGACTCTGCATCCAATGTGTTGGGGTTGCAGGCAGGAGGATGGCTTTTCTGGTTGCCAGCTTTGCTGATTCCATCTGGGATCTAAAATTCAAGCTGTGCCTTTCCTGGCTCTGTCACTAATAATAAAGATTCTTCATTTGGAACTTAGTTAAAACAAAATTGATACTGGTGCATGAGCTGAAAGAGAATCCAGCTCCTTCTCCTTGAGACGTGTGGGCTGGAGCACTGACAGTGCTCCACTGACAGTGGAGCAATGATTAAGTAGGAACTTAATCTCTGTAATCTATAAGGTCATCAGATGATTTAATAGAGACGAGATTTGTGGAGAAGCAGGAGATATTTCAGCATAACAAACTTGTTGGTCATACAGCTTTTTAATAAATGCTAGAAAGCTGATTGAATTTGTTCAGCTAGGCTTCTGCTTCCAGGTTGGGCAGTTAGCTCATTACTTGTTGTTAGGAAACTTTTCTGCAAATCTGGGCAAATTACATTTGGTGTAACATATGGTATCATCTTCAGCTCTCTCCTTGGGAAGTGAAGTCTGACTACTCAGTCAATAACTTGCCATATTTTTATCAGCAAAATGGATGTGCAGCTGTGACATACACTTCTCAGTAATGTAACCTTTCTTGTCTTTGGCAAATACTGGCATTAGCAGCCTATTCCTTCCCATTTAAATCCCCTCCAGAAAGTCATTACCAGCTGAGATTATACTAACACTTTCTGTCATGTAGGTGTTTCCTTCTCTGATGCTATTGAACTGTCAAGGAAGAAAATGCCTAATGTTCTCATTTTCCTCTGTGGAGACAGAGAACAGAGCTTGTGCTGCTGCTTGTTGTACAGAGGGAGGAGGTGAGAAGTGTTGGGCTCTGGGTGTTGTGGATTGGGAGGACATGCTGGGCAGGATTGTTTGCTCCACACTGCCTCCCACAACTCAATTTTACTGAACTGGTGGGGGAGGAATATATTGGCTAAATTGTACTTGTAGGCATAATATTACAGTGCTTGAAAGGATGGAGGCAAGTGGTGCTTAACTTTAAACACACCCTGTGTGTGTTGGCAGAGGGTTCTGCTTTCAGCTTTTTCCTCTTTCTTGTGCCCAGAGTCTCTGCTCAGTTGGTTCTTGGAATCAAGGGGATGAGTTCTCGGGGGCTGCACGGTGTTGGCAGAGCTGGCTGCTTTCCTTTACCTTTGGGATCACCAGGAAGGGGTTCTTGCAGGGTTCTCTGGGTTCCCTGTCGTGCAGCCCACCCCCACTTGCTGCATTTTAGTGTTCACTGAACCCTCCCTTTCCTGGCCCTGCTTCCCAGAGACAGGCAAAACCACACAGGGAAATGTGGGTGGCCTTTGGGACACATTCTTCTGTGGCCCAACCTGACTTTCCTCAACACTATGTTGTTTTTTTTCCCTTGATCTCTTCCCTCTATTGCCTGTGAAACACCTCAGAGGTATCTTTGGCAGCTGCTGAAGAGCGGTAGCTCTTCTCTGGACTGGAGTCACACAGCCCAGAGCTTGAATGGTATTTGATGCTCGTGGGTTAATGTGGAAATTGATGCTGAAACAGCAGTTAAAGCTTTGGTGTTTATGACCCTCAGAAAAGCAGAATCCAAAGTAACTTTCTTCTATATTAGGAAACACCTTTTCCTATTGTGTGGATTGATTACATCCCTTCAGATCAGAGCTGCTGATAACATTTCCTTTAAGAGAATCACTTGAATTGGATAGCTTGGAGTCTCTCTCTGATGAATTGAGTTGCTGCCAGCCTAGATTTGGTTCTCACTACTAATGTTATTACCTTACTTTTAAAGCCTGCAGTCATGGAACACAGTGATAACCCTGTCACCTCCTGTAGCGTTGTGGTTTGAGTACTTAACCCTGCACCAGAGTCAAAGCTTTTAATTTCAGTTCTTTTCTAACAAACAATGGGCAAGCACCTCTCTGTTAGGGAAGAAATAGTTTAAACCCTTCAGTAGGGAACAACAGCAGTTGTTAAAAAAACCAAAAAGGGATATGGTCTGAATTCCCAGGGGCAAGTGTCTTTAAAAGCAGACACAACCTCTCACCCCCCAATTCTGCCAAATTACCAGGCTGAATTTCCTCACTAGCAGACTTCGAGGGCTTCTTGAGAGAGCATCTCCCTTATCGTTTTGCACATGCTGCACCATCTGTCCTAAATCTCCCTTTATAGGGTTATAGATTCCAAATGACATTTCTGTCTTGGGACATAAGCATGTCTGAAGAATCTTGCTAGGTATGGCTGTAGTGCTATTTATGCTATTTAGGTTTTTTCCCCACTTGATCCTGCAGCCAGAGTGAACTCTGAACCTTTCTGGTTTTCTACACTCAGACACTGAGAAAATGTTTCATGTTGCAGTCCCTGGGAAGGACAGAGAAAATCTCCCTTTTCTAGTGCCTGTGTTCTGCTTGAAGCAGGCAAAGATTACTAAATTCAGACATTACAAGGACACAAGAGATGCCTTTAATTTTTTGTTGTACATTATAAAATGTTTATTGCTCTGTCTGTATCAGAGGTGGTGACCTCTCCCTCTTGGTGATGGAGGAGTATGTTCTGGCAAAGGATCCATTGAAGGGACCTGTGGGGCTGGCCTGCCTTCTGCAAGTGGCTCTAGGGGAGCTCTTGCTTGTTTACCAACACATCTGCAAGCAGAATTCCTAGTGCCTCCCTCCCAAATCCACAACTGGTTTGGAAAGGTTGGTGACACTGGAAGAAGGAGATGGCTCGCCAGTCTGGTTCTTTGCAGGAGCTTTTAAGCCAGGCTCATCTGAGTGCAGGTTTGTTGTCACAAGATTCAAACCCTCGTCAGGCCAACCTGTCTTGGTGTTTGATGGAACAAGTAGGATCTTGCCTTATCCCCTAGTGCAGATGGAGTGGTCTTGTGGAGTAATTAAATAAATATAGATGCCCCATGGCACATGACAAAGAGGAAATCTTTTCCACGTCATGGACTTGCACCTCCCAGCTTCTAGAGCACAAGCAGTTCCAGGAATCCTGTCAGCTCACAAACATCAAGCACTTAATAAGAGAGAGGAGGACCCCAACCCCTTTCCCATTCATCACCCTTCTGTTCCTCGAGGACTGCCTCCAGCAGAGACCAGCATTACAGCCTCACAGAAGTAGTGCAGACAGGATGTGTAAGGAGAACCAGATCTTCCCACAGGAACCTGCTCAAAGAAGCAGTTTAAGAACTTAAGCCCTCAAGAAAAGGTTCCTTAGGCAAGAACCTTTCACAATAAATAGCTATTGCCACTGTAGACCTTGCATAGCAACCAATATCGTGAGTTTTTTGTTTTGTTGTTTTGTTTTGGGTTGTTTTTTTTTTTTTTTTTTGTTTTTTGCTGACTGGCTACATTTTTATGGATCTTTTTTCACTCTGGTGGTGGTGGTGTTCTCAGGCCCAGCTGAAGATACCATGAAGAAAATGGCTGGAATAATCTGAAATCATTCTTACAGAAAAAAGCTCAGCTTCTGGTGTCCCCTCATAATTGGTCTGTGCCTTGATGCTCAGAATGCCCCAGTTATCTGAGATGAAGAGCACCAGTGTAAGATAGGGGACACAGCAACAGTGAGGATGTGCTGCAACCTAACCAGAGAACAACCAAGGAAGTTCTTGCTGTGGGAATGGAAACTGGGGTATGTCTTGCTTTTTTTTCTTTTAAAAACCCACCTGCAAGATGTGTTATGCAACACACATCAATGGAACAAAGCAAGCTGAGAGCACACAGCAGCCAAAATCTGGTTGCTAGTTGTGTCTGTGATGAGCTTTCTTCCTTTCTTGCTTGGAGAGGAGTGACAGTGACTGATGTCTGAGCTCACCTTAATACTGTCAAGATGTAGTGACAGTGAGACAAACTAAAGATACAACAAAACCTTGTACATTTCCAAACCTTCTGGAAAATCATTCCAGAAGACGGAGTGTGAGGGTGGAGAGGAGTGTGTGAGACGTTGCTCCAGCCCTGGTGATTCATGAGTCCAGTACAGGATCATGGCAGCATCTGTCTCACTGGTGCTTTTCCATCTGAATTGTTTGGGTTTCAGGGTTGATTTGTTGGTTGGTGGTTTGTTTCTTTCTGGACAGATATTTTGCAGAACACAGGTGAGGAGGTATATGCCAGCGAGTGACAATCACTGGGTCTCCTTCCAAATTGCTCCAGCAGTATTTCATCTCACTAGTCATCAAGGCTCAGAGGCAGAAAGTGAGAGTGAGGAATGGAGTCCATCTATCAGCTGGCAAGTTGTCACGCTTCAATGATGTTCACTGAGGGTTTGTTTTTTGGAAACTAGATGAGGAGACAAAGGGAAGAAAGGATGTGTAAGAATCACTAGAGGGGGGAAAAAAGTAGCAGAGATCAGTGCAGAGTACTGATCAGTTCTTATTTTTGTAAAAGTTCTTGTTCCCATCCCCTCAGGATATGGAAAAAGAGTTGAGACATTTGGATTGTGTGGCTCATCACTAAGTGAACATTAACGACTGGAATATTTCAAATAATGAGTAAGTGTGAAGTGGTGGGTATGTGCCAGAACACCAGTTATCAATAGAAACACAAGAAAGTTAAATTAATTTAAATAAGTTGGTATAAATTACAGGCTTGAGTCTGCTTATGTGATGGATATGGTACACCTTGAATGTTCTGTATATCACCGGCCATGCTCCTGCTGATCAGCTCTTCAGTTAATCGCAAGAGTAACATACCCTTTACCCCATGCCACCCAAGGGATGCTGTGGACTTAAGTACCCGAGCAGCTTAGGGACTGCAGGATCCCTCAGTGTTTTTCTTCCAGAGATGTTCAGGTATTTCAGAAATATGGATCGAAATTGGTTTTACTGATGGATGTGCAGGCTAATCCAGAGGTGGGTGTGAAGTGCTGCTCTCCTGATGTGTCTGGGAGGCTCAGACTGCTACCAAAGCTGTGGCACTGGCATGTGTGGGTGTGAAGGGGTGTTTCCTTCTGCATCTCGACTGGAGGAAAGAGGCTGGAAGGAGGTTATTTAGCAGAAGATGCTCTTTAGGTAATTTAGCTGAGGCCCAGCTGGAAGTTGATTGTTTCCCCTGTCCCCTGCTGCATGCCTGCAGCCTCTCACCTTGCTGCGGAGGAGCCCTTCGCTCTGGTGCTCAGGAGTGCTGTTCTCCGAGGTGCTCTTGGCTTTCTCCTTGCTGTTATTTGGCTCGTTGTCTTTGATGATATCATACTGTCTGCAAAACAGGGCGATCACCCCTAACAGGAAAGAGCATCAGTGATCACACAAATGAGCTCAGCCCCTGGAGCCCACAGAGATCAGAGATCCCTTCCTTGCCAGGTGGCAAAGCGCTTTCTGGTTGAGATCTCAGCAGCATTCACAGTTGCTCCTAAGGATCATTTCTTAACAGATCATCAGCCTCTGGAAGCCCTCAGTTTCCTGATACCTAGTTCCATGCTGAACTAGTTAGACAGAAGGACAGGAGATGAATTCTGTGCCAACTTCCCTGTCATTAAGTGGGACAAATGTAGTGTTCTAAGCCCTGTGTTTGGGTAGTAATCAACACGAACCATGCGATTAAATGGGATCTTTGCTTTGCACACACAGAAACTCCAGGAATTTCTTGTTAGTGAGAATGTCCTCTGTTCTTTCTCCTCTGGGTTGAAGAGAAGGAGCTGAAGCTGGCAGGTGAGAGGCAGGTACCAGACCTGCCTGGACGTAGTACAAACCAGGACGTTGTGAGCAGCAGGACAACATCTGCAAATATGCAACAGTGACGACAGCAGATGCTGCCAGGGGAAATTTCCTCCCACACACAGCAGGCACATGAAGAGAAAAGCAGGGGCAGCCACGACACCTAAGATGACTGCAAATGCCTTTCTTGGAAGCTTTTATATGAGGTTTTGACCAAATAACTTCTCTGCCTGCAGATTCCAAACAGAGAGGTTAAGTAGACCCAAACAGGTGCTGCTTCCCCCTTACTAAAAAATGTTCCAGCTCTCATAATGCCAAAACATACATAAAGCTGTCACCAAATCATCACAAAACTGCTGTATAAAGTGAGTTGTTCTGACAGCTTCCCCCAGGTATTCCTGGTAAATTCCAAATTGTTTCTTGTCTATGTGAACAAATGGCTGATCCTAGGAGAGTGGGTTACCAGCTGCCACAGTTACACGTTCTGTGATTTCTGGTGGTGAAACTGAGGCACAGAGAAGCAACGTGCCTTGACCAACACTAGAAAGACACAAGGACTCAAGGTCTTGTCTCCATTCAGAGCCCTGGGCACATACTGGTTCCAGTTTGCATTTGCTATAACATTTTCATCTATTCAGGTTATGGCCTGGCCAAGAGCTGGAAAAAAGTTACTGTATACTGAGGCTTTGTAAAGAACTCTGTATATTGGGGCTTTTCTCCCTGCCCTCTTTCTTTTTTAAATGTAAGTCATCTGTCTAGGAGGAAAATTGTGGTATTAGCAAATTCTTTGTTCAGGTGCTGATCTGAGTTTTAAATTACACTACAGTGGGAGTTGGATACATTGTTCAGTCACTTAATGTAATTATTCATGATTGTTTTTACTGGCAGGGCATTTAAATTTGAGTGCACAGCTAAAACTTGACATACACACCGAAAAGATCATGGTTTTGGAAACCTTGTGCTTTAGTTTAGGTTTTAATTTAGTTAACATCCTCAGTAATGATTGCTGGAATTGCAATTAATGGTAAACTCAAGACTTTTCCAGGGCAAAATATATGACACACGGATCTGATTGTGTGTCAGGAGGATTCATTTGTGTGAAACTTTGCAGAACTGAACAGGGCACAGCCAATATCTCCAACCTCCCCTTTTGTGACTGCTCTCAGATCGGTGACTGCTTTTCTCTTTGCATCTCCCACTGGAGGTCTGTCACCTCAGCAGAACCTCATGTAAATGGGCCAGATCTCTCTGTTGGAGTAAACCGGTGCAACTTTTATCTGTTGAGGGTTGTGACAGTTTACAGCAGTAGAGATGACAGACCAACACCTTCACAGGTCAGAGCATCCTGCTCACCACCCACACCATGAGCTGGCAGAGTCCCCAACCCTCACTGCTCCTTTGCTGCATTTCTTTTCTGATTGAGGAGAATTGTCTGGGTGAATATTTACACACACTCTGTGTATTGATATCACTTGACTGGGACAAGAGGACTAAATACCCAGTGGCAAAGGTGGTGTTTTATGGAGGGAGATTTGCCATGGTGCTAATTTCCTGGCCTGCCAATTTCCTTGGGTCACCTGAGCTCGCAAGGAGCAACTGTTGTTTCATTGATATTTCACTAATGTTTTAGGTTGCAGCAGGAGCAGCAGCTGACTGGCAGCCAGGGGAGTCAGAGGCTCTAAATAGAAAACAAACATGTGCAGACTTTACTTCCCATTAACTCATGCATCAACATTCCAAAGGGAGCAGGCTGAAGGGCTGGCTGAGGCCACTGCAGACATACTAAGCTGAAGGAGCAAGACTCAGGAGTGTTTTCCTCTCCCAGTTTGCTACTTTAAAACCTATGAGCAATTTCTGTCTCAGGTGCAGTTTGCTATGAGATCTGTTGAAATGTTGTCTCCAGCTCAGGAAAGTCTTGATTCTCTTTGGAACCCACACCATCTCTAAGCTTGTGTAGACTTTTCCTTCCTTTAGGTGAATATGATGCTGCTAATGTCCCTCCTCTTCCTATTAAATACTTTTTGTAGTGTTTTAATTGTGGATGCTGAGAGGATCTGGGTTCATTGGTGTTTTGATGTTTGGGGCCATTTGTTCTTTCAATGCTTCCAATATTTTAATTGATTTTAAGTGGGTTTGAGTGCATATATAATGGTGGATGTTGAGAGTGAGATATTCAAATTTCTGTTTTTCAAAGAAGTTGGAGTCATGCAGTGGCCAGATAATTACAGTGACCTGTATCATTAGAAGGGCTTGAGACATCCTGTTGGCTGGCTCAGGGCATAATCATCAGCGTGCTCCAGAAAAATTGAGATTACAGGATTAGCCGTGATGAATTAGGCAATTAGGACATCAAGTCTATTATCTACTTCCTGCTGGCCCTGATCAGCCACTGATTCACCTGCTTTTGGGCACTGCCCAATTTGCGGTGCTGCACAGGGACCCAAGGTGGCCTTTCGGTGCTCCCGCTGGGAGGAAGGGTTTCTTTTTGGGGTCTTACATGATTACAGGAGAGAACCAAGCTCTGGGGTTATTAAGTGCTTTTGACAGAAAGATGGAACTGACCTGCCCACATAAACAACACCACAACAATGATGAGAATTTCCCCCGCTCGCAGCTGTTGGTTTTTCGTCGCCATCTCCTTCATTGTCACCTCATCTGCACAAGGGAAAGAGAGATGGTGAAGCCCTAGCCATGTGGCTTAGGCTGTACTGGGCTCTGCTTTAACAGTGCCCTTGGCTCACATCCTGAGGACATCAGGGGCAGAGCTGGCAGGAACAGTCCTCACCCCTCACCCCAGCGGCACGAGCTGGGCTTTGAGCTTGCAGAGCATCAGGAGCCAGGGTAAGGGAGCAGCAGTGAAGAACTGACCCCAGAGGAGCTGCCATGGGGTGAGCCCACATCTAATCTGGCCCCACACCTGCTTGCTCTTCTCTGTCAGTGCTTCCTGTGCCTGTCACAAAGCTTTGCATGCTTCAGCAGTTCCTCTCCCAGCTCAGGAGTGAAGAGCCTGGCATGGTATTTTTCAGCGGAGCCCTGGGATTTGGAAATGAGCTGAGCCTTTTTGCAGGGCGTAATGTGCCTCCTTGGCTCCAAAGTGCTAAGAAGATTACAGTTTGGGCCTCTGGAGAGAGAAGCAGTGCTCCTCTTAGTGCATTCAGACAAACAGCAATTCAGTATTTACAGACACCAGCTCATTATAGCAGGAAGAGTCAAGAACTCACAACATGCTAGGAACCATGGCCAAAAGCCCTGCAACAGGCTGGGTCCTCAGTAGGCAGGCAGTGACCCTTGGTGTCCCACACCCCTGTGTTCCCCAGCTCTTTCTGTAGCTGAAATTCTTGCTGACAGAAAACCTTTGACAATCTGGTTTGGCTTAAGAGGAACACAAGTGAAGGGGTTGCCAGTGAGGAAGTGCCTGTTTTCCTGCAAGGAGATATTCAAAATCCAGCTGGATGCAATCCTGGCCAACCTGCTCTAACTCACCCTGCTTGAGCCAGGGTTTGGACAAGGTGATCTCAAGAGGTCCATTCCAACCTCAGCTTTCTGTGATTGGGCAGAAACATTTGAAATGTAAGAAAAATGGGAGTCTGGGTATTTTTTGTTTCCCCTGCTGTCTTGGCATCCGAACACAGGAGGCTCAATGAATCTCCCTGTGAGCACACCAGTGTTGTGCCAAGTGCCAGCCAGGAGTCTACTTCTACATGAATTCACAGCATGCTCAAAAATTCCCCCTGGCATTCTCTACTTGAAAGGATGCTGGACACACTAGACACACTGGACAGGAGAAACAAACAGCCATCCTACACCAGCATCTCTCTATCACTTTGCTCACCCTTCAGCCTCTTCTGCTGGGTACACTTGGGGCATCCCACTTGTCCACATGGGGCTGGGGGATTGCCCTCAGCCCTAGGTGCCTCAAAACCAGCTACTCTCCTTGCACTAGTGCTGCTTTCCTCTCTGCAGAGCCCTGCGCTGCTTGGGTGTCCCAGGGGCCACATAGGAACTCACCCACACTTGCCTTTATTTTTAGAGGCTAGTTTCTCAGCTTCCCTGGGGGTCTTGAAGAGGACTGGCTCACTGGCAGGGCTCTGGCCTTGGATGCTGATGGACTGGACATGCACAATGTACTCAGTGTCCTCCTCTAGGTCCCAGAGGGCACAGGAGCGGGTGGTGGTGTTCACCTCCTGGATGAAGCGCAGCATCCGCACGTCCTTCTTCTGGAAGCCGAGAGAGGAGAGCACAGAGTGGTGGAGAGGCCTCCTGTGTGCACCAGTGGAGTCTAAGACCACTGCTTCCCGCCCTGTCCACCACGGACATGGGGACCGTCAGACCCTTTCCTCTCTGCAGCTACCAACAGCTGAAGAGCTGCTGCAAAGAGGATGGGAAACCAAGTCCCCTGACAGACCACAAGGGACAGGATGAGGAGAAATGGGCTTAAACTGCAGCAAAGGAGTTTGGAATCTGAGGGGGCGTGGGGTAAAGATGGACATGATTGAAATGGGACGACTGTGGGCACCATACCTGTTGGGAAATTGCAAATCCAATGACAACTTCATCTTCCAGAACATCCCAAGTCACCACGGCTGAGTTGGCTTTCAGGTGTTTGACTGTGACATTGACTGGAGCTGATGGGCTGTCTGCAAGGAGGGAGAGCAGAGCCTTTACAGAGGCAAAGTCACAGGAGGGGTGAGGAAGGGAGGGGGAAAGGACCTTGCTGAGGGTCCTTCTCATGTATTGAGTCTGAGCATGGGACCTGGAAATTGGAGGTACTCCATGTCTCATTTCCCAATGAGGTTCGAGGAGATCCCTGCTGAGAACACGAGTTGCATGAGACATGGGTGAAATATCTGACCCATAGAAATAGATTTTTTTAACAAAACAGCAGACCATGGAGTAGCTCCTTCATCTCCTCCTTCTCGGCCACCAGGGGTTCTCTGTTGTTTCCTATTACAGTCTGACAATGACAGCTGGGAGGAAATGCAAAATCTGCCTGAAGGATGGAAACTGAATGCTTTGATGAGCACTTTGGAGGTCTGAAATTCAGGAGCAGTAAATAGGAGTGATTCTTTTTTTCTTCCCTGTTAGTTTGACAGGAAATTTTTGACCCATGTTTTGCAGCTGTTTTGATGGGCTGTGTCTGGGATGATTGGAGGACATCTAGCAGCTGTCCACTTCCAGCTAGCAGAATAGAACATTCTTCAGGAGCACTGATGGATCATTGTCATGGGGAAAGGGCAGGCTATGAAAACAGTAGCCCAAGGCTCCATTTTTATTCCCCACTCCAGAGCTCAGTTAGGCTGGGCTGTACCAGCTGAGCACAGTCTCAAAGCCCTTCTTGGGATCACAGGGGGGAATATTTTGCCTCATTGCTTGGCACAGTCCTCCCTGGGCTCTCTGCAGCAGGTTGGACTTTTCCGCCTCCTCTGGTCAAATTTAATTCACAATCTCCAGCTTGTGCCCTGAACCCAAAGGCAGTAAAGGCTAATGAGACTCTTAGGTCAGATAGGTGAGAAGGAGTCTTTTATTTTTTCGACTCATCAAAGAATAATACTTTTATTGCTTTGTAACACTGCCCTTCTGGAGCTGAGGTCAGCAGTAAAAGAAGGATGCACGTGTGCACGTCTCCAGTAACACTTGTTGGATTTATAGTCTGTCCAAGCCGCCTGAATGTGGCTGAAAATATTCTGGCTGCAGTGTCAATGTCTCCTAACAACTGACTTCACTCCCAGTGAATGTTCCCCTGGGAACAGAGGAAATAACGGGGGCACAAAATTCCCCAGCTGAAGGTCAGTGCTCTTTTTCACTTAGCAGAGAGATGGCCTTATTCCTTTCTCTCCTCCCCAAACAGTACCCTGAGTCCTGCCTCAGACCTTCTCTTTCTAGCAGATGGAAGACCCACATCTGCCAGAGAGACCCTTAGGAAGAGGATGTCTGGAAAAGCTGTTTGGACCTGGACTCATCCTAGTGAGTCCTTCAGTCACTGAAAGTCACAGGACAAATCCATTGTCGTGAATTTGGGACTTCAGAAGGAGGAGCAGCAAGGTGGTCTCCAGGGTGCTGTAGGGGAAGGTGTCTTTCCTCTCTGGAGCAGGTGATCAAGTCACTGTTACCCCAGAGCGTTGCCATCTCTCAGGGGATAGACCTCCTGAAATGAGGCAGTGGTCTCCAGCCAGCTCTCAGAGAACAGAAACATTCCTCATCCTCACTCTCTGCTGCAGCAGTGGGGCCAAGGACAAGCTGAGCAGGGGAGACAGATCCTCCTTCTCCTCAGCCTGAGCACCAGTCCCTGCTGGACTCACTGCTGTGCCACAAGGGACGTGGGTCTGCAGCTCCTCACCTTCCCCCGTGACTGAAGGCGTGTGCCAATGAAGAGTAGGGTCTAATTTTAGGAAGGGGCAGTCAGCAGATGGGAACATGAACAGGGAAGGTCTGTGAGTCATGCCTGATGAATTTGCTAGAGCATACGGAGGACATGATGGAGTTGAGAGATGGAGACAAAACAGTCTCCAGCTGCAGCCAGACACTTTGCCCTTCTCCAAGTACAGCTGTACAGTTAAATCCCAACGTGGTTGTCTTGCATGGATATGTTTTCGAGCTAATTTTAAATTTTTTTTAAGGAGCTACTACTGATTTACCTGCCTTAGGTAGAGGAGGCCTTTGAAAAGAGATGAATTAACCCCACAGCAATGAGGAGCAGAGGTTCAGGGAAAAAGCTTTGTTCTGGGAAAAATGAATGTGCAGCACACCACACTGAGTCTGTGACCTTGAGGCAGGCATAGCTTAAGTGTCTTTTAAGTTTCCTGATGACATAAAATGTGGGGGAGCTGGGAAGACCCAGCAGAGATGGAGAGAAGCAGACAACCTCTCTGTGAATTGGAGAGAGAGGGGGGCAGAAGGGAAGCAGGACTCTGAATGAAGGCAGGGGAGAAATCAGCTGGTGTGGATGGTTGAGAGCACTCTAGAAACCACCTTGACAGTAACACCCAAGAGAGGGAGATGGGGTAGTTGAAGTCAGCAGATAATTCAGTAAGATCTAGGACAGCAGGTCTGAGCATGTCTTTCCTTTCAGTACTACAGATCAGGAGCAGCTACACATAAATCAGTTGTGTCAAACGAGTATAAAAGCAATACGAAAAGGGAATTAAGCACAGCATTTGACAGAAGCACAAAGCCAGGAAAATGAGTTTCCTGCTCCTGGAGCTGAGTGAATAATTTGGAACCAAATTTTAATCCATGACGAAGCTTTTCTCCCTGCTCCCAGAAGATGCATTATGAGATCATGACTTTGTAAAATCTAATCACTGTTCCAAGATACTCCACACCGTTTTAGCTCTCTGGGTCAGTTGCAGCACTTGGTAGTGCCAGCCTGGCTGAGGTCAGGTGGAAAAAAATGCAGTTTCTCTTTCCCAGATGGCTGTAGGGGGTCCAGCATCTCTAGCAGGGCCTTGAGGTGCCAATTCCAAACATTGGGTTCCTTTTAGAGTCATCTACAACTCATGGAAACTTTGCTTCCATGCCTGTGGCAGCCAGGAAAGCTGATGGTGTTCTAGGAGCGGGCAGGGAGGTTGGGATGGCCCCAGGGGCTGTTCCTTCCCTGCTGCAGGGAACACACTGTACACCAAACCTTCCTCATGGGTGTTTAGAGATGCTGAGGTCAGCACATCTCCTGTCCGCTCTGTAAGGGACCCATATGGTACAAGATTTCTGGTTTTGCTTCATTCCTGAGCTGAGGCTGCCATTCCTGCTGGAGCATATCCACCTTGGGAGCTGGCAAAGCATTTTTTTTTTTTGGCTCAGTTAAATGTGCTTGGATGGAAAGATGCTCTTGTTTTCATGTCAGAACTTGAAGCCCCTTCTTTAAGGGGCAGCCCCAATTAATTAAGAGGAAATCAGGATGATTTTTAAAAGTGAATGGCTGCATCAAAACTGCTCATGCTTAAACCCTGTCTTGTTTCCTTCCCTCAGGGACCCTTCCTCGGGTGAGTTGCAGTCTGACAGTCGCCAGGGCCACGTGTCCCAGCCCTGTCTCTTCACTACCCACCTTGGTCCCTTTTGGCAAGAGCAGGTCAGAGCAGACCCCACACAGCAAGGAGGTACAAGCAGTGAAGATTGCCCTTAATCCTCTCTTAATGCTGAGAACTCCTTCCAGCCTCTCATTAAATGCTTTGCTGGTTATTAATGGACTTTTATTTAATAGCGAAAAAAACTCAAAACAGCCTCACACTTTACAGCTTTGCGCTGATTCCTTCCTGGCTTCTCATTGTTGGCAAAACAGCTGCTGGCACAAGGAGGAGGAAATCACCTGCCTGCCCCTTATTTTGGCTTCACCATTGGAGCTTCAATGTTGTTCACCATTTGGGTGAACAAAAGAGGTGTCCAAGACATGAGGATGTCTCACCTGGCACCTCTAGGATCAGGAAGGTCCACAAAGCCATCAATGAGAGATGCTCAGAGCTCCTGCTCCTCTGCTGTGCTCCCTCTCCTGACTGTTGTCTCTCCCTCTCTTTGGAAGCCACTCTCAATTTGTGCCTTCTGCCACAAGCTTTTATGGTTGGGCTGGGGCTGAGAGCTGCCCTGCTGCCTCTGGAGGGATTATTGCTTAGAGTGAGAGGAAGAACCTGGGCAAATACCACACCCTTGGAGGTCTCCTTTGCCAGCTGAATCCTGTGGTCAGGCATTAGGCATTGGAATTAGAGCCTATTCCTGCTTCCTTCATGGGCCAGGCTATGCTGTGAGGGAGTATTCTCCAGCTCAGTTAGCTCCTTTCCCACAAGCAGATCCTTTCCTGCTGCTAAAGGCTCAAATGCTTCAGAGCCTCTAGGGCACAATGCAGTGAGCAGAGTGCCCAGTGGGGCTCTTCAGCAGTTCCTCCAGTGCTATCCACTTGAAAGCTGCCTGCCCTTTCCCAGGGGAAACAGGGAACATCAGCCTTTCATCTCAGTAGCTCTTTGTTCCTGCACCTTCCCTGCAGACACAGGATGTGACCTGTGAGGGGAAGGAGCATCCTGTAAGGTCCTGTGTGATGTTCCCTGTGAAGCCAGGGTACAAGACCTGCTTTCACTGCCTTTCTGAGCCTTTCTTTGCTCTCCCAGCATGGCTTCTTTCCCTGGTTATAATTGCTCCTCAGCTTTATGGGGTGTGTAGGAAGGGCTGCAGCACTGTTCAGCTTCCCCGAGTGTTTTAATGAGGGGAGTGGGAAGGAACAGAGCCCACCACTGCTGTCTCCCTCCCCCCCCCCCCCCCATGGCAAGCAGGGGACTATTTACTGAGCTCTGAGAATTCAAAGAGCAGGAAAAACAACCAGGGGCTCTTCAGTCTGGGAAAGAAGGCAATTACTTCCTGCTGACTGCCTGCTCCACCATATAAATGGGATATTAATAGGCCCCTTCTCACCCCCCCAGCCCTATTGCCAGTTCCTCAGGGAGCAGGAGCCCAAACGTGAGGATGGAAATGTCAGGGAGGATGGAGCACGGAGACTCTCAGTGTATCCAGCCCACCTCTCAGGAATTCCTTAGGGCAGGAGGATAGGGGATTTCTGCTTTAGAGACTGTCCCATGGTGCTAGACCTCCCACTCCTAGCCCCACAGCCAGACAGGAGTCACTCAGGTCCCACCAGCACTGGGTTTTAACACTGCCAACCCAGAGCAGAGTTGTTGCTGTGGCAGATTTTATTCGTGTGTGGAGACAACTGGATCCCACCATCCTTTCTAGCCCTTTCATCCCTTCTCAGCTCAAACCTTTGTCATATGAGAGAATAGGAAGGAAATCTGTCTTGGCTGAGCAAGCCTGGAGGGTTTCCTGACTGGACCTCTCCTGGGAATTTGCTGGCTGATCCTGACCCAGCTCTGCTCATGGATCCAATGTTTTGGTTTTTACTGCACACATAAAGATCTGCACGCTTCGCTGCTCAATCCGTTTCTGCCTTTAACTGAATTATACTTGAGTCAAGTTTTAATTTGGCCTCTGGGTGCTGTATAAAGCAGAAGGGGTTTAGTGAACAATAGATGCCAGAAGGATGAGGCCATGTTCAGCACTAGCACATGGGCACCACTCCTTGAAAGCTGCTCTTGGATCCTGCCATTGTTGATGTGTGCCAGCACTTTCCTCTCTGGAAGGGATCTCCCTTTTCCACATGTATGTTCCCAGCAGGAGTCAGTGTTTGGAAGAGGATGGCACAACCTTGGCTGCTTTGCACAGCAACATCCCTGCTGGGAGGCTGACATCGAGGTCAGAAACCTTCATATTTCAATTAAATCTCTCCTCATCTGAATGCAGAAATCAATACAGTGCTTATGCTGTCCATCAGCTGGCCAGAAATCTCTGTGGGCTCTGGGAGATGGGAAGGGGCCACAGTGGATGTTTGACAGCTCCACATACCTGCCAGACCCATTGCTGCTTTCACAGGCATGGTTTTGATCCTGCCAGACTTGAGGTGAGCTCAGTTCCCCTGGCTCAGAGGAGGAGGTGAGCATGTGCCCAGCGAGATACTGGTCTGGAAGGAGCATCCCCATCACCTCAGTCTGCTCCCGTTCTCCCCTTGCAGCTGGTAGGGCTGCCTGGGGAGGAGGTGAGCATAGAGACCCACCTCAGCAAGGGAAGATGAACCTGGTTTGCAGAGTGGCTCAGGGTGTGAAAACATGTAGGAGACCCAGAAGTTGCTTTAAAGCTGAGCAGCAACCAGGACCCAGCCAAGCGTGTTTGTCCCTTTCTGGGCAGTGGAGGTGAAGGAGATGTTAAGGAGCTCCTTGACTTGGAGGCCAACCCAGGTCCTGTGATGGCTGAGAGCTGGACAGGGCCCAGAGCTGGGCTGGAAGGGCAAGTTTCCATCTCACAGAAACAAGCCTGACTTGACTGGCCACACTGTGCCATTGGGCAGCTGAGGGCTGTCAGAGTGTTATTGAGGAGGTTGTTTCCCAGCTCATCCTGGTCCCTCTTCACCTTCTCACTCACCTTGGCATCACCTGGACAAAAAAATGATCCTGACTGGCCAACCTCCTTTTAAAAGCAGAGCCCTTGCCTGATGCCCCTCACTTGCCAGCCCTCACCACTGCATCAGCAGGGGAGTTTGCACCACTCCTTCCCTGGGGACAGCAGCTTGAACTTTTCACCACAGGCATTATTTTATTTTAAAGCTACTTGCATAAGTCTTGATCCGAAGCAGAGACACCACCAAAGCTCCCTCACTGCCTGACCCTGCTGGGGACAGTTTCCTCTCCATGGACTTCTCTTGGCTTGCCCACCTTGGTGGCTTTGTGATCAGGTAGAACCAAAGACACAGAGCTAGTGGTGATGCTGCTGCTCCCTCTGTGTGACCTTGGGAAAATCACTCCCTGCCCTCATTCCTCTTTTTCCTTCTCTGAAAAAAACAGAGACAGTGCAAGTCCTTTGCCTCACTGGAGCATAGGCAGAGCACGTCCCAACCCTTGGCAAAGGAGACCACAGGAAGAGAAGGCAGTGGAGGTGCATGGTACAGCACCAAGGTCACCCAGATTTGGCACAGTCCTGAGTTGTCTCCCCCCCAGCACCCTCTGGGCAGGGCAGCTCTCCAGCCTTATCCACCTGCCCTGCTCCCAGCATGGCACTGACACAGAGCAGAAGGTGGTTATGGGCAGGGACTCAATTCCATGTTTACTTTCAGGCTCTGACTGAAGTGATTCAAGGATCAGGAAGAGTGGGGAAGTGGCCTGGTTTACAGAAAATCGGGAGATCTCTTACAATTGCAGATGCCCCCATTGTGCCGCTCTCTTTATTGCCATCACGCCCTCCTTTTGGAAATGTTTCCTTGATCCCTCCCCCCCTCGGGTCTTTCTGGTGTGAAACCACAAGTTCAGAGTGCCAATGCCTGGCCAAGTATGTGTGTGAGAGCTGAAGGCATTCGGGGGGTTGCTGCAGCCCCGGCACAGGCAGAACAGGGGTGGATGTAACTCCAGCAACTCTTGGGGCTGTCTCGGCTGCAGGAATTTCCACTCCCTGGAGCTCTGCATCCCACCCCCATCCTCCACCCCCCCTCCCCAGCCTCCTGGAATGCAAGATATTCTGGCAATCAGCGTTTTGCAAATCAAAGCAGCTGTTCCACCAACATCTCAGAGCCAGGGAGAGGAAACAGCCCTGGGCTGGATCTACAGACCCGAGGATGGTGTCTGCCTTGGGTTGGGAAGAGCCACCAGCACCTGCTGAGATGTGGCACCCACTTTTGGGGTGGAGGGGAGGAGAGTGGACCTGAGCAGGTCCTGGGTGCTCCAAAATTAGACTCACAGGGACCTTTGCTTTCCCGAAAGATCCCCCACTTCAGAGGAACTGCTCAGCTCCAAGGGGCCTGGTGTGACATGGCTGGGGCTTGCTGTGCCCAATGGAGAGTTGGCACCCAGCCGTGCCTGGCTGGGCCCCAGAGAGCCACGGGCGAGCAGGGGTCAGAAGGGGGGTTAGCCAAGGCCAGCACGCTGTGGGGCTGGCAGTGCAGAGCCCGTTTTGCCTCTTCTGCTCTGGCTGATCCCCGTGGCCCCGAGCAGGTGCCTCTGCCCAGGGACTGGAGAGTCTTTACCTGTCCCGTGCCCGATCTTGCCCAGGGTCTGTTCACTCTCCCCGAGCCCCCGTTTCCACCCCAACAGCCGCCTTCCCAGGGACAGCCCCTTCCGCGACACCGTGGGTTCGAGAGCCGGGCACATCCCGATCCTGGGGCTGCCTGCCCCAAATCCCATCTCTTCCCAGCCCAAGGTCCTGGCCAGCGATGTCCCCAAACTCCATCCCCAGGGCGCATCCCCGACGCGCTCCCCACTTCACCCGCTGCTCCCACACGTGCACACCGGGGGGGCCTCTCTGCCCCCTCCCAACACCGGAGCCCGCTCCCCACCCCGGGCAGCCCCTCCTGGGGCCCGGTTGCCCCTTACCTGCCGACACCGGCCGCAGACCGGCGTAGCTGAAGCAGAGCAGGAGCGCGGCGCCGGTGCAGCCCAGGAAAGGCTCCATCCCCCGCGGCCGCCGCGCCGCGCCGGGCCGAGCCGCGCCGGGCCGGACCGGGCCGGGCCCCACCGGCGGCACGTCCTGCGGGCGCGGCGGCGCCGTTCAGCACCGCGGAGAGCGCCCGCGGCCCGGTACCGGCGTGCGGAGGGACACGGGTACGTTCGGCTCGGCGAGGTTGGGTTCTGTTTAGGTTCGGGTAGGCTCGGCTCGGCTGGATTCGGCTCGGCGGGGCTCGCACTGCCCGGTACCGCCCGGTAGCGCGGGGCTCAGCGCCGCCCGGTAGCGCCTGGTACGGTTCGGTTCGGTTCGTTACGGTACGGCTGGTCTCGGCCGGGAGGCGGGAGCGAGAGCGGCCCCGCTGAGCCCCGGCTCCGCCCGCTGCAGCGCCGGGCAGCCCCGCTCCGATCCCTCCCCCGCCCCGGGGGTGCGGGACGGGGGCGGCTCGGGCCCCCGCCCAGCCCGGCCTCGCCGCTTGCCTTAGTTTCCCCGTCCCGCCCCTCCCGCCCCCGCCTAGATCTCGGCACCCTCCGGGGGAAGGAGATGGACTGGCACCCCGAGACCACCTCCCGGGCACAGCAGCGGTGATATTTCACCGTCGCCGGGATCGGAGTTCCAAGGTAAGGAGGATGAGATGAGCCTCTGGAACCAGCCATGCCCTTGTTCGTGGTGATCAGCTGGAAGGGACAGAATCCCTGTCCCCAGCTCAGCTTACCCTCTGCCAAGCCACAAGGATGGGGGGACCCTTCTCTGGCCACAGTTGACCCCTCTGCTGTGCCCCACCAGCACTGGGGTGTCTAGCAGAGGTGGCCCTGCCAGCCACAGTGGCCTCAGCATCTGGTTGCAAGCACCCAGGACGACACGACAGAGGCTAGGATGTGTGTCCTGGTGGCATCTCTCACTCAACAGCTGTCAGGCCCTGGTGTCATTTGCTGCTGCCTGCCAGGGGGCATAGTGTGGCCTGGGGACTCCCGTGAACATGGGAACCTTCTGGCAATGCGCAGCCCACGAGCTTGTGGGTCAGTGAGACACCCCAGCCCAGGGCTCTCCTCTATGCAAGGGTCATGCTGAGCTCCCCATGAACCAAAGTCCCCTGAGGAGCAACAATCACCCAAAAGAGAAAAAAAAAACAACCCACCTCCAGAACCTGGAGACCATCCTGTCCTGACAGATCCCAGCCCTGTGCCGTTCCTCCACCCTCTGTCCTCAGCCCGAGGGACAATGACAAGTCTCAATGCAGTCTGTGCCACAGTGCCAGGGCTGTGGCCACCTCATTGTGGTACCAGGACTGTGCCCACCCCACCACAGTGCTTGGGCACTGTGGCAGCAGTGCTTCCAAGGGATGCTCCTGCGGTTCGTCCCTTTCATCTCCTGCCTGGCAGCAGATTCAAATTGCATCACTCCAGAGGTGGAGGTGCAGGAGCAGGAGCTGTGGACTTAGCCCCTCACTGGTGCTGAGCTCAATGCCAACTCCAAATCCAGCCCTATGTGGCCGGGGTGGGTGAGCTCGGCTGATGGAGCCGGGGCTTGGGCACAGCCAGGCAGGGGGGTCTGCAGGTCGGGCTCCTGCTGCCCCTAGGCTTTCCATTGCTGGAGCATGAGGCTGGGCAGGAGACTCCATTGCTCCTCTGGTGCTGCCTCCATGGGCTGAGCACCTGGAGAAGGACCAGAAGCCCTCAGCTGAACCAGCTCCATCTTCCAGCAGAAACACAAAGCTCAGGTGGACCCAGGATGTGCCTCCACACTGCCTAAACCCCGCAGAAGCTGCAAGAGGGAGGGACTGGCACAGAAGCCCCAGACTGCCTGCAGCCAGGCTTGCTGGCTGGCCCAGGAAGGCGCCACCAGGGCTTGACCCATCTTGTGCCCACAGTGAGCTGGGGCCAGGTCCAAACACCGGGGACAGACAGTGTTTCACCCAGGTTCTCCTGGCAGAGATTGGTCCCTGTCAACCTGCTGCCTCTCAAGCTCCTGTAAGAGTGTTTTTGATGTGTTCTGGTATTTTTCCAGAGGCTGAAGACAGTTAACACCATAATTCCCCGTTTTTTCCTTTCGTCCTTTCCAAATAAAGGTGAAGCATTTATTCTCTTCCAGCACTGTGACATCTGCCATCCTTGGCAGGTTCCCCGGGATGTGGTCACTTCGCTGAGATCACCTCCAGGAGCTCAGGTCCCGGTTTGCCCCAAGTACCTAGGTCCCGCTCCTGACCCATCTCTTTTCCCACCACCAGGGAAGGTATTTTGGGGTGTCCTACCCCCACTGCTCCCTCCTGGTCTCCCTCTGGCCCCCCCGTGTGGCACGGAGACTCCTCCACCTCCCTGGCCCCTCCCAGTACATCACAATTCAAGTCACACAATCCCCATCACAAGTCCCAGCTGTGCCAATTAAGTCACAGCTTTAATTACGCAATTAGGCTCTCCACTCGCTCCTCTTCCCTCTCGCATCGCCAGACGGACACCTGGGAGGCCACCAGCCGCCCCCCTCCTCATGCCTGTCACCCACCCTGTCCCACTTCACCCTAAATATATTGGGCTGGGCTCCGGCGGGAGCTGAGCATCGAGCCCACATGGGTGACATGGAAAACTGTCCGCAAATCAGTGCTGTGGGGTCAAGGACACCACCCGTCTGGGGAACATTGTGCTCGGGGTCGGGGAGACACTGTAGGGGGGACGCGGGAGCTGTACAGGGTGCGCCTGTGGAGCGGGCAGAGGGTTTGGAGGTGTCTCAGGGTGAGGTGTTGAGCAGGAGGAGCTGTGGAGTGCGAGTGCGGGGCGTAAAACGGGTGCTGCCGAGGTGCGGGAGTGACTGTGGCCGTGCCGGTGCCACCCTCAGCTCTGTGCTGCCAAAGGTCGCTGCTGCCATCTGCCGACACCCCGCGGAGGGACCTGGGGACACCCCCAACATCCCTCCTGACCTCCCTGAAAGGGGACCCCCACCCCGGCCCCACGCTCAGATATGTCCCGGGGGTCCTGCCGCTGGGGACTGGGGGAGTGGGTCTCCGCGGGGGGGAGCGTGGACGTCCCATTCGGAACCCACCCGCCTTCAATTCTCCACCCAGACGCGATCCCTCCTCCAGCTAAGAGCGCAGGCCCCCTGGAACCAATGCACACACACACACACACCCCGGGTCCCCGTGGCTCCTCGGTCAGACCCCCGAGAAGGGGCGAAATACCACGAGAGGGAGCCCAGGGCTGGCACTTGGAGGTGGCATCGGTGGCACTGGTGACATGGGTGACAGAGTCAGTGGCATTTAGCCCCTCTGGCCCTTGGAGATCACAGGGAACAAGGGTCATGGTTGAGTCCAAACCCTTCCGGGCACCCTCCCACTCAGACCTCCCCCTCTCTCACCTGTGCCCACCTCAATGGGGCTGTGACCCCTCCGGGATGGCAGCGTCATCTCCTCAGCCCTCCAGCGCTGGGACACAGCAGGGACAAACTGCAGCCCCAGCCAGTCCTGGCCACCTCCTGCAGCCCCGAGCAGGATGAGCTGGGGCAGATCCCGGCCATGGGCCATCTTCAGGGCAGCTCAGGGAGCCCTGTGACCCCCTGGACATGGTGACGAACTGCCACCATGGTGGAGAAACCCTTTGGGGATCTGCAGATGCTGCCAGAGAAGGTGGCATAGAAACCTGGACACCAAGATGCCTACAGCACATCTTCCTCCCCTGAACTGGGCTGCGGCCACTCCCAATGGCCATTTATACAGCTAGGAACCTGCTTGTGCCTAAACTGCCCCAAAACCACATCTCAGCTCCATGTCACAGCACTACTGAACACACGTGTCCAGCTGCCAACACACATGTGCTCCATGGGGACAGGGCCACATGTCTCCAGGAGCCCTGACCTTAGCTGCCTGTGTAAGGTGAACTGTGCTTGTCTCTGTGTGACAGTGTGGGCATCACAGGGATATGGGGACATGAGGATGTGGGTACATGGGGACACAGGATGGAACCACCCTGTTATGAAACACCCAGCATCCCCGCTGTGCTAAGTCAAGATTTAGCGAGCGAGCAGCTCCTGATCCAGATGAGATCAGGCATCACAAAGGGCTTTGTATTCCAGGAAGCTTATTAAAGATTTAAATTATACAAATGGGCTTTCTACCAAAGATCCTTATTATCTCGGCATTTGCACTTAATCCTTGGCTGTTCCTGCAGCCCCAACCCCATGCCCCTGCAGTGGCTCCATTTACCTTCACTGTGGTTCCACAGGTCTGGGCACAGCATGGGGGTAGGGACAAGCTCTGGGGACAGAGCAGGCCCATGGGGACGGGTCTGCAGGGTGCCAGGGAGCCACTGCTAGGGGCCTGGGCCCCTTTGGCTTTGCCCTCTCCCCTCCCAAATCATCCCAGTATCCTGCCAGGTCAGGGATGGAGCCTGTTTATCTGCAGAGAGTGGCCTTCCTTAGGGCACTGACTGTCCTTAGGTCTCTGGGCACGCAGATCCACCCCAGCCATGTCTGGGCTCCTCCACACCTGAGGGTGCTCCCACCAGGACATGGGGACAGGGGGGCTGGATTCTGGAGCCCAAATGAACGAAGCCCATGGGGCAGAGGGACACATGTGTGTATCCCCCGGGCAGGACACAGGGTACCACCTGCAGCCCCATCCCACCCTAGTGCTGTGGAGCCTCAGGGTGGGGAGGGCTTCACTGCTGCTATGGCAACGTAGGGAATTCCAACAGAAATCCCTTTGAGGAGGAGAAGAAGGAGGAGGAGGAGGAAGAATCTCTCAGCTGGGGCACCGCCAACACTCCATGACTCTCTCCATCAGCAGTGGGGAACGTCACCATTTCAGCATCCTCCTGACAGCCTCTCTGCCAGGCTGAAGCCTGCAGGAAGGAGCCCCAAGCCTCCCTGCTCCCTGCCCCCGTTCTTCTGTGTCTCTGGTACCCCCAGGGGACAGTCCTGCTCCCCCCATGACACAGCTGAACCCCCAAAGCATCAGGCATGAGCCCGTGTGCCTCTGCCAAGGGGCAATGGTGGGAGCTGTGAGCCCCACAACCACAAGGCTTTAGGGTGGAGGGAGTGAGAAATCAGAGGAGATGGGCTGGGGGACATTTGTCCCCACCCCAGGGACAATCAGTCGGTGTTGATGGCAGAGCACGGCCCTGCCCATGCTCCCCGTGCCCTGTATTATCCTCTCTCTCTCTCTCCATTCCAGAGTGGGGGATTAGGTGGGTTTAGGGCTGGGTTTGAGGCAGAAAGGGGATGCTTTCAAATCAGCCTGCGTCACTTGTGTCCTCTGTCACTCCTGCAGGGGGGGATTAAAACAGATACGAAGATTAGTGGAGGGGAAATGGGACCCCCCACCTTGGATGGGCCCTGACCCATCACTGCCACCACCACTGCATGGGGTCACCAGCTCCAGCCCCCCCCAGGATGGCTTTAGCCCTGAGGGCACAAATCACCCCCTTTTTGTCACCTTACTGCTCAGGGTTCCAGTTCCAGTCCCCATTCTGAATCCCTCTCCAAACATCTTTCCCATGTGGGATGGGGGCAGACACGTTGGCAGCTCTCACCACTTCCCTCGTTTCCAGCCCAATCCCATTCCCAACAAGTTCCTCTGACCCTGTGAAGGGTTCCTGCCCCATGGATCCTGCAACGTAGAGAGTGGGGAGGAATGGATGGGGTTCCAAGGAGGGGGCTCAGGAGAAGGAGAAGGGCAGGAAGGATCCCACGCAGGTCTTGGCTTCTCCAGAATCATCCAACAACAGGCAGGGACATGGTATATCTAGGTTATTTAAAAAAAGGGGGAAAACCACAATAATATACAAATATTGCCTTTATTATAGGTAACAGGATGTCCCTGTGGTGAGGTCCCTGGGGTGAGTGCTTCCCATCTGAGTTTTGGGACATGCCCATGTATTTGGATCATTTTTTCAGGGCTAGTCCCCCCTCCTTCAGGGTGGCAGTTTAGGCCTGGAGGTGCCAGCTCTCCCTCGATGTGTACCTGCAGTCCCTCGGCCTCACTGAACTCAGTGCCTGGCAGATTTTGGGATGAAATAGCTCCATTCTGGCTCTTTCAATCAGCCCCATTCTGCAGCAGCCACCCCAGCCCCTTCCCCATTCCCCCCAGGCTGGGGATGTGGATTTAATCACTTTATAGTTGTTTATTTGTGTAATTTGGAGGAGAGTGCCTCTGCTCCCATCTGCCCCCACCATCTGCTCCCCAAATAATCCTAGGCTTTGTAAATAGATGGAGCTGGGAAAGGGACAGGGAGAAACCTGCTGGGAATGGCACCTGCTTGCAGGCAGCATCTGGCTCTGCTGGAGCCTTTTCCCAAAGCTACTTTGCTCCAGCCCCTAAAATGGCTGAGGATGCTACAGCACAGTGGTCCCTGGCTTCCTGCTGGAGACACTCAGCCCTAAATGTCCCCTTCCAGCCCCAAACCACCTGCCTTGGCACCTCCTTGGGCCAGGAAAGTGATGATGAAGTTTGTGCCTGGAGCTAAGGGTTCTCAGAGTGGGTGGGGATCCCCTACAGCCCCTGTCTCATCCTGGGATGGGATGGGGACCAGCAGGGGTGGTGGCAGGGGTGGCACATGTGGTGGAGAGACCCATCGAGGGGCACGGTGCATTATGGGGGGAGTCTGCAGGGAGACTTGTGTCTGCAGGGTTTGGTGTGCCAGAGCAGCAATGCCCCCAATGCCCCAGGACCTCCCGGTGCTTCCCGAGCCCTTTCTAACGCAATATCGGTCCCCTTCTCACCCCACTCCCCGGCTGGAGGGGGGTCCAGGGGCTGTCCTCACTCCCTCGGCCGGGAGCTGCGTGGGGCAGGGTCCCGAGGGTACTGAGGGGGGGGATGTACACGTGGCCCCGCCGTGTGCGGGGGATGCCGGGGGGGCTTCTGCCGGTGGCTTCTGCCGGTGCCTACCGTGCCCTTCTCGAAGCCGGGGCCCCCCGGTGTCGGGGCCCCCCCGCAGCCCGGCGCTGCGGCGGGCAGGACCGGCGGGCAGGACCGGCGGGCGCTCCCGGGCTGCACTGGCGCACGGCGGCGGCGGCTTTTCTCCGGGCAGGTAGGAGAAGGCGAAAAAATGGGGGTCCCGAGGTGTGAGGGGGAAGCAGAGGGCACCCGAGGGGCCAGGGACACCAGCACGGAGCCAGCCCCCGGGCACATCCCTCCCCGCCGGCTGCTGCAGAGCTACCCCCCGCCCCGCAGCATCTTCACCCGGGGTGTCCTGTGCCCCCCTCCCGCCCCACCGGGGGTGTCCGGTAACCCACCCTCCGGGGTGACCTTTCCTCGGGTGTGTCCCTGGCAGTCCCGCTCTCTCCGGGGGTGGCCCGTTTGGGGGCAATCCCCTGCAGCCCCCCCGCCCTGGGAGATTGTTCCCTGGGGGGTGCCTACCCAGCCTTCCTGGGGGTGGTCGCTTTTGTGGGTCCTTGCAAACCCCTCCCGGGGCGCTCAGCTCCTCTGCAGGCTCCTTTCCAAATAGCAGGAGCAAGAGCTGCCCCAGCCAGTGGTGATGGGGCAGAGCCCCACTGGGCATTGGGCTGGAGGTCGTGACAGCCCCAGAGGAATTTGGTTTGGACCCCTGGGCTAGAGACAAACACACAGATCCTCCCCCAGGCTGCTGGAGTTGGGATAGAGCCGTGATGGAGGGTGAGGGAGAGACACTGGGCGAGGGGGTTGCCAGCCCCCCATAATTGAGGGGGTCCACACTGGCTGGCTCCTCCTTCTTGGGAGTCTTGTTTTATCTGTGATGCTGAAAGATGGGGGCTTTTGGGGTCTTGAGTCCCCTCCCTATTTGGGGTAAGACAGTGGGTGCTCCAGGCACTGAAGCCCCCCATACACCCAATAAGCCCCCTACCCTGAAGTCATCTTCACCCCATACAGGGGTCACAACACAGCCTGGGAAGGGGGCATCAGATCAAGGTCTCCCCCTTAGCCACCCGTGTAGGGACCTAGTGTGTGTGACCATGTCTGGGTGCCCACCCTAACCTCCTGAATCCTCTGAGCAGTGGGATGGGGTGTGTACAGTCCCCCAGAGCTGTGGGCATCTTTAAGTGGGGAGGGAGCCCCGAACAGTGCCCTGCAGGCCCCCAGCCCTCCCTGGGGCTCCAGTGCCAGCCAGAGGCATCAAATATTAACAGAGACAGCAAAGGAGCCGAAAATAACCCTCCCTCCAAGGGAGCTGACCCAGATCCTGCCAGCCCCAGAGCTGGGCTGGACCCATAGCCCCCACCAGCACCCTGCCAAGGCCCAACCCAACCCCTTCCCCTCCTCTGGGACTCCTGATGCCATCTCTATATCCCCTACATATTATGCAAATGAGCTATAAGTGCTTATTACGCAAATGCAAGGGGGTTGGCGCTGGGTGGTCCTGGGGGCTGGCTCAGGGAGGGTAACAGGGATGGGGGGGGTTCACTGGCATCCACCTGGGTGTCTGGGGGCTGCCAGGGAGCTCTGTCCTCTCCCCTCTTGTAGCTCAGCAAGACCCCCCCAAGCCGGGCCAGGGCTGTGCCCCACCACAGTGCTCATCCCCCAGGGTGTCCGGTGCATTCCCTGAGCCATGGGGAAGCAGAACAGCAAACTGCGTCCTGAGATGCTCCAGGACCTGCGGGAAAACACCGAGTTCTCTGAACTGGAGCTGCAGGGCTGGTACAAGGGCTTCCTGAAGGACTGTCCTTCCGGCATCCTCAATGTGGAAGAGTTCAAGAAGATCTACGCCAACTTCTTCCCCTATGGCGATGCCTCCAAGTTTGCCGAGCATGTCTTCCGCACCTTCGACACCAATGGCGACGGCACCATTGACTTCCGAGAGTTCATCATTGCCCTGAGTGTCACCTCCCGTGGGAAGCTGGAGCAGAAGCTCATGTGGGCCTTCAGCATGTATGACCTGGATGGCAATGGCTACATCAGTCGGGAGGAGATGCTGGAGATCGTGCAGGTACTGAGCTCCCTCAACCTGCCGCCCCTTCTAGTTTGTGGTGCTGTGTGTCACTTCAACAGAGTGGCGGCTCTCCCCTCCTGGGATATGGGCGGGTTGGACACACACACTCTGTGTTACCCCTGGTATGGGGCTAGGCTGCACCAGGGATGGAGCCTGTTGCTGTCTGCAGAGAGCTGTGGCTGTGGGAATCAGCTACTCCCTGGCATCCCTGATCTTTCCTTGTCCTGGGGACATCCTTTTGTCACCTCGTCCTGCTGGCCCAACTCACCATGCCCCTGGGGTGGGCTATGTGCAGGCAGCCCTTCCCCAAGTACCCCCAGGCAGAGGGACAGAAGAGAACTCCTTGCCCATAGCCCAGCCCAGTGACACTGGCAGGTGACTCTTGAGGCCATTGTGGTGGCATCTCAGTGGACATCTGCTCCCTGCAGCTCAGTTGTTTCTCTGGGGTTGCTGCTTGTATCCTTAGCACCACCAGCATGGGGAGGGTGTCAGACATGTTCCCTGACCCCAGGAGAGCCAAGCCCAGGGCTCTGTGTCCCCACTTTAGGTGGGCGATGGCAGGTGCCCACCTTGCACCCACCCTCACCCTCCATCTCCCTTTCCCAGGCCATCTACAAAATGGTCTCCTCTGTGATGAACATGCCTGAAGATGAATCGACTCCAGAGAAAAGAACAGAAAAAATCTTCCGACAGATGGATACTAATAACGACGGTAAATCAGAGATGGAGGGGATTAAGGGAAAGGTCTCCTGGCTAAATCCAGGGGTCTTAGAGGAGCTGCACGCACGCTGATTAAATGGCTCACGTCTGCCTGCATGGCTGGGGGAGCCCCGGCAGCCAGAGGTGCTCAGTGTGCCCACCCACGTCCCTCTGCATCCCCCCACATCCATCCCACCCCGCAGGGGTGCTCATCCCAGGTGGGGGGCTGTCCAGGGAGGGTGTGGTGGTCTCTGTGCTGAGCTGTGTCCCCCCCAACAGGCAAGCTCTCGCTGGAGGAGTTCATCAAAGGTGCCAAGAGTGACCCATCCATCGTGCGCCTGCTGCAGTGTGACCCCAGTGGTGCGGCGCAGCTCTGAGACCCCAGGACCCCAGCAGCACCCCACAACCCCCCATGCCATCCCCGACCCATCAGCCAGCCACTGCCACTGTCTCCTGCCCAGTCCCTGTGGTCCCCACCACCATGTCCCCACGACCCCTCACTGGGAGAGAGATGGAGCACAGGGGGGACAGTCCCATCACTGGGGCTCCTGTACTGGCCCTGCTGGGGGTAGGATGGAGGCAGGGTCTGCCCTGAGCCAGGAGAGTCCCCTGGGGGCTTGGAGCAGGGTACAACCTAGTCCAGTGGCTGAAGCCACTGCTGCTTCTCCAGCGGAGATGGGGACATGGCCCAGGGGACAAAGAGCTGGTGGTTCAGGGGCCCCCCAGCAAACCCACCCTCCTGCATGCACACACTGCTATGGCAGTAGGACCAGGGAAGACCCTTCCCCACAGCCCCACAGGTGGGGGTGGTGGGGAGGGCACCCACTCCTGGCCTTTTAATACCCACAGAATAAACTTTGTGTCAGTGCAGTGGGTCGTGGGAAAGGAGCCTCAGTGCCCAGGGGACCATCCCTCCCTGCAGCATCCAGATCCAGCTGGGTCACCCCCACTGCTGAAGCTCCAGGTGACCCAGGGCCATGGGGATGGGCTGGTGTGGCTTGGCTGGTGGCATCCAGAAGACATGTCCCTGTGATAACCAGGCTGTGATAACCCAGAGTGGGGCTGGGACAGGGCAGGGCTGGTGGGGAACATCTCTGGGGTCAGCCCTGGGGCTCTACTCAGAGCCAGGAGGTATCGGCACTGTTCAGCCTCAGCAAGCCAAAGCACTGCCCAGGGGATGGGCTCTCTGCAGAGACCACCTGCAAGGAGACCTGCAAGGCAGAGAGATGGCTGAGAGGGGGGCTTGGGGAGGGGCAGAGCTTTGGTTTGGCAAGTCCCACCCCTGTCCTGGAGCCCCAAGCCCAGAGGAGTCCATCCCAGCCCAGAGGAATTCATCCCAACACAGAGGAGTGCATCCCAGCCCAGAGGAGTCCATCCCAGCCCAGACAGGTCCATCCAAGCTTGGAGGGGTCCATCCAAGCCCTACCCATGGGAGTGGGTGGGCGCTGAGCCCAGGCACCAGGAGTCACCTTCCTCCGGTGTGTCTCACAGCAGCAGTGGCCAAGGTGGAGGAGGCTGAGGGTGAGCAGGAGACAGCGGATGCTGAAGATGATTTCCATGAAGTTGAGCAGGAAGGAGATGGCCCAGAGGGACAAAGTGGAGCTCTGCAGGGAAATGGGGAGTCAGGTCCCAGCATACCCCCCCCACATCCCAGGGTACCCACAGCTCCCAGGGGTCTCACGTAGACACGGGTGGGATCATAGGGGCACTCGCGGGAGACTGGGGCAAGGGCGATGTTGGCAATGGTGCAGGGGGCCAGCAGTGCCTGGCCTTGGTTGCCCAGTGTCATCCCGATGGAGAAAGCCAGCCCCAACAGGCAGGACAGCCCAGACAGGCAGCCGCTGGTGCTCAGAGCGAGAACCCCCCATTTCTGCAGGAGGGAAGAAGAGAGGCAGCACAGGAGGAAGGGTCATGCACAGCCACCTGTCTGGGCTCCCTCCCTGGGGACAGTCCCTGAGCAAGGGGACATGGTGGCTGTGCAGACTCTGTGAGGTGGCCACAGCCTGCTGGGTGCAGGGTGGGGGGTGGCAGGGCTGACAGCCTACCAGGGTGGTGAGTGTGAGACAGCGAGACAGCAGGAGAGCAGCAATGCCACAGGAGATGGTCTATGAGAAAGCACAGGAGATCAGTAGTCCCCTCACCACGTTGACGTTGTCCCTGAAGTCTCATCCGACCGATTTCACACGGCAGGGCGCTATGCGTCACCTCCGCCAGCCTCCCCCCCGTGTTTGGGGCTAGAAAAGTTTATTCAGAGCAGAGAAGAGTAGATGGAGCAGTGTCCCTCCCACATCCATTCCTCCTTCCCACCCCAAACTCACCCCACAGCTACCCCTACTTCCTCCTCCATCCCACCCATGGTACCAGCAGCGAGGAGATGACGGAAGCGGCGTTGGTGACAGCATACTGCAGTGAGATGGGCTCCTGGGGGTTGACCACAAAGCGGAGGACAGTGCCATGGACAAGGGCACCAGCGATGAAGTTGAGGTGCCCAATGATGAGGAGAATGAGGCCCATTTTCATGAGGACTCTTTGGTGACTGCCAGGATCAAGGTGGTCTGAGATGGAAGGGTGGGCATGGAGGTGGCATGGTATGAAGTGACCAGCACCTAAGCATTCCTCCCACCCGTGCACCATGCTCAGCATGGCCACGGGGCATTTGGGGACAATCTCAGAGGATGTGCTCTGTGCTGGGATGAGGCAGGACATGATGTGGTGGCAGCCACCGGCAGCCCAGGTATGCAAACAAGTGCTCTAGCTGGCTCTCCTGGGACTGGGGTAGTGGTGTGAGACCAGAAGCTGTGTGCACAGGAGGTCTCAGTGGGTTTGGGATGGGCCAGGGCTTCCTGGAGCCATGAGGAAGATCTGGGGAGAGCAGCACCCACCCACAACAGCTCCAGTGCTGGGTTTTGGCACCCAGCACTTTGAGGAGCAAGAGGAGCAGCAGTTGTTCCCCATCAGAACCAAACCCCAGGGCTCCCCTCCTCACACACCCACTCAGCTCTGTCCCTGACCCCATCTGAGCCCCTTGGCTCCCCTTCCTGCCTCAGTTTCCCCTGCAGCAGGGAGTGCAGGCAGGGCTGGGGCACCCTCCTGTCGCCACCACCCCACAGGACCTGGACTCACCCACTCGGCACATCTTCACCAGGTCAGGGTCAGGACATCAATGTCACAAGGACCACCCCTGCCCACAGCCCCTGGGTTGGCAGCTTAGTCCATTGGGGTCCCAGGCAGAACCAGAACCAGGCTCAGGCCACCAGAGCTGCTCCCCTGCTGCACCCCACTGCTCCTCCTGTTCCTGTCAGACCAGCTCCCCGGGACCAGCACAGCTCTGACTCCACCTTCAGCTGTTGCTGCCAAGGGAAGCACAGCCCTTTCCCCACCCCTGTGCTGCCCGAGCTGCCAGCCGTGCCATGACATGACATTCTGTGCTGACATGCCATGACATGCCATGTTGTGTCGCCATGTTGCGTCGCCATATTGTGACACACTGTGCCGTGCTGCAATGTTGTGACACACTGTGTTGTGTTGACATGTTGTGACACACCATGTTGTGTTGCCATGTCATGACAAGCCGTGCTGTGCTGCCATGTTGTGACACGCTGTGCCATGCCAATGTGCCATGCCACACCACCTCGTCCTCTTCCCATCCATCCCCACCTCTCTGGTCCACCCCATGGTGATGGCAGTCAGCTGGGATCTGCCCCGCTGGGTCTGAGGCTATGGGCTGAGGGTCTGGGAATGGGCAGCCCCTCCAGGCAGGATGGTGCAGGCCCACAGGCCAGGACCCAGCACTGGCAGGAACTGGGGATCTACTTGCAGAGAGAGGGAAAAGCAGCAGGGTCAGGGCTCAGAGGAGATGGTTTGGAGGCAATTGTCCTCACCAAGCTTCTGGGGAGGTTGCTGAAAGCAAGAAGCTGGGGACAAGAGTTTGACAAGGTGGCTGCAGAAGAACAACCCCAGGGGGCTTGGGGGAGCCCTCCCTTGCTCCTGGGAGACCCTCACTAAGCGACACCCTCTGCAAAGTTCCTTGCAGGGGTCAGGCACCCATAAATTAGTTACAGGGACAGTAAAGTTACCCCAGCTCTTGGGACTGGTCTGGGAAAGGGCTTGGTCCTGGCAGAGGCTTAAAGACACGTCCCCAGCATACCACCCTCAGCCTCCTCACATCCCTTGCTCCCAGCAGCAGCAGGAGCTCAGCATCAGTCCCCATCTGTCCCCCTCTTCTAACGTGTCTCCAGCCCAGCAGCACAGGGAGGAGGGAGAAGAGACCCTTCCCCACCCCAGCTCTAGACAAAGTGGGTCCAACCATAGCAGGCATCACATGCATGGTCCCCAGGTGTGACAGGACCAGGCTGTGGTCAGAGGATGAAGAGGAGCTGCCCCCACTTCCCTCCACCAGGGGCTGGGGCAGCATTCACAATCGTGGGATCAGAGGCAGTCGGAGGATTTCTCCACCTGTCCTTGGAAAGGATGAGCTGGATGCAAGTGGAATGACAACCAGAGTCTTTATTCAAAGAGTCCCTTAGGATGTTTGCAAACATACAGACACACATACATATTTACACTCTTACACACCTCACAGAGCTTGAACCAATAAATTAAAACAAAAAGAGGGCGGGGGATGGGTTTTTTTGTTTGTTTTTTTCTTCCTTTTTTCTTTTTCTTTTTTTTTTAATCCTCCTTTTTTTTTTTTTGCCACGTAAGAAACAGCAGCTCCCCAAGTTGAGGATGGGCAGCCAGCTGGAGAACCGTAAACAGAAGCCAACATGGACACAACCCTGGCCCCCTCCCCCCCCCCCCCAAAAACAAACAAAAAAAAAGCAACGACAGCGAGTGTGCTTTTCAGGAGGTGGCTGCTTCATACTCTGGCTTCGATGCACTCCAGGTTGACCATCTCATCCAGAGGGCAGCTCTCGGCTTGGGCACAGTGGCTCAGGTGGGCACTTGGACTCTCAGCATCTGTAGCTTTGGGGGTCTGAGGGCAGTTTGCCACAGTCTGAGAGCCGGGGGAGTCACACTCATCCGAGGTAATGTCTGGCACGTCATCTGACTGAGTGTCGGAACTCTCCAGGTCGCTCCGTATGCTCTCAGGCTGGGCCAGGGTGATGTCCCAGGTTTTGCTGGCAACGCAGTCTTTTTGCTCACAGCTTTGGTGCTCCTGCTCACCTTTCTCTTCTTCTTCTTCCTCCTCCTCCTCCTCGTCCTCGTTCTCCACCATTTGGGTGTGGACGTGCAGAGAGTCCTCTGTGCTGCTGCCACTGGCCAGCTGGTAGTGACTTGGTTTAGCTTCGATGTCCACCTGGATCTCCATGTTATTGCACTCCCTGCAGAAACAAGCACCCTCACATTACTGGGGACAGTTACTGGGTTCGACTGGGCACCATATCACTGTACTAGGAGGATCACGTCTCCCAGATGCTGCTCACCACGCCATGGCTTCCAGGAAACAGCAGCACTTGCTGCTCTCCTTGAGTCCTTCTAACCCCAGCCAAGGTCATTCCCAGGCTGGGAGTCTGGAACTGAGCTAGGAAAAGCACCAGGGTCCCATGACCAACCAGGAACAGGTCTTGGGGCTGCAGATCTGCTCCTTCTCCTCCACATTATACCTGAGGTTGCTCCCAAATTGTCCCCAGTCCTTCTCCTGTGCTAGGAAAAGGATCGAGCCACCTGCCAAGCAGGCTGGTGCAGTTACAGTCATCTCACCACCCACAGCAGCTTCTCATAGAGAACAGATTTTTCCAGGACACCTCCTACCAACACTTTTCTCACCATCGAATGTCCTCCTACCTGTCCTGGGGATTGTAGGAGCTGATGATGGAACCAGCCATGGCTCGAGTGCTGGCATTGTCACTGATAGCCCCCAAGCTGACTGAGTCTTTGGGGAAAATTTCCTTCTGGACATCTGCCTGTACTTCCAGTCTGCAGAAAAGAAACGAATTCCTCAGAAATGCCTGAAGTGGTCCCCAGGGAGCATCAACCAGTCACAGTTCATCACGGGAAACAAAGAAGCCCTCAGCTGGCCCAGCACAGCAAGACAGAGTTTAACCCCAATGGTTCCTCCCATTTAGTCTCATTTTTGACTCCATTTAGGTAAACCCATTCTGTTTTCCATGATGAAGGTAAAACTGTGTCTGACTCATGCAATTCCTGTGAAGAACTGATTCCACAGCTCAGCACCCAGCCACCATTACATTCTGCCTGCTGTATTAACATGTGTCTCTAATTACACAGCAAACTGGCTCCCAGGCAAGTTCAGAGGAAAACTGTGGTGTAACCTCCTGACTTGGAAAGCAGTCACCCTGCTTGCTATGCGCCATGGGAGAACAGAGTGGATCCAAGCCTCTAGACTGAGCTGGGAGGACCGTGAGCCCTTTAAACAGGACATGCAGGCACCTCTGCACTGTTCTCAATTAAACTGGAGCATCAGCTCTGTCATTTCCAGGAGCTCAGTAGGGACAGAAACTTGTTTATCTTTTGTCCTCCTTGCAAGAACCAGCCCACCACTGACTCCAGAAGTAATCTGGTCTGCTGTGACCAGGTTATTCTACAACAAACCAAGAAGCAAAAATACCAGGGCATGCCTTCCAAGCCCAGGTGGGACCACCTGGAGTCCTAAAAACCTCTCCAGAATAAACCTGCTCAACGAACACAGGCCTTGGGAGCCTCTCCCCCATTTCCTGACGTGCCCAACAACTCAGTTACCTGCTGTACTTGCCCTTGCCCCCTGAGAGGACACCCCCACTGAGGGTGCCCCCCGAGAGGGCTGCAAAGCTGGCTGTCTCGCTGTAGTTGCCCTGCATGACGCTGAGCCCGTCGGTGGGGCTGCCGCTGGTGCTGAGCACGCTGGTCAGCCCCTCGATGCTGCTCTCCCCAATGCTGGGGTTCTTCAGAGCCCGCCAGGCATCAGCCACTGCGGGGAAGAAGAGCAGAGGGATGGGGATCAGCAAAGCAACCGTGGAGCTGGCAGGGGGTCAGGCAGCCTGGGTCCCGTGGCAGTGTCTCTCTACCTCAGCCAGGGCAAGGAAGAGCCCAGATCTTCACAGAATCACAGAAAGTTAGGGATTGGAAGGGACCTCAAAAAATCATCTAGTCCAACCCCCCCTTGCCAGAGCAGGGTCACCTACAGCAGGTCACACAGGAACACGTCCAGGTGGGCTTTGAATGTCTCCAGGGAAGGAGACTCCACAGCCTCCCTGGGCAGCCTGTGCCCGTGCCCCATCACCCTCACAGTGAAAAAATTCTTCCTAATATTTATAGGGAACCACCTATGCTCCAGTTTACACCTGTTGCTCCTAGTTGGCCACCAGCAGAACACTGAAGCTTCCAGCCAAATCCAGGTTAAGACAGATGTTCAGACTTGGGACATTTTAAGGCCCTCTATACCATTTCAGCACAAGAGGCAGTGACAATCTTGCTTCGCCCCCCCCCCCCCCTCCAGCTGTCTTCCCAAGTCATCCCATTTACCTGTGATGGGTCCATCATCTTCATCAAACTCAATCTTCACCCCCTTGCCATTGGCAGTGCTGACCCCACAGCCACCCCCTCGGCACAGCGAGATGGGCACGACACCGTAGACGTAAGCCAGCATGATGGGGACTCCAATGCCTGGGGAGAAGGACACACTGAGTTATGAGGAGCTTAGGGCTGAGCTGTGTCAGACAGACAGATAGAAAGGGGCCCTGGGGGGTAAGACTCTCTCAGTTGTATTTTCAAGGTCCTTTTCCCAATTTTGCAGGCAGACAGTGGAGGTGCCCGTGAAGGGACTCCACCACAGGCTGTGGTATGGGCGACTGGTGCTACAGACAATCCCTGGGCTGTTTCCAGACTGATTCCAGCCCATGAGGATGTGCAGCCTGGATGGGAAATGTGGGTTGCGCCCAGTAAAGCCCACAGCAGCAGCCTGCCACCCCCAACCTCATGGGGCTGGGCTACACAACTGTCTTGGTGACTACCAGAAAGGAAAGGGACTGTGTCCACTTACCCACACTGACAGCAGCGATGACTGGAGAGGCAATGACAGACAAGGTTACCCCACCAGTGATGGCCAAGTTCCTCTTGTGCTTAGAGGTTTTCTTTCCCTCATACCTGCTGTGGATCTGACAGGAGAAGCACCAGGTGAGAACAGAACCCGGTCATGTGCAAACCCCAGCAGAAGACACAAATAAGCATGTGATTTTACAGCCTTGTCAGCTGCATTAGCCCATCAAGAACTTCATCCTGACCACAAATCTCCTCACAGATCAGATCGAGCAGGTGTGTCTGTGTTTAAGGAAAAGAAGCTGTATTTGTAAATACAGAAGCTGTATTTGTAAATACTGTATTTGCAAATACAGTGCTGACCTGCATTTCTTCTCCTCCCAACACCTCTTTATCAGCACACACAACAGTTTGGGGCAGCAGGACAGCATAGAAATACAAATGACTGATGTAAGGCACAATGTGATGCTCAGGGTCCAGCCACTGTCCCACAGAACCCATCACCGTGGGAGGTGTTAAAAAGGGATCAGGTTTCTCCTTGGCTACTCCTGGTTGCAGGCAGAGGCACAAGAGCAATTCAAAATGCATCTGAGGTGACAGACTTCAGTCTGAAGGGCTATCAGCCACCACCTTCCCTCTCCCCCGACAAAAGATAAGACAAAGTTTAGCAGGAACAACAGAATTTAGTTCTATGACAAGATCCACCCTTCATATCAGTTACACATTTCTGGTCAGAAGCCTCAAGTACAGAGAACACCTCAACAACTCTTCAGCTCCAGCCTCCTGCTCCCCACACTCACCTTCCTCCCAACATAGACAGGGATGCCAATGACCATAGCAGGAATGGCAATGCCAGCAATAAGGGAAATGCCCACGGGAGCGCCGATCAACGTGCCCAGCTGCCAGAGAATCTTTTTTTTACGACTCCACGGCTTTTTGCCCCAGAATGTACAGCCAGAGGGGCTGAATGGAAGGGGAAAAAAAAAATTACATTAACACCACAGCAATTCCTATGGATTGCCCAGGAAAGAGGTGGAGTCACTGTCCCTGGAGATGTTTAAGGAAAGTCTGAATGTGGCACTTAGTGCCATGGTCTAGCTGATGTGGTGGGGTTAGGTCATAGGCTGTACTTGATATCAGAGGGCTTTTCCAGCCTCAATAATTCTGTGATTCTTTTTCCCACCAAAATTAATTTGCTCATTAAGGTAATCATCGCACTCTTTTTAATAACCAAGACCTCTCACAAATGCAATTGTATCAGCAGGAGCTTCTCCTGGTGTGGAAGAACATCCTCATACTGTGAAGAAACTCCAGCTTTTTGGGTTCAGAAAGAAAAAAATTCTTCTGCCCAATTGGCGAAAAAGGCCAACACTCAAACCAACTCCCCCGGAAGAAGCTCATGCTGCTTATTGGAACCAGAAGGAATGGGATGGATGCTGGTGCCCTGCTCACCTGAGGTAATGGAGGTCAGATATCTCTTTCATGCAGAGCCAGCAGAACTCGCAGCCACAGACAGCACAGGTCATGTGGTTACAGCTCCCGTCATTCATCTTGATGATGTAAGCACTGCAACGTGGGCACGGTTTGATGTCATCGGCTGCAGGGAGGAAGCAGGGGTCTGAGTTGGACTCACTGAGCTGCGAGTGTGAAGAACCAATGAGGAGGTTCTGGTTGAAACCCTCCATGTGGGCAGAATGCCTTTGTTACAGGTGAAACAGGGGTGGCTGGGGGGTTGTTTTGTCCCCAGAGCAAGAAGATGATATTGATGAGACAGACCCCACCAAAGGCATTTGCTTGGACAGCAGAGGCTGAGCACAAGTCAGTTTAAAAGATGATTGTAGCCAGAATGGGATGTATTCCAGAACATGCTGGAAACAAGTCATACCTGCCCTGTGCCAGCCAAGGCAACAGCCTAAGAACGAGCCATTACTAAATCACTCCACTAAGGTGATTCATGGGCCAAGAGCAACAGAACAATTGGGAGGAGGCACTGGAGGCCTGAACTTGGCCTTCAAAAGCAGCCAAAAGGGGCAGAGGGTCTGCAGCTGCCCACCAAGCCCAGTGCAGAGGTTGCCCAGCCCCCCGTTTGGTGCTGGCAGAGCAAGATGAGGCTCCTTCATCTCTCTCTTACTCCTGATGGCAGTGAGGCAGCAGTTGTCTAGGAGTGCAGGGCTCTGGGCAGCCTCTGCAACACTCAACAAGATGAAATCCAGCTGCTGAGACCAGATTGTACCTTATTAATCACTGTATTGACTCCAGCAAGAATGGGGTGGGTAAAAACCACTGCCTGAAGAACCTCCCTTTCAGTGGCTAAGTGCAAAGCTCTTCCTGGCAGGGCTCTCCTTTAAAAGGCTGTAAAAAACCCTCAGCAACTATGTTTTGCTCTCTGGTTTGTACCACAGGCTGTGGCAGTACCTTTGCTGTCCATTATCAGGGATCTCTAACTGGGGTACGTTGAACCTTGACGCATCACTAAACCACCTCTGACCCCCCCACCACAGCTGCATTTCAACATTTTAACATTTTACCTCCTGCCAGAGAGGGAAAATCAGGGTGTTTTGCTTGGGGGAGGAGCTGGACCTTATGAAATGGCCTCACTGCCCACTTCCAGAGTCAGTAATACGGTTATTTTTAATGAAGAGAGACATGGCAACTCCTGACAGTCACAGTCTGTGAGCTGGCATTTTTTTCCTGTGCCTGACATTACTAACACCTAACAGTGCACGGAGTAAGGCTCCCCACACTCAGCTAGGCTTCAGTATTACTCTTCACTACCAGAGCAGACAAATTGGAAATTGCAAAGCTGAAAAGTGTCTATTTGTTTAAGGTTAGATCAGCAAGAAACAAGAATATCCAAGAGCAAAGCAGCCACAAGTGCAACTGGGGTGGCTGAGGGGAGCTGCTATTATGTGGAAGGACCCAAGCTCATCACCACCTACTGATGTGTTATGCCTTCTTGGAGGAGCATGATGGGTTTGTTCTAGGGCACAGGAGAAGGGGAAATCACTGGGAGCTCCTGCCCTTCTCTCATACATGGCTGCTGGAGACCCCCATCATGCTGTGCCAGCAGTATCCCCCATGGGGCACTGACACGCCCCAGCTTTGATGAAATGGGGCGGGGGGGGTTGCACCTATGTGGCTCTTTCTCAGCTTCACAAATGTAACTGCAGCACCAAGTAACCAAAACCAAACCAAACCAAAACCAAAAACCACCTGATTCCATACCTGGACCAGATTCCTGTCCATAACTGAGGCCTGAGGTGTGCTTGGTCCGCACCCGGAGGGTCTGTGCCCGCTGCTGGCGGGCCATGTCACAGGTTTGGTTGGGATGCCATATCTGCTTGCAGTGGTAGCAGAACTCTGTCTGGCAGCCATCCCTCTCACAGGTCAGCTTGGGGCAGCTGGCGCAGCCGTAGGCGATCACTGCGTAGCTGCAGAGGGGCAGACACGCAGTGGGGGATTAGTGAAAGGCAAAGTTATCAAGCAACATCTCAGCGATCCTTTTAATTCAGCCTGCCTGGGGTGGCATGGGAGGCTGCAGCCACCTGAGCAGCACCTGGTTGGAGAGCTGCTGGGCTGAATTCACTGCCTTTCACCACCCCAACATCATCCTGTGGGGCAGGTCAGGACACCCTCCCACTCCGGGGCTCCTCCATGCAGCAGCCTGCATGCTCAACAAATTCCTGCTCTGTCCAAGCAAGAGACAAGCTCTGTCAGGCAAGAGCCTGAAATTAAGGAGTGCTAATTGGGTTACTTAGGGCAGATCCTTTCTATCCAGACAGCTCACAATATTGAATTGTCTCCTTGATAACTGCTGGCAGTTCACACACAGCAGAGCTGCCTTGCTTGGTGTGCCTGGCTCAGTTTGCTCTTTCTGCACCTGTAGCTAAACACACATACCTAAGTTAAACACACAGTTCCTTAGGACAGGAATATGGGTGGATGTTACGTGACTCAGAGGAGTCCAGGAAAGCTGAGGTTGTCCCAGGAACTTCCAATAAGTGAATGACTCTAAAAAAATGGAACAAGAGGTGTTCCCACACACAGCTATCTGAAGAAACAAGCTCTTGTTGAGCTCCACCAAATTTCCTTTTTTAAAGGGCAGGGAAGAACAATGCTCTGCCTCCGGAACTTGAGTAAAAGCAACTTGTCACGGTTTAACACTGGTCTGGCAATTAAACCGAGTACCAGACGCTCTCTATTAATCTCTCTCTCCTCCTTGATAAAGAAAGGAGAGAGAATAAGGGAGAGAGACTGATGGGTTGGAAACTAAACTACACAACTTTAATGAAACCGTAATGATAAATAGGAAAAATTACTAAATATATACAAATATATAGGAAAATGGAAACCACATTCCTCTCCCCTTTCCCCCAATAACTCTCACGTCACCACCGAGGCTGTAGGGCAGCCCTGGGAAAGTCCAGGCTGGACTCCTGGAGTCGGCGACAGTCAGGAGCTGGAGGCAGGAACACACAGATATGGGCTGGCATGGATCAGGAGCACAGGCAGAGGAATGGACGGGATCCTCCCAGGATGCCGGGGGGAGGAAGGGAAGCAGGAAATCAGGAAATCTTAGCTTGGCCCTCGTGATCCCTCAAATTTATACTGAGTGTGACGTATATGGGATGGAATACTCTGTTTGGTGAATTCTGGCATCTATCTTGTCTGTTCCTCCCCAAAGGAGGGCTCAGGTGGGACCTCTTTATCCTGGAGGGTAAAAGTTTTCCTCAGAGCTGAGCAGTGTCCTTGGTTCTGCACACCAGTCTCTAGCAGTAACTCTAAACATCAAGTGTTATCAGTCCTAGAAGCACACACTGTCTGAGAAACTTGCTGTTAATTTCAGCAAGTGCAACTACTTAAAGAGACTGAGCTAAAAGCAAAAGTACAAAACAGAAAATCACCTTTATCCTGGCCAAAACCAGGACACAACTGAATGTGCAAGGGAGATCAGCCAAGTTCACCCAGCTCCCTGCTTCTGATATCACCTCCCAGAAGGAAGGCTACACAGGTCCAAGCAGCATCACCAAGCACAGCTGCAGGAAAGCTGACCTACACCCATGGAGGATGAGGTTGTTGCCATTGGAAGGGGCTGAACTGAGCCATTCCAGCAGCATCTTCCAGTCCCACGACACTGGTATGAAAAAGGAGCATTTTTGTTGTTCATCCTCAGTATTTTTATTAGTGGTCAGAGGAGAATAACTCCTTTTGAAGGTTTTATATGCAGAGCTTGTGAAACTCAAGTTGTATTGCCTCGTCTCAGAAGCAGCAGCGTGAGAACCACTGAATGTGTCACACCACAATGATTCACATCCCGTGGGAGTTTGAGCAACTTCAGCCTACCAGGCTACGACATAATCACCAAAGAAACAACATCTCCATGCCGAGCAGTACTACAGGGGCTCCGTGTGCCTCGATGGCTACCTGAAGCCAATATTCTGAGAGAGAGGAGATATAAACGGCCTGGGAGGGGTTGGGAAGGACAGACTTGGCCCACATTAACCCCACATCTTGTCTGGGGAAGATGCTGCTAAGCATCTCCACCCTGCCACTATCACACAGCCAAAAACCTGCCCTGGCAAAAATAGAAACAGCTTCATCTGACCAGCTGTGTTATGGCACACGGGTATTTCACATCATCACAGAGTGCTAAGAAAACTCAGTGTAATCTATTAAGTGACCACATCCTCCAAGTTAACCCTCACTGGAGATGTAGTGGTTTGGTTGGTTTTTTTTTTTTTTAGACACTGGAGAAAATCCTATAAGTAATGAACATCTATTCCTAGACCTGAAGTGACAAAAGGAAAAGTTGAACAAGGGGAAACAAACTACATGGCTGCCTATGAGGGGAAGAAATAACACAGCTCTGAATTCAGGGTCAACTAGATAGAAAGAGGCTGTTGAAGACACGTGCTCAGGATTAGCCAAGACAGGATGTGGATGGCCAAGACATGGGACATACACCACTTCCAGGCTCAACCCCAGCAAGTAAAAAGAAAAACTCTGCCTTTTCCCCAGGCAACAACAACAGCGAGCCCCAGAAACCGCACAGCATCATCCCCAGCCCACTCCCTGGATGGCCATGAGTTGCTTCCATCCCTCCTCCTGCAGGAATCGGAGCTTCACCAGCTGCCTCCAGACTCATTCACTGAGCTCAGCCCACACAGCTCTGCTTTCTTTAAAGGTTCCCTTATTCTCCCAAGCTTCGAGGAGAGATGCAGCATGACAAACCCCAGTCCATGGTGCCACCTAATTGTAGAGAGGAGGGAAAAAAAACCCACCAAAAAACTTAAAAACAAATCCAAAGCTGCAAACATAGAAAATTATTTGTATTGCGATTGATGACGCATCAATTGACTGGTGTTTCCATGGCAACACGTATCAGTGTTGTGCTGCTTCTCCTCCTCAGCAGTGCAACCCAGCTCTTTCATTTACAGAAGACTGCAATAGGGGTGTGAGGTACAGGATGCTGTGTGCCACAGGACCAGGGCTCTGTCTGGGTGGTGGGTGACACCCAGTGCCCAGCACAGCCATGCACCCTGCGCTCCATACACCAGCACCATCAGAGTGGGAAAACCCATTGTAAATAATTCATATCCTGACCTGACATCAGCACAGTGACAGGAGAAAAATGAATAGGATGATTAACCCACCTCCCTGCCAGAGGGCTGACTCCAACAGCCTACGTTCAACTGCTATGGACACACCAGCAGTGCTGGTGCACTACACACCAACTGGTCCACACGCTTCTGGGTCTCCAACAGCCCCAGGGTGGCTTCCTCCTTCTGCTGAGCAGCTTGGAGGAGGCTGCTGGTGCACATCACCCAGGTCACCCTGCAAACCAGCTAACCAGGGGAGAGGCTTTTTGCTTGAAGGAAGAGCTATGCATGACACAGGCCTGCCCAAAAACCCCCAAAGCAACGGCCAGATCAGGCTGGGGCTGGGTTACTATCAGAGGCAACACCCTCCAGGCCATGATGGGGCCAGCTCCTTCCACCCAGACAGCCTGGGTGACATACATTGAGTTTGCACCTTATCCTGAGCACAGATAAATATCACAGCAGCCAAAGAGCTGAGATTCGGTAAGCAAGAACTGGATTTTCTCTAGCTGGTTAACAGCAGGGGCATTTCCTCTGGTATCGCTCTGCAGGCAGCATGACCTGTTCTTTCTCCCTGTTCTTTCCTCCAGCATTACTGAAATATCAAGGTTTCAAACTCAATTTTGCTTCAGAAAGGAGCAAAGCTGCTGCTAGCTATTACCATCACCCTCTGAAGAGCCAAGCCCTTACACAGCAATGCCCAGAGGCTGTGAAGAGGGTAACCTGAGCCAGGTTAACCCGTTTGCATTGGGAGGCTGTTACAAGGCTCTGATTAAATCTTCACAACCCTCCCATCACTTCTCCATTCTGACTGCTGGGTCACATTTTCCATTCAAGTTCTTGCCTCCCAGAATCACAGCCCAGGCTGAGTTCTAGCTCAGCTTCACAGCCCTTCTCTAAGTTTCCCGAAAAGTGCCCTTCTCCAGGCAGCTTTGGCTTATGCTCAAACAGAAACCTAAAAGAGAAGAGAAAATGAAAGCAACCCACAGATAACTATAAAGTCATCACGCTTGGCTGGGGCTGACTGCTGGAGAGACAGACGTTTCCTCACTTGGGCAATGGACAATGAGTCAACACCACCACTCCCTCTGTGCTCTGCATTCTCATCCTCACTTGGAAAAGGTGACACTAAAGAGTACCTCCTTCCCTACTGTAGAAGCTGCTGCAGGGTGTCCCCATGAACTGTCCCCACAGCTGGCAGTGACACACCAGCCGGGAAACTTTACGCTTCCCATTTGTGCAAAAACAACTCCCCACCAAAAAAAAAAAACAACAACAAAACCCCAACAACAAAAAAACCAAACAAAAAACCCACTTTTTTTAAAATAAGGGAAACAATGGCTCAGCTAAAAGGCCCTTCAAGTCCCGTTGCTTGTACTCAATTTGTCTGTAGTTCCACAGTCCTCAAGAACAAATCCTGGTCCTCTAGTGAGGCAGTAGGGACAGACAAGTGTCACTTTGGCAGCCCAGGCCCATCAACTGTCCTGAAGAGACATGGAACACCTACAATAGGGGCTCCTCATGGGAATGGGACGTGGTAGGACCAGAAGAGCAAGCAGCAGCACGCACAGGGAGTGAGCCAACTATGCTGGCCTGGGACCCCAATGGGGACAGACAGCACCCTACGGGGACAGTGGGTGGGATGCCACCCGCAAGACTTGTTGGGGACAAGCAGCATCCTACTGGAACAGTGGATCCATGCCCATCCCAGCTAGGACATCATCCCCAGCTGTCCCAGCACCTGCTGGGAACAAATAGCACCCATCAGAGTGGGGGTTTCCCTTCCCTGAGCTACCCCCGGACAGGCAGAAGCAGACATCACCCCACGGGGACATCACCTCCCCCGGGCCACCGAGTATCCTCCCTGCCCCGCACTCACCCGCAGTCGGGGGCCGGGCACCACCGGCAGTCGGGGTCGGCGGCAAGGCAGCGGCGGAGCATGAACTCCTCGTACTTGGCGACGAGGTGTGGGGAGTCCCGGAGGAGGCGGCGGATGTCGGCGGGGTTGAGGCGTTCGCTGCACTCGGGGCAGCAGATGTTGACGCGGGATTCGGTGATCTCGATGCGGAGGTACTGCCGCAGGCAGGCCCCGCACGACCGGTGCGGGCACGACAGCAACCGCGGGGCGTTTTCTGCCGGCTGCCGCACCAGGCACAGCGGGCATTCCAGCTCCTCTTCACCACCACCCTCCGGGACCACCGGAGCTTCCTCAGGGGGCGGCGGAGGCGGCGGGGGAGGTGGCGGCGGGGCCGGCGGGGCGGCGGGAGGCGGCGGCGGGGCGGCGGGAGGCGGTTCGGCCTTGGCGCGGCGGCGGCTGCCGGCGGCGGAGGCGGCGGCGGCGGAGAAGACGCTCTGGAAGGAGAGGCGGCGGCGGCGGCGGCCGGGCTTCGGGCACTTAGCGGCGGCCGAGTGGATGGAGGAGGAGCGGGGCGACTCGGAGTCCCGTTCGGAGCCCATGGTTACCGGAGCTGGAGGCTCAGCAGCGGGGTCCGTTCACGGAGGGGATCAGTACTAAAGTGGGAAGGGAGGGAGGGGTGGTGGTGGTGGTGGCGGTGGTGATGATGATGATGGTGGTGGTGGTGGCGGTGGCGGTACCTCCAGACACTGCCCCCACCGCGCTGCAACGACAGCGGCGCCGGGGCCGAGTGAGTGCGGTACCGCGCGCCCCGCCCCGCCCATCGCGCGCGGCCCTCCCCTCAGCCGCCGCCGCCATTATGGTTTGCGGGCAGCAGTCCCGGGCCGGCCCGAAGCCCACGGGCCCCGTGCGGCGGTCAGAGGTGACTGTCCCCATCCCGCGACAGCCGTGACCCGAGGGGCTCTGAAACACCTCGGCGGCATGGGGCAGAGGTGGGCCTCCTCAGCACCCGCGGATCCCCTCAGCACTCCTGGATCCCCTCAGCACCCCCGTATCCTTTCAGCACCACCAGCTCCCCTCAGTTTCTCAGCGCTGCCAGGGTTTGCCCAGAGCGTGGCTGCCCGCCCCGGGCTGGCCCATCACGGCTTCCTTGTCCTCATCCAAATCTTACAGTGGGTTGTGAAGGGGCCTGGGCTCTCCTGGAGGGCTGCCCCTCCCTCCCTGCTTGCTTTTTAATGGGACTTTATTGGAGATGGGGTTCTCTAACGGCAGGAGTCCCCTCTAAATTAATTCACCCTGCTGGAGGCTCTTGCCCTTTGCTGCATGGTCTGCCTCGATGCTGATGGTGAAGTTGCTTGGAGATCTACTCACCCAAGGATCCCTTTCCTGAGCTCAGGATTTTGAGTTTTTCTCAGAGGCACGAAAACTCCCACAAACATTCTTACTGCAGTCAAGAAGAAATTTAAAAGCCTCCATTCCCATTCAGGGTTCCCCTGTGCCTGCAGGGGCCTGCCAACCTCCTCTCCTGTTCAAAGGCAGATAAGCTAACAGGAAGGATGCTGCTGCCTCTTATTATGCAGAGGAGGTGAAGCAGAAAGGTCTGCTGTATCTATGAAATGCATGCTAAATCAGTGCAGAAGGAGCTGCTTTCCCTGTAGGTTGTCAGCTTCTGACTGGACGGACTGTAGTTATTCATGTGACAAGACAAGTGGGGCTTTGTCACTTGTCTCTCAGCTAACACCATTCCTGAAATCATTTCTCTCAGTGAAGCTGATGTGCATAGTTATTACCTGTCTCCTTCCTGGCTGGAAGCCTTCAGCACCTCTGGGATGGAGAACAAGGTTTAAAGAACCAAACCCAGGCTGGCAGCTGAAAGCAATTGGGTTTTGGTGCTCACACTGCCTGATTTGCTGTAGGCAAAGACCCTGTACCTGTCTGTGCTTCCCCATGTGCTACCTTCAAATGCTTCCCCATTTGATAGATGGGAAGCAGTCTATCAAGGAGGGCACAGAGGGAGCAAATCACTTGCATAAAAGCACACAAATGAAGCCTCCTCCTCTCCTAATATCCTTCAGCTTTCCTCTTGGCTTCCCTGCGCTGTTCTTTGTTAATCCTGTGCCTGCCACACCCCCTCACTTTGTGCTCATCCCAAGAAGACCTCTACTGCACCAAGTCCTACCCTAGAGCTTGACATCCCCAGACATTTTTCAGCTCCCCCTCACCTCTGCTGCACTCTGGCATTCCTGCCACAGCACATGGCTTTGGCCCAGCTGGAAATTTTGGACCATGTTTAGGACTGGCCTCAGCGCTAAATTCCCACCTGGCATTGAGAATGCTGTTATTAACAAGTTGATTGAGCAAGGGAGCCAAACAGTTCTGCTCCAGGAGAGGCAAGGATGCTACAAGGATGTCTGTGGAGCCCCTGAGCTGCTGACCTCTGGTCCCTGGCAGGTCATGGGTAAGCATGAAGATGCTTAACATTTCTCTGAGAATTCTGATGTGGAGCTTCTGGAGAGCACTGGGGTGGGAAAGGACCTTCTCCCTACTTCACTAGTGGAAAAGAAAGGCCAGAGAAAGAAAGGTAAAGTGTTGTACTGGGTGTGAAACAAGATTATATTGAAATTAGTTACTCCTGTCTGAGACGGGCCAGGTATGAGGAACCTTTAAATGGCTGTCACTACCCATCTGTAGCAGAGACTATCTTGGTTTGATGATTTCACTAGAAAAATTATACTCCTGACTGAAACAGAGAAACCTGAGCAGGACTTGTGTGTGGGACAGATCTCCCAGACACACTCTGACAGCTCAGCCCCACATCCTTTGCAGCGCAAGAGCACAGGCTGTAACTAATTGTGGGAAGGTTTCATCTCAAAAGCTAACATGAGACAGGCCTAAATTACCAGTAGTGCAAACACAGAGAGACAGCAAAACCATCCCTGGGAAAGGCATCAGCTCACACTGTGCTGATGGGGCAGAAATGACTCTCCATCCCCTTGTATGAGGAATCATGATACAACCGGGGCTGGGGGAGGTCAGGGTAAACCTGAGGGCCTAATGCTGACTTTAGAGCCATCTTCCCTCCTCCTGAGCTGTGCAGACCTCTTGCCAGTCTTTATACTAAAGGAATTCAATGGAGCTCAGAGAGCTGTCCTGACCCAGCTGTGGTCCAGACATACCACCTACTTGGAAACAAGCTCTCCGTGGCCTAAGTGTTTCTGCGTGGAGAGTTTCCATAGCTCTTGCCAGGAGCAGAGGCTCCAGCTCAGCATGTTCCTGACTCAGGAATAGTTTGAACCTGGTAGTTTGTTTTTGATTCAAACTAAGGGGGGGGAGGGAAAAAAAAACCAGCATCCCAGTCAGAATGTGATGCTGGGAAGGAGAGGGCAGAGAAGAGGGCTGGCAGGAAGGGGAGGTTGGAAAGTCACCAGATTGGGAGTGAGGTCAGCTCAGCCCCTCCTGAGGCTGCAGGGAAACCCGTCACCCATCTGACCATTTAACTGTGGGATATTTGAATAGATAAACATTGGGGGGGGGGGAAATACAAAGGGGGAGAATTCAAATGCTTCAGTGAACTGCTCTGCAAGCCCTGGCTCTGATAGGCAAATTTGCTCTTGCTTATGCTGACAGAATGCTGGAAGACTGCTGACTTCCAACCCTGCTGCTTAAATCAGGGCAGGATTTGGCACAGGCAACTTTTAAAAAATGCTGTATTCCCAGGAAGGCTTCCAGCAGCAGTGCAGGGCATGCTTTGTCCAGGCACCAGCTGGAGCCAACCTGCACTGCCTGGTGCTGTTAGCAGCCTGGCTGGAGGAGCTGGGGGGGGGGTTTGGGCTGGGCTGAGCTGAACCTGCCTTTGGGAAGCACAGGAAGCATTTTCCAGAGAAATCCCCTGGCCACCCACACCCCAAAAGCCCCCACAGAGCAGAGTGACAGCTCTGTCACTGGATTCAAGGAGGAAGAGCCCGTGATGATGTAATGAAAACTCCCCCTTAATAATTCAGAGAGTGAAAGCAGAGGCTGGCTGCTGGGAAAGGATTTTGAAACCCATCTCTGATAATGGGAGGGTTATGCACAGAGGGACTGGGGTGAGCCATGGCTGGGAATATTGCAGTGGTGGGGCTCTGGCAAGCAGGCATGCCAGCTTTAGTTTGCAGCTGATAAAATAGAAACTCCTGATCTGCCACCTTCCCTTTTCCAGACTCCCCTTTCCTCATTACCCCGCCAGCACAGAGATGGTAAATAACTGCCTGTTGCTCTTGTTCCTGCTGTGCTGGACACAGGGAGATGTTGAAACAGCTATTTCAGGACAGACAAAAAACCTCCAGGTCATTCTGGCACCCAGGTGTGAATGCTTCCCTGGAACAGACTGTTCTCTCTAGAATTACATGGGTCTCTTTGAGGTTTCTCCCTCTTCACCCAGACAGGGATGGGCAGCTGTTCATGGGTCACAGGCTGTATTTCAGAGCAGATGGAGTTTAAATAAAATCCAGCTCTTGTTGCTGCTTTCTGAGATCGTCACGGACACAATGAAATGGAGGAAGGAGGGGAACAGCTTTACATCAGGAATTCTTCCTGGATGCTGCAGAGGGGCACTTGGGAATGATTCAGCTCTGGTCTCACTGGGCAGGTTGAGACCTTTGACCCTGCTTGGATGGGACAGTCAGGTCTCTTAAAGTGATCCAGATGCATCAGAATTAACCAGTGCCAAAATGCAAATGACAGCTTCCAGGGTCTGTCCCCAAGGACCTCTCACAGGGCACAGCCAGGCACATGCAGTGACACATGCAAGCAAACCTGGCAGGTTGCTAGATGTAGTCACAGCATCAAGATGAAGGTGAGAGGGACAGACCCAAGTAGCACAGAAGTAATTTCAAACCTCTCTGACGTGCAGTGGGAGGGGTCTTCTCCCAGCTCCCTCCCCTGAAAAGTCATGCCAGGAGCATGTGGGCTTCCCTTAATCCCTCCTCTTGGGGTCCCAGCTCCCTGTGTTCTGAGCAGGGAGAGCAGTTTGGGTCTGTCAGAGGGGTTCAGCAAAGCTTAACCCTGAGAACTGTGAGCTCTGTGGTGAGGGATGCTTTGCATTCAGGGGGCAGCATCTGTGTGTTCAAGGACTGAAGATCACTGGGGTCATTTTCTGTCAGGGCCCTGGGGAAGCCCCAGTCTGTAATGACATGCACTCTGATCATTTCTCACATGGAGATGTCATTGGTGGCCGTTTATGTCTCTCCAGGGAAGACACCCATGGCTGATGAGGTCTCTCCCCAGTGTGCAAATCTTTCTGGGCTGATCTCATTAGTTCATGTTCTGTTTGCCTCTCATGGTCCCCTGAGATGTGTCCAGGGAAAGAAAAGATGAAACTTCCTTTTTTATCTGGTGGACGTAAGGAGGATTGCCATGGTTGTAAGTGAAGAGCAGAAAGCAGGAGATGGAAGTCCTGAGATCAGGAAAACAAGGCCCTTCCAAGAGGCTTGCTCTGGTTTACTCTGTGCTTACATATCCTCTCCCCTCCATCTCCCCATCCCACTCCTCTCCCTCCTTAATACCCACACACACAGCACAGCAATCTTCCACTCCCTGTTGTGACTTTCTGGGGAAGATGCTGTCCTGTGAAATCCTGGGAGAGTTGCCACATGGAGCTCTCTGAAATCATTGCGTGTCCCTTGCAGAACAGCCCTGCAGATCGGGGAACACTGTACTCCCCCCTTCTCAAAATCCTGAATGGGCTCCTGGATGGAGGTGGGGGGGGAGCCAGGGAATTGTGTTGGAAGCTTGGGAGCTGCCTACACACATGGCAACTCTTGCCAGCAGCTGATAAAAAGAGGTGGGAGGTGGGGACATTTTTGTGGGGGAAGGACTTGGAGGCTCATGGGTCCATGGAGCTCACCATCCTTTCTCCTCTAGGGCTCTGCCAGCCGGGAGGGCCTTGGGCTGGGCCCCATTACTGACACACCTGCATTGAAAGGAGACCCCAAACAGGGAGAGAGAACCACCAGCTACTTCAGCAGTGATGTAAGGTTAGGGAGATTAAGCTATTACTTAGAATAGGGATGTGGCATGCTTTTACCTTCCACAAAAGAAGCATTTCCTATTGTAATAAAAGCACAAGCTGTCCTGATTTCTCTATACACCTGCTTGCTGTACAGCTTTGGGGACAGAAGTGACAACAATCCCTGCTCTCGATTCACTCTTCTTGCTGTCCTTAATGATCAATGGTTTGTAACTGGGAAGGTTCAGCACAGTTGGGTGCTGTCTTCAGGAAAGTGCTGGTCTGATCCCCACAGTAGGAGGAAGCAGTCAGCCTCCCTCCTCACCCGAGCTGTTAAACAGACAATTATGTGTTTGTCGTTGGCATTAACGCAAGCAAATTAGTCACTGGAGAAAACCCCAGTGCCTGTGACAACTGGCTGTGACTAGAAGAAGGTGGGGGTGACTCTGGGGAGAGCCTGGTGCCACAAGCAAGAGGCACAGAGATGGTGTGACAGGGCAGGAACCTCGCAGTGGCTCTGGGGGCTCTCCTCTCTCCTCTCCCTGATGGCAGATGGTTTTTGGGGTACTCAGTTTTGTGTAAACAAACCCAGCCACAGCAGAGGCAGCATGGAGCAAGGTGGAATCTTCAGGAGGACCATTCATGGAGGACTGAGGTTTGTTCTGCCCTGAGGAGAGCAGATGCAGAGAAGCTGGACCACTGGCCTGGGGCTTGATTTCTGCAAGGAGAACAGAGCAAGGCTCTGGCCTGATTTCCAGGAAAGGAGAACAGTGTGTCACAGAGAAGGCATTGAAAGGACCTGGGGCTTCTGCATCAGCTTTCTGTCTCACTCCTGCAGATAATGTGGTTGCTTGGGAGTTCAGAGGGCTGAACTGGAGGCTGTCCTGCAGCTGGTGCAGGACAGGAAGCCATGGGCTTTTCTCTACTGCAGATCCCTGCACAACTCAGCATCTCTCTCCCTTCAGTGGGAGTGAGGGAACAGGAGCTGGAGGGGGAAGCTTGGGACAAGGCACCAGTTCTGGTGTTCAGACTTGCATAGAGACACTGGCAGCCCTTCAGCAGCATCTCAAACCTCACAGCACCTCTGATATCCCTTCCAGCTGATTTATCCTACAAACACAGGTAGGGTTGGGCATGCCACACATTTCCTGCATCTGACCCACCCATTTCCTATTTTGTGCAGACATGACAACTTGTGAGTTAATCCTGCAGGCCATAAACTAAGCTGTATTAGCAGACACCATCTGTCCTTTTTCATTTGCTGATGCACGACCTATTTTGCTGTGTAGTGGAGCAGGCTCTGCTGTTTCAGGGCTTGCGTGTGGCAGTGTCCCTGTTGCCAGGCTATAATCCACTGGTCACAGTGACCTGCTAATGGGAAGAGGCTCCAGTGAACTGTGCACCAGGGGGACCTTCTGTCCAGGGGCAGGTAGTGGCTGGCAAAGGCAATCACAACAGGACAAGGAAGGACAGAAAAAGAATCCTTTCCTTTCCCCTCTGAGGAAATCTGATCATGCCTTGGAGCAGTCTGGTGACCCTTGTCTGGGTGCAGAAGTACAGACATTATTAAAGGTCATAAAACCATGAGGACATTTCCAAGCCAGTTATAATATTTGACTTGACCAACTCTCAAAGCAATTCCAAAGGTTAGTGTCTTGCCATGTGAAGCCACATTTCCTCCTGAATTTACCAAGTTTTTATTTAATTCAGTGCTGGGGGGCAGAATTTTTCCTTGAGCTCTGAAATAGCGATCAAGTAGAAGAGAGTTGAAGGAGTTTTTTTGGACTGACCTTGGCATTAGCCAGAAAACTCCTTTCTGATTTAGCTCAGTTGCACCATTTGGACTTTCCAAGCAACTCACAACCTGCTGGGAAGGATGTGGCCTGAATCCACCCACTTCTGTGCCCTCAGTGTCCTCTGAGTAGCCCACATCAGCTGCTGCAAGGATGGTGCAAGTAGGCTGGCATGGAGTAATTTCCCTTTCCTGCTAGTTCTGCTCTTCTCTCTTCAAAACTGGCTTCAGCTCTGAAGCCCAGGGTTTCCTACCCAGCTGCAGCTTTCATCAGAGGTAACCTCTGCACAGTCTCACTGCCTTACAGAGATGCTTGACCCTGTCACACACCTTGCTAAGCACTGGATGCTCCCAGTTTCCAGTAACAATAATAAGTCCTGCTTCCTCCTTCCTGTCTTCACTAAGTTTTGCCCAGTGTTCCCTTGTCCATGCTGTGGACACTCACTTGGGGTCTGCATAAGTTAGGAGAAGAAATAATGACTTCCCTGCAAGGTCCCTACCGCTTTCCTGCAAGGTGTGACCTTCATCATGTTTTGTGGGGAGAGGGGACAGTGGCTGGTGTCAGCATCTCTATGCTAGGAACAAGGTTTTCAGCTTGGGGTGTAAATCCACACCCAGCACAACTAGCCCCAGCTTTTCTTATTTCTTTGGTCTTTGGGAAGAGAATTGTCTCAAAATTTTTCATCGATCTGTGGCAAAGGAACAAACATTCCCCCTTCACGGGCCTCTCCCCTGTGCCGTGTGAGGAAGAGGAGCAGGGAAGTTCAGTGCTTCACCAAGACCAGCACATAACCAGATCTGGGAGTGCTGTCAGAAGATGGGAAGAGGAAGAAACAGCCCACTTGGTCAGCCTGGAAAGGGCAGTTCCTGCTGAGAACTGCCTGGGTAATGTTCCCATTTTATAACCAGTAACAGCTGTGAAAAGGGGAAAGAAGAGTGATTCTAGTCCTGCTAGCAGCACCTCCTGTCTGCAGCCAGGGCTGGAGAGCAGCACATGCTCCCAGCACAGGGAAAACCCATGTCATTTTCCAGAGGGCTGAGCCAGCACTCCCCATGTGGGAAATGCATGAGCCTCTCACTTGGAAAATCACCTTGATCAGGGTTCCCTTGTCTCAGATGAGATTTCTCCCCAGCCTAACCATGTCTCTGCCCTCATCCTGGTTCAGTCCAGGGCTGCTCCCATAGCACTGTGTTCAGAACAAGGTGGGAATGGGGAGAGGGAAGCTGTAGTTTGGTGCGTCCTTCATTCTTGGGCCTGTGTGGAAAGGTTAACTGGGCTCGTTCCACCAAGGTTTGCTGCTGACCCATCCTTTCCTTCCCTCTGCCTGGTGCCATGACCACAAGCCCTTTCTCTCTTAACTTCTCTTCAAGCAGAACCCATCTTTACCATGGCCAGGAAATTCTTCCTCTCCTTCACCCCTCCACTACCCTGAGAAACCCTCTTCACTCTCTGGGGCTGAGCTCATCTGTGGGGTGCCTCAGCCAAAGTTCAAACAAACCCCTGTGCTTTCTGAGGAGGATGGACTGTGCACAGCAGAAAACTGAAAGGAGGTTTCTGGGGTGATCAGTGTGCACTGAGACCTCAGATGCTTCTCTGAAATCAGGGCCTGCTGTTGCTCCACAGCATCCTCCTGACAGGGAGGCAGCAGCTACGACTCTTATCCATACAGCCCTGCCCTCTCTGATCTCAGCTGCCATCCCAGTTTCCCTCAGCACCATAAAAAGTCCAGTGCTGGCCACTGGGACACCAGTAGCTGCCAAATGACTCCCAGCTGCCTCTGAACCTGTCTACAGTTCCACCCCCCCCCCCCCCCCAGCATAAGCCCTGCATCTCTCAGAGCACAACTGTTGGCAATAACAGCCAAAACCAGAACAGAGACAGCCTGACTTTACATGGCACGCCTGCATTCAGTAAATATTTGAGGAAAAGCCTCCCAAGGCAGCAGCAGGCCCTATGTGTTTCCACTGTACATGTGGTTCAGCCACAGCAACGCACTGGGGTTCACGTAGCCCTGGGTCCTGCTCCAGCTATTCCCACCCAACTTCCTATGGATCTCCTACAGCATTCACAGCCCAGCACCCAGAAGTGCTGCCCAACCCCAGACACAGCTCTCTCAGTGTGAGATGAACACGAGAACTGCAGCTGGAGAACCTGGCAGTGGACATGGAGCAGAGCCCTGTCCCTGGGCTAAGGATCAAGAATGCCTCTTTCCCATCTGACCAGCCAAGGCTCTGAGCCCTGCCAAACCCCAGTGTTTGTTCCTGCATTTGGCAAGCAAGAGATGGTGACAGAAGCATGTGTGAGGCAGAAAGAGGAGTGCCAGTGAAGGAGGGAAGTGGGTTTCTCCTGGGTCTTTGTGTGACCTTTTCTGGTTTGGAAAGGACAAAGACGTGCAGAGATGCTAACAATGCACAGTCAGGATGTTTCAGCTGCCCCAGCAGCAGAACAAACCCTGTGACCTCCTTCAGCCCAGAGCCACAGCCTTTAGCTGCTGGGATGGAACCAGTGGAAACCCAGCTCTAGGGAGTTGGTGCCTTTGCCTGTTTGCAAGGAAAATTTATTTGCAGCCATGAAGCCTTGCTATGAGCACCTTGTCTTCCAGCCCTGGGTCTTGGATACAGGTCCTGCTGTGTGATGGGAACAGTTTTCCTTCTGCTGGCTGCAGCTGAGCCAAGTTCTCCCAGAGACCATGGACAGGGAGTTATATCAGCAATGCCTGTGGCCAGGAGGATCCCACTGACTCCATCCTCACCACCCTCAGAGAAACAAGCATAGAGAATGGGGCAGAGCCAAAGAGAGGGGCTGAGACTGAAGAGTCAAACAGCTCCAGCAATTTCTCCTTGTGCTTCCAAGCCCTTCTTACTTAACCTCAGAGGTACAAAGTGACAGAGGGAAGAAAAGGAGCAGAGTTCTGTGCAGGTAGGTCAGGAATCATTCACCCCAGAGCCGAGCCAGTTTTTTTTCAAAGGTAGAAATGTGGATTTGTTCAAAGGGATAATATTTCAGTTGGGAACCAAAGGACTATTGATTACTCAAGTAACCTCAACTATTAAACAAACAGCTATTTCAGCAGAAGGAAATTTCAGGCTGGGTTTAAGTAGAGGAGAGAGGGGACTCCAGGGTGGCCCAGGCAGCAATGGGAACACACCAACTGTTCTCCTTGACTGAGCTGCTGCACTGCTGCATGCTCAGAGTGGTACAAGATAAGGAGTGAAAACAAACACAAGGTAGGCAACTGTGGAACAGGAAAATCACCACCAAGATAGTATGCAGGATAAGAAGGATTAAAATGTCTCCCAGGACCTGTCTCAGCTCCCAGGCCCCCCTCTGGACACTGTTCTGGAGCCCCAGGCCCCCGCAGAGGTCCACAGCTCTCTTTTCCCAAGGAGGGCTTGTGTTGCAGGCTGGGTACCAACACCATCAGAGCCCAAGTTCCCATTTCTCATGTTTCTGTTACTGTCTATCTATCAGGCCTTGCCTAGAGCAGGGACCAAACACACAGCCAACAGCAGAGCAGTGGAACAGGATCCCACCGTGGCACTAGGAGTGTGTCAGAGACTCAGCTGATGTGCAGATGCCAGGCCGTGCAATATTGACATGATCCTTCCTTTTGCAGTGTAGGCAAGTTACAGAGGGAATAGCAAGGACAGAAGAGCCAGCTGAGTGGTGGAGGTCAAGGACTAGGAAGGCTGATTTGGCCTTTCTGCTTGTAGGAGGTCCTGGTGCCATTACCCCACTTAAATTTGGCATAACTTGGGTGGCATCCTGCTCCTAAAAGCCTCCAGGTGTGGGGCTTCCAAACCATTGCTCCCACACAAGTCCCACACAGCAGCACAAGCTGTTGCTATTTGCAGAGTTACCATAAAATAAGCAGCAGGCTGGTCACTCCCAGTGGCTCCTAAGAGGGCAGAATCTTTGTGCAGAAGGATCTTACAGCAATAGCCTCCCCTAATTAAGTGTATTTATGCTCCCTACTGCAATTCTCCTCTCTCAGGTACACTCAAGCATTCCTGGCCACGTTTCTCCCCCGGCCCCACTGCTGCCCTCAGCCCTTTAAATGCCACATGAAAGATATAGAAGTTGTTTCAGCCAAACAGCCCTGACAGGAGGATTGGCCTCTCCTTGTTCTTAAATTTCAAACAAGGTTTCTTCAGCCCTACCAAATTTCTGCTCTGGGCTTTCTCCTTCTCCACCCCAGTCCTGGTTTCTGACACCCAGCTGCGGTTACCAGCTTCTACCCCAGATGTACCTCCCTCAGACAGAGGCACACTGAGGGTCCTGGTGGGCAAAAGGCCCAGGGGAAAACCCCCTTTCTGGTTTGCTTATGCACTGCAGGGCAGTGCTGCCCTGACCTTCTCTTGGTATGAGTCCACCCCACACAATAGAGCCGGAGCTGTAAACCCTCCAGCTTTGTCAAGCCTTACAAAAGTGAGCCCAGCTTTTTGGGTTAGGAAGAGGGATGAAACTCAGACATGGACCAGCCCAGCACACAGGTCCTGGGATGCTGCAGGGCACAGAGGTGACCCTCACACCTGGCGCTCCCCTCCAGCAGAACTGATCGGGTTATGCAACTCTTACACTACAAGGCAACATGACACCCACAGCCCTTTCAAGGACTTTGGTTATTTTGCCTTTAAGGTTTGCAGATCCTCCAGATCCACATCCAAAATGCTCCCAGCAAGTGCTGTGCTCCTGGCTGCCTTCCCCACGATTATTGCTTCCCCCACCGGCAGGTTAAGTGCTGAGGCTGCTGGAGATGTGCAGCTCAGGATTCCCACCCCCAATTCTGGGTCCTGTCCCAGTGCACCACCTCTGCTCCAAGCCTCCCGATTAACTGGATGCACCTCAAGGGGGGCCACGTCTCCAAACTTCTGGTTCATTTCATCAATGATTCATGCTCTAATCCCAAGAGGGAACCCCAGTTCCCTTTGCCCAAGGGAACCAGAGCTGCTTCCCAGTTCCTTTGTCCTATCCTGTATTTCAGATACTCCTGGCTCTCCCCAGCACAGTGTCAGTGTCGCTGGTATCCTGGGGGGAATGCATTTGCAGTTTCTGCACCAGCTAGCCAGGCTCTGACCCAGTCTCACTGCCCAAGAACCAAACCCTGGTGTGCCAGCCTGTTTAGGGCACTGTACAATATTGCTGCTGCCCTGGAGCCATCCCACGTTAGGCAGGAAGCTGCTGAGGCAGGCTCTGATCCCACAGCCACCCCTGGAGCCCACCTTGTCCCACTGCAGCATCTCTTACCTCACCCTGGAGCCCACTCCTTCTGCAGCTCTTCCCTCCGCAGTCTCCCCGGCTCTTCCTTTCCCACTCCCCTTCCCTCTGCACCACCTCCCCGGTGTGATGTCAGCCCAGCCCAGCCCTGCCTCCTCAGCACCCCCATCCCACACCACTGCCACTTCCTTCCCTTCTACACGGTTGCCACAGCGACGGGAGAGGGAATCCCAGGCTCTGGTCCTCCAGCTCACTTGATATCACCCACTGCAGCCCTTCCTAAAGAGCTTGGAGGATGGGGTGACAACAGGGAACAAGCAGCAGGCACAGGCCAGCCATAGGGGAACCATGGTTCAACATTCCTGGAAGGGAAAGGAGAGCAGAGGCAGGCATGGATAGCAGGCTTGGACAAAAAAAAAAAGGCACTCACCTTTGTGGCAGCAGTTCCCACCCACGTCCCCAGAGCTCTTTCTACCCCCTCGGTTCACTGCTTTCAGCCACTTTTTTGTTCCTCATCCCCATGCACTCTCTCCATTCCAGGGCTGCGGTTGTCCCAAGGAGGGGTTTGTGCCCCCTGCCCACAGCACTCACTGCAGTCACTTCCTCTCACTCAGGGGGCAAGGTCAGAGGTCAGTTATCAGAAACTTCAAACCAGCTCCCAGTGAGCGCACTGACCACCAGGAGTCGGTGGGCTCATTATTACTAACCACAAACCCACAGTGGAAGGTTTTTCTGCAATCTCTCTCTCACAGATGAAAAGGAGAAGGACAGATACTGTATTTTTAGGACTACAGCACATCTTGCATGGAAAGAGATGCCCCAGGGCTTTTCATCCCTCCCCCCATTCAAGATACTGTTTCTTTTCAGCAGAAATATTGCTGCATTAGAGAACAGGTCACTTCCTCTATCAGTGAGAATTCAGTGTCCTATTTGATGCTGGTCCTTGTGCTATAAATAGGATTTTTTCCCCTTTTATAGCAGCTGAATAATTGTGTGTATGAAATAGGAACACAGCATTCAAGAGTGCCTGATAAGCAGCTTGCTGGAGCAAAATGGTTGAACAGAAGGGATTTACAGCACCTGCAGAGCATCACGTGCTGGGGGAAACATTCAAGGTCAATGTGAGGGAGACAGGCCACAGAACAAATCCAACTACAGAGGATGGAGCTGAGCAGCCTCCCCCCAGTACCCCCTGATTCAACTACAGAGGATGGAGCTGAGCAGCCTCCCCCTCCAGCACCCCAGGGATTAATTTCACACTCCACACTTCAGTAAGGATCAAACAGAAGCAGCCCAGCTCAGAGAAGCCAAAACTTCTCCATCCCACGTAGCAGAAAGCCAGATGGAACAGGCAGAACAGGTTTTGAAAGCAACAGCACAAGTAGTAAAGGATACAATTCCAAACAAGGAGGAAGAGAACACTAACATCCATCATGGGATGGACACCACAAACACCAGAGAGGCACAAAGCTTTTGCCTTCAAGAGACAGAGAATTCTAATTCAGAGAGACTGAATGGCTGAGGAGCAAGAAAGCCCACTTATGCAGAAGAAATGAGTCATTTCTGGAGGAAATGGGTAGATGCATCCTGACCCTTTCTGGTGCTGTGTCACAGTGCCTAAGCCAAAGCCATGAACACACAAGGGGCTGTAAAAGTGGAGCCCCAAGGGCACTGGGGAAAAACAAGGACCCTCCATCAGCACAACACGAGCACAACCTTCCCCTGAGATACCTCAGAGAGCTGGGGCCAAGGTCCCTGGGGAGGTAGAGAGAGGGAGGCCAAGAAATGCTGCATTTCAGCAGATTTTGCCCTGTGTGTTTACAGGGAGGCACTAGTGGAGGGAAAAGGAGGAATGCAACCAGGTATGAAAGGCAGAAAACAACAGAAGACACAGTATGTGGCTTCCAATTAGTGCAGGAGGAGAGAAGGAAATAACATCAGCTCCTCCACACACTAATGATGCAAAGGGAGGGGGGAAGGGAGAGGTATGGCATCAGTTAAAGGAGCTCTGATCAGGAAGGGTGAGGATACACAAGGCCTCAGTACTTTGAGCATCACACACAAAGGAACAGACAAGACAAAAGCAGCAAAAGACACCATTGCTATGGTGATAGAAAGCACTGGAACACACTCAGAAAGGGGAAAAAAAAAAAAAGCCAAAAGGATTTACAAGCCCCATTTTCAATTGCACAGAACATCATCCTTGAGACAGAATCAGGCCCGAGGAGCCACCCAGCTCAGTTGTTAGTTGGCTACACTGTCATCTGCCTTCTCTCATCCTCCACTCTCTCTGCAGGTCAAAGAGCACACAGCAAGAGATATAAAAATGTAAAGGGGTTATTTTATTATTGATTCAGAGGTTAGACAAGGCACCATTTGATCTAAAAAGAAATGCAAAAAACACCCAACCCCAATTAAGTGTCATTTTTGCAGTCAATTAAGGAAGTCTCTTTTGCATTTCTTCAGCATTGCAAGAATTCCAGCTTGGTCAAGATCATAGGAAAGCCACCCGATGGCCAAGTAAGGCAGGCTTGGACTAGAACCACAGCCCCTCTGTTCAGCACCAGAGAAACCTGGAGAAGTCTCTATGCCGCGTTTAGGAATGCAGCAGAACAAGAAAAACAGAACTTCCAGGAAAAGAACAAGGAATCTTTTTGTTTTGTTTTTTCCCTTTCCCTTTCAGAACTGATGAGTCATTTGTTCATTTTTTGGTCCTAGCTGTCAGGAAGCAACTTCAGAGAAGAGGAGGAAAAAAAAAAAAAAAAAAAAAAAAATCACAGCAAACCTCACAGTGGCCTCAGAGTACCAAGAGCCCATGAGACAAACCCTGAAAGTCTGAAAGTCCTGGAGAAGCCTGGAATGACATCTAGCCCTATCCTCCAACAGGGTCAAGGACCCATGATTTGATCACTGGCAGACATGTTTCACTCTGTACAATTGTTTTGTCTCCCCAAACTGTAATTTTTAAGGAGAATTCCATCTCCTCTTCAGTGATTCTGCTAATTAAGAAAAACAAGCAAAACAGCCCCCAAGCCCCTTGTCTACCACCTCCTTATTTCCCTCCCATCAATAGTAACCCCCTCCCTGCCTCCCCTGCACGCAGGGGAGGGCTGCAATGGGTGATGTAGCAGAGTGTGCAGCATTTGGTGGTCTCTCATCTGGTTCACGGAGTCATTCAGCTGGAATAAATGGGAACAAAGAAAAAAAAATATTTAGGGGAAAAAAAAACAAAATTAATCATGGCTTATGGCAGGAAAAGGCTGGCAAGCTGGATCCAAAAGTGAGCACAAAGTGGAAAAAAAATAGAGTGGAAAAACAGAGTGTTCACACTGTAGAGTAAAACCTTGAGCAAGTCCAGGAGCAACAACTGGCTTAGAGCCCCAGAGCCCCTCCTGCCATTAGGCAGGGGCTGCAGCCCTCCTCTGGGCCTCTCTTGAGTTGCCAAAATCAAAGCTCCTTCCACTCAGCATTTCTTTACAGCCATGGAGAGGCAGTTCTGACACTGTCCTCTCCACTACCCTGGAACATGGCAGCCCGGCATTAGCTGCTCCCCTCCACCTCCCTGGTGCTGGGGCTGTCCTCTCACACAGGGAAGACACAGATGATGGAGAAGGCAACAGCCACCTGGGGGACCCCAGAGGACTGCAGGCTGCTGATTAAGCCAGAACCGTTTCCTTTCAAACCCTCTCCCCACAGACATGTGCTTTCAAAGAGCAACAACTCAACAGCTTTCAGTTCCTGGTGTTCTTTCCTGTTAGCTGGAAGGGAAGGGGTTGTTTCCCTGGAAAGGATGTACAAGGACGAGAGCTATTTTCAGATAAAAGAGAAATTATAAAGAAAAAGAGTGATCCCTGAGTATTAGGCATCTGCTCTGGACATGCAGCCCTAGGCAGCCCAGTGGAAGGAAGGAGACAGACCATCTCTTCAACAGGACTAACCACCACCAAATCAGTAAACATACATGGAAAGCTAAAGGACAAAATTTTATCTGGGCCAATAAGCGGGGTCCTCCAGTAAGGTGGGCTGGAATCCCACAGGGACAAAGGTTGTCACCAGGGTCACCAAATAGAGTAATGGTCCTGAGAAGCTGGGGCATTAACCACACGACACGTGGTATCCTCAAATGAGCAGCCTGATGGAGCTGTTGGATTTGCTCAAGAAACAAATACATTCCCAGGAGCTCATAATGAAGGTCATTGGCTCAAGGGCACACAAAGCTGGTGGTTAATAAGGCTGCCTCTCAGGCCTTGAGAAATCATCTGGCTTGCAGCTAGGCTTTATTTAGATTTTGGGACCAGGAGAAGCTCAACACATCTTCCTTGGCCAAAGCCAAGGCAAGAGTGAAGAGATAAAACCCAAGGCCTTTTCTTGTCCCCAGGAGATCCCAACTTGCCACACACAGTGACTGTCAGACTGACCAGAAACTTCATGATGTTAAAAAAACCAAAATCAGCAAACCAGAAAGTCCCTCACTAACATTTACATATACATATTGAGGCCCATAAATGAGGAGAGGTTGAAACCCCCCAGCACTCCCCCACAAGCTTCATCAGAATGGGAGGAAGACTCTCGGGTAACCTGCCATCCCACAGAGAAGAGCCCATACAAGGAGAATAAGTTCTCTCCAGCCCCGAGCAGCAGCAGCAAGCTGTGCTCAGACACAGGGACAAGCTCTCCCTCCCCTGGTGGACACACAGAGAGCCCTTCACAGCCTTCCCACCACCAACGCTCTGCTGACAGAACATCACCTCTCTGGCACCCTGCCCAGGTCCTTCCCCTCACAGATCAGTCCTGACCTCCAACCTTATGGTAATTCCCTGTGGAGCAGCTGAAAGTCCGTCTCCTTCCAGGAAGCTACAGACTGAAAAAAACCAAAAACCAAACCACCAAAAAGCCTTTTGAACCTCGGGGGTATAAACCCCAACTCTGGCAGGGGGTGCTTGGGCTCACTGCGACCTCTAGGGGACAAATCCCTGGCTCCCGCAGACACATAATGTTCACATATGCTGAGATAAGAGACCGTTAACAGCTCGTTTAATTAAAGAGAATTAGCATAGCCCTGCCTCGGGCTGCATCACCTCATCCCCTCCTCTTCTACTCTGCTTAGCTCTTCACCCTCCCTGGCCCCAGAAAGACAGAGACAAACAGAGAGAGAGAGAGAGAGAGAAGAAAGGGAAAGCTCCATCCTGGGACAGAGCCCTAAATGAACATAACCAGGTCTTTACATGTGGCTCTGGAGAAGGCTGCCAGAATGCTAGCAAACACCACATCAGGAGACTGAGAGGCATCCACGGCCGTGTGGATCCCTCTTTTGCTGTAGTAGGAGACCAGGGGGGAGGTCTGGGTGTGGTAAGCCTTCAGCCGGGTTTTCAAGGCTGTTTCGTTGTCATCTGAACGGCGGATCAGGGGCTCTCCAGTCACCTGGAAGAAACAAGGGGACAACAGTCTCCAGCCAACTGCAAGCCTGGCATGCTCCCCCCTTCTTTCCACAGCTATGACAACCCTGGTTCCCCTCTGAGATGAGGCAATGAGGTGGAGCTGCAGAGGTGATCCCAAAAGCAGCCAAAACAAGTCCCAGAGAAGTCCCACTGAAGAGAGAAGGATCCAGTGTCATGGCCTTTCCCACCTCCACAACCACTCTGCTTGCTAAAAGGAGCCCAAGAAGCCTTGGCAGCACCTACTGTTGCTTCCCAGGAAAACCAGCTACAACCCACCACAATTTCAACTAGAGAATCCTCCCCACTCTACTGATGGCTCAGGCTGCCCAGGCACTTCCCCACACTCCCCAGAAAGCCAAGACAGAAGGAAAAAAAACCCGAGGGTTATTATTTTTTTTTCCCAAGGATGATATAAAATATCATCTAAACCCAAAGCAATGCAAGCTGTGGCCTTGGGAGCTCACATACATCGTCCTTCATGTGCTCTTTCGGGGGTCTGAACTCCTCATGATAAGAGCGGCCGCTCGCTGGGTGAATCAGCCTAGAGGCAGAAAGCAAATGTCAGCAAAGGAGCCAAGACAAGGTCTTCTGAACCCGCCACTCAGCAGCACAGAAACATCTGCAATAGCAATGCAATTAGCCTCTCTATGAAGAAAAAACTCTTCTAGCTATTTCTGTACCAAGGGCTTCTTTAGGCTCTTGCAAAAAGCAGCTGCACAAGGATTTTTACTTTGCGCTTGTTCCTGGAGGTGTGAAGGTGACTCAGTGAGACCTATGTGTGCCTGCATGGCCACAACCAGCCCCAGACACGATATTCAGCAGCACCTCCTGCTGAAAGGTGCAGTACCAGCTCCATAGGCAGGAGGATTGAAGACATTAGTTTTCAGACACCAGGATTAAAGGCTGAGCTGGCTCACCAAGGACATTGTTTTGTATCAGAGACCCCTATTTATTGGGTAAGGAAGGGGCTTGGTTCAAGGATGGCCCAGGCATGGGACAGCAGGGAAGGCATCAGGGAAGGAAGGCTCTCACAGAGCAGAAACTGAATGCAGAGCAGAGAATCTAGCCCTAGTCACAGTGAGAAAGGCACGAGGATCCAAAATCAGGATGTTTCCCCCTAAACTACGAAACTTCACCCCATGTCTGGGAAGGAAGAATTACCGTCCAGTGATCCTCCGGATGAGCAAGGAGTCGGGGATGCTGAACTCTATGACAGAATCCAGCTTCTCTCTCCTCTTCTCCAGGAGCTCATCCAGCTGTGATAGAAAACACCAGCTCAGGGGGGCAGAGGCACAGGCCAGGGCTGGAGGAGACCCAGAAGCTCACCTACCATTTCAGCTTGTTTCACTGTGCGTGGGAAGCCATCCAGGAGGAAGCCATTCTTGCAGGGAGGAGAGTCAAGGTTGTTCTCAATCAGCTCCACCACCATCTCATCACTCACCTGCAGAGAGGAGATGGATGCAAGGTCAGGAGGAACAGCCCAATTTTACACACAGACACCCCCAGAGCTGCCCTACCCATCCTGCTGCCCTTTTTACAGCTGTTCCTGGTCCTGGAGCCAGCAGCCACAATGCAGGGCACTGCTGGGACAGGGTGAATGCTGTCTGATGGGACCTGCCCACCCCAGGGACACACTCCCTGCCCTCGGTGTTACACCACCACATGACTAATGGGACATTTCTCCCCAGGAGACACTTCAGCATATGCAGGGACTAGGTCAGCGCTGTAACCTCACTGTTACAAAGGTTGCTGTATTTCTAGGGAGATTGTCAGCCTCCCTAGATTTATTTTTTTTAAAACAAAAACAAGCAAAAACCCAACCAATTCACAATACAAAATATTGACATAATCTTTTATTTCTTGTTAACTTTGTACTTTCACCCACACATCACCTTTGGGAGGCCAGGCCCGGCCACGAAGGGCAAAGCAGGAGAGCTGCTCATTGACTCTCATAAGCTTTGCTTGAAGGTAAATGCCCAATAGTTACAGGCAAGCTCTGGCTGGGTAGTTTTTCCCTTATCACACCCTCAGCGTGCTGCTGGGATTAGTCCCTTTTCCACACCAAAAGCACTGACAGATGCTGCAGCCCCAACAATAGCTGTTTATTCCAAAGCAGAGCTCTTTTCTCCAGCCAGGACCCAGTAGGATTGGGGACCAGACTGTCACAGCACACGTAAACAAGAGCCCTGGAGTGGATAGAGCAGGAGGCAGTTTGGGTTAAGAAACAAGTAATTTCTCTGCTTTCCTGATCACCCCTTTCACAGAAAGGCATCCTGCTTAGTAACCAAGCATAAAAAAGCCCCAACTCTTGCTCTGAACACTGCTGAGCTCCCAGCAGAGTTATCAGGGAGCCAGAGCTGCTGGGATGTACCTGCGGAGCAGCCCACTGCTGCCTGCCACAGACACGTGGCAGATACCACCAGCCTGGACAGATAACGTCCCTATCTTTCATAACCAGATGGGATATTGCAGGATGGATGTTGCAATACAAGTTTTGAGCAAAAACTAGAGATGAGCCATGTCACTCTTCCCACCCGGGGCCCTGTGGGTTCTTTGTGGGGTGTGAAGAGCCACAACGCCCAAGATCTGTGGCTGCAGTTTGCTGTCCTTTATGTTTTCCCAAGACAGTTCGGACATTTTGCCAAGGTAATTGAGATCCTCAAAAAATGAATTGTGCCTGAGATCCTAACTCTTGTCCCATGAGGATCCAAAGTGGCCTTTTCACACAGCAACACCCCTACACCTGTTTTCACCCCCCAATTACAAAGCAAACAGTATTTATGCAAGAACTAGGATGGAGCTGAACACTCTGGACAAACTGTACCACCCCATGGGGATCCAGGCATCACATGAAGTGTCCTGAGCAACATCCTGCAGCTCCAAGGAAAAATGTCCCCTCCAAACAGGGGGTGGAACTGAGGCTGCTGGTAAACATGGACCAATCTGGAAGCTCAAGCATGTTTTAATGGGATGTTTTCCCTATAGGAAAATGAGGAGAACCCCCACCCCTCCCTTCACCCTACAATTTTTTTTCCACCACTAATTGGGTTGTGTCAGCTAAGGCTTTTAATTAAGAGCTGGCTTTTGACTGTTCTTATTTGAGGTGCTGCCAGGCCCCCTCCCCTCCTAGCAACCTCTCCCTGCTACCCACCAGCTTCCCTGAATCCATTGTCTCTTTGAGCCGTTTTCCCAGCTCGGACCCCGAGGCCACCATGGCCCGCAGCATGTCCCCAGTTGCCAGGTGGCAGACGCAGTAGGTCTCAGCAAGCTTCGGAGCCTGTGGGACAGGACAGACAAGAGGCGAGCCCGCCGTGAGGGATTCAGAGGCAGGACCACGGGGAAGCCGAGACAAAGACGTGATCTGGGACTCCCACCCCGCTGGGGCATTGTCCCTCTTTCCCAGCAGGCCCGGCCAGCACGTGGCACACTTCTCGGAGGGGGACCAGGACACAGAATACGCAAGAATGGGCCTGGAGAGGGATCCAGGACAAAGGACCCCGGGGAGCCGCATCCCTGAGTCCCCCGGGGACAGGCCCGGGGCGCTCCGGAGCGGGTCAGGCCGCACACCCCAGGCTCTCCGCAGGGGAAGGGAGGCCCGAGGCGCTCCGAACCGAGGCGAACAGCACACCGCGGGGAAAAGAAGCCGGGGTGCCCGCATCCCCTCCACGCCGGAGGCCAAATGCTGGAGCCAGGGGTGGGAAAGGGTCGGTCGACCCGATCCGGTGAGGCAACCCGTGTCCCCGCGGGTTATTTCACCCCGTGTCCGCTCACCTGCGTGCCCTTGCCGGCACCGGGCGGCCCCAGCAGCACGGCGCGGATTCCCTGCCGGAGCCCCGGACCCGTGCTCTGACCGCGGCTGCCCCCCGCCTGCGCGCTCGGAGCCATGACACCACCGACTGCGCGCGCTGGGCCCCGCCCCGCCCCGCCGCCAATGGGTGGGCACGGCGGCAGCGCGCGACTCGTAGGCGGGGCTTCCGCGGTAGAATAGGCGGGGTTAAATCACGGTAGTGGGCGTGGTTAGAGGGTGACTGGGTGTGGTTGTCCGGCGAATGGGCGGGGTTATGCAAATCAAAAGAAACCTTCTGGGGGGGTGGGCGTGATTTAATAACAAACGGGAGGGGGTTGGTTCTGGTGGGCGTGGTTTAGTGAGGATGGGCGTGGCTTATCTTGGAATTGGGGGGGCCCCCTGTGCCGAGCTGCCCGGCCTGTGCGCGGTGGAGTCCCGGTGCCGGGCTAAACACCGGGAAATCGCGCCGGGATCTGCCGTGGTCGAAAGCTGTCTTGGTGTTGGTAGCCACGAGAGTCCCTGGCAAAGCCAAGAGCACCGTGCTGGCATGAGAAGCCTCGGGTAGGCCGGTCCCTCTCCCCCCTCAGAGGGAGCAACTGCACAGTGACCCCAGTGGGCAATTGTGAATCAACGAGAAAAAGAAAAAACTCCCCTGCTCAGCCCGTGGGGTTTGCGGGATGGAGCAGTGGAGCTGCTTCCAAATACACAAATGCAGGCAGAGAAATTACTGACCCAGCAGTTGGGGATCTGCAGGTCTGGCAGAGCTGCATCTGCTGCCGGGAAGCCAGTGGGACGTGTAGCAGCACCGCGGGGGCCGAATCAGACCCTGGCTTCCTGACTGCCTCCCCCATCAGCTGTCCTCAGCCTGTCATCTCCTTTCTCGGGCAGCCGTATTTTGGAGATATTTTTGGCTCGCTTCCCCTCCACCCCCACAACCCCCCAATAGGGTCCCTGCTGCAGTACATGTGCAGCCCCCAGCTCTGTCACACAGCATGTATTCTGGGGGCAACCCCAACCCTGAGAGGGGGGAGGCAAGGGGGGGAGCATTCCCCAAAAAAGGATGAAGGATGCTCAGAGGCAGCTCAGCCAATGGGGTGGCTGGGTTTGGTTGCCATGGCTACAGTTGGGAGGCAGAGCAGGGAGGAGGGGTGCCCCCCCTCTCTCTGCAGGGGTAACTTGTCCAGGGGCTGGGGCAGAGGGGAACCAGGGCAGGAGGAGCAGATGCTGCTGGGGCCAGTTCATCCTCTTGGGAGATCCATGGGCATCATCTCCTTAAATGATTTCTAAGGTAATGGGGTGAGGGGGCTGCTGGCAGTGGGAGGAGGGGACTAGGGAGGGGTGCTCGACAATGCTTAATTTTGGGAAGGGTGGGTGGAGGGCATCCTGCTGTCAGTGCCCCTCTCCCTCACTTAACCCCTTGCACTGCTTCTCTCCAGGGACCTCGGATCCCCAGTGACAGCTCCGCCTCAGCGTTCTGCGGGAGCTCAGACTTCTTCAGGGGACGCCCTGACCCTGTCACCCAGGAGCCAAACATCAGTCCATGGTACAGGGGGGGCTGCTTCATTTCTCATGGTTTCTGTGCCCAAGCAGGGTGGGCTGGGTGCTGGTTAGTGATGCCTCCTGGAAGTGAAGGGTGAGGCTGGAGGAGTTGCTCTCCTTTCCTGAGTAGGAAGCTTTCACAGCTCCAAAACATGGTTTTTTTCTCCCTGTTTCTGTAGTTAGATGGTGGTGCTTGCTTAGTGCGTTACAACCACCCTGGGCTCAGTGTGGTGTTTCTCCTTGTCCCCATCCAGAATGTTACAAGTAGGTCTCTGCAGAGGAGGAGGAAGTGCTGTGCAGCTCAGAGGGATGAAACCTCTTTCTCCCCCTCATTTCAGGTTACGGGGACCATGTTGCCATGAAAGCCCTGGAGCTAGGCCTGGATTACTGGAGAGGAAATGTTTCTTGCAAGCTCATGCTGGGTGTTCACCTCCTGGGGATATGGGATGGGCTGGAACCAGTCAAAGTGATGGTGTTAAAGTGATGGTGTGTGAGCTTAAAGCTAAAGCTCCACAAAGTGTGTGTGAGCCAGCAAACACCACGCAGCTTAACTTGTCCCCTTATTCCACACCCTGTGTCACAGCAGAGATGTGAAACTGGAAGCACAACACAGATCCAAACCATCCCCAGATATGCAAGTGACCCATGCTGGGGTCTTTAAAGGTGCCTCCCTTTCCATGGGGCTTGTGTGCCTGGGATGGTGGGTCTGGGAGACCCAACATAAGGGAAACTTTACCCCAAGCAGCAGATGTAGTGACATGCTGGAGTGTGAAGGGATGTGTCCTGATTTATATAGGCCAACCCCTTGGCAGTGGAGCTGCCTGTGTTGGTACCTGAACTGCTGCTGAAGGAGACAGGGCTGCTGTGTGCCAGAACAAAACTGAGCTACAGAGAAATGTGTCTTCTCCCCCTGGAGAAGATGTTTAACCCCCAGCAGGGCTCTTTGAAGGAGATCAGCAGAGCACCTCTACTCAGGGCAGCACAGACATGTACAAGTACATAGTGAGCACTTCAGGGCTTCTGGAACCCTGCTTCCAAGATTCTCTTTCTTTTTCCAGTGTGTTGCTTAGTGAAAAGTCATACCCTGCTTGAGGAGGATTTCACCTAGCATTATCACACTTTGACCATGAATGGGTACTTGAAGGAGTCCAACTTCATGATGATGGAGGAGGGCTTCACAACCAGAGACCTCCTGGAGAACCTTCTCGTGGAACTGTGCCAGGCGGTGAGTGTTGGTGGCTCTGCTGCTCCCCGGCAGCCAGGGGCCATGGGGAGGGAACTGCTGTGCTCACTCCTGCTCTCTCCTAGAGTGACTGTCAAACCTTCTTCGTGGCAGACCTTGGGGACATTGTCAAGAAACACATACACTTCCTGAGGGCCTTGCCCCGTGTCAGACCCTACTTCCCTGTGAAGTGCAACGGCAGCGAGGGGGTGGTCCGGTTGCTGGCAGAGCTGGGGGCAGGCTTTGCCTGTGCCAACAAGGTGAGAACATGGGAATTTTTGGGCTCACCCTCCTTTCCTATGTTTCCACTCGCCAGGTGACATTCACAGGGGCGGGAATGTCCCTCTGCTGTCCAAACACTCCAGACACAGCCTCAAAATCCCTGTCCTTTCTGGTGACTCCCTTTGGTCAGTATTCCTGGCTTGGCTGGTGACAAGGCAGGTCCCTGGGGTGCCACTGCCACAGCTGTCCAGTTCTCAATGGTTTTCAGGCTGATCCTGAAGTTCCCAGCTCCCTCCTGCACCTCAGTTGCTCAGATTCCCAAGGAGGCTCCAAAGTGAAGCCAATTACTTGTATGTTAATTAACTAGGATGTGTTACCAGGAGGAGAAAGTGCAAAGGAGTTGACAGCTCAGCCCATCAGGAGACACGTGCACTAAATCCACCCCTCTGCACCCTCTAGTTTTCTCTCCTTCTTGTCTCATGCCACTTGTAAACATCTTGCTGCAATCAGGACAAAGTCCACCATGATGCCTCAGAGCTCTGGAAAAGCCCAGCTGGCACTTTGCCCTCTGCAGCCCAGGCCCAAGGGACCTGCTGACACACGATGCCATCTCCCTACAGGCAGAGATGACATGGGTTCAAAGCATTGGAGTCCCAGCTGACAAGATCTTCTACAGCAGCCCCTGCAAGCAGGTTGCCCACCTCAGATATGCAGCCAAGCATGGTATAGAGCTGCTGACCTTTGACAATGAGGTGGAGCTGAGCAAGGTGGCCAGGAACCACCCTCATGCCAAGTAGGTGCCTGGAAGCTGCATTGGAGTGGGGGGCTGGAGGAGAAGCTGGGGAGGGGGCTGTGGGGTGACAGAGGGCCTGAAGTAGTGATAGGATGAGGGGGAACAGTTTTAAACTGAAAGAGGGGAGGTTTAGGCTAGATACTAGAAAGAAATTATTTGGTGTGAGGTTGCTGAGCCCTTGGTCCAGCTTGCCCAGAGAAGCTGTGTCTGCCCCATCCCTGGCAGTGTTGAAGGCCCCAGGTTCGATGGGGCTTGGAGCAACCTGGGCTGGTGGGAGGTGTCTTCAAGGTGATCTTCAGGGTCCCTTCACATCCAAACTATCCTGTGACTCAATGAAGAACCCTCACAGCAGTGTGGCTTTGCTCTGCAGGGTGTTGTTGGGTGTTGCTGCTGACTCCAGCCCTTCTGCCCATCCCAGCATGACATTTGGGACCACACTCAAATCCTGCCGGCACCTGCTGGAGACGGCGAAGGAGCAGGCTCTGGAGGTTGTTGGCATCAGGTGCAGCACATGGTCCTTCTTCCATAGGGGAGCTCAGCCCATGTTGCCTGTGTTGGAGGGGACTTGGGAAGCTCTGCCTTGCCAGAACAACACAGGGGTCCATGGAGCCACCAGCTGCTGTGCCTGGGAGGGAGGTGGATGCTGGGGAGGTTGACCCTCATTGAGACCAACTTGGGGCAGGTTTGGCCCTCAGAGAAGGTCTGGGGGGGCTTTGCAAGGCCATCCAGGCAGTCTGGCTTGGGATCTCTGGGGAGGGATAATTCCAGTGCCATGTCCCCTTGCTGCTCTCCGGGGACAGGTGAGCGCTGCTGGAACAGGGACTGTCCCCTCAGCTTCCACCTGGGCAGCCGTGGGCTGGAGCCCCAAACCTTCTCTCAGTCAGTGGCCACAGCACAGATGGCCTTTGAGGTGGGCAAGGAGCTGGGCTACCAAATGCACCTCCTGGACATTGGAGGGGGATTCCCCGGCACCGAGGACACCAGAGCCCGGTTTGAAGAGGTATGTAGCTCCCAGCATGCAGAGCCAGGCTGGAGCATGTCCCCTGGGTCTGGGTCACTGCAGAGGGACTGAGCTAACCCAGGGGGAATATCTTCTTTCCTTCCAGGTGGCTGCTGGGATAAACTCGGCCTTGGACTCGTATTTCCCAGATGGCTGTGGGCTGGAGATCATTGCAAGACCAGGGCGGTATTATGTCACCTCTGCCTTCACCTTGGCTGCCAGGATCACAGCCAGGGAGGAAGCACCCACAGAGCACCCCAGCCCTGATGGTGAGTGGGATGGTGGGATGATGGGATGGTGGGGCTGTGAATGGTGGGACAGTGAGGTGATAAGACAGTGGGGTAGTGGGATGGTGGGGTAGTGGGATGTGTGCCCAAACACCCCCTGAACCCTCTCCCTCCTCTCCCCCAGAGGAAGACTCTGGCAGCAAGAAGAACCTCGTGTACCACCTCAGTGATGGCACCTACGGTGCCTTCAGCTGCCTCCTGTTTGACAGCCCCTGCCCCAGACCTCGGCTGCACAAGGTGAGGGTCTCACCCAAGCTGAGGAATGCCCAGAGGGTCCTTCACACTACGTCCCATCCCCTCGCCCATCCCCTCATATCCTGGCTGGCCCAGGCTCCATTCTGGGGAGGCCATGGTGGCCACCAGAAGGGCTGTAACCAGAGTTATGGAGATGGGGCAGATCATGGGCACTTCTGTCTCCTTGCCCCCTACAGAGACCCTGCCAAGACCCCCCCTCACACAGCAGCAGCCTCCGGGGCCCCCTGGGACATGGAGAGGATCACATTGCTGAGGACCTAGAGCTGCCTGAGCTGCAGGTTGGGGACTGGCTGATCTTTGAGGACATGGGGGCATACACCACCACAGCCTTGTCCCCCCCCGGGGGATGTCCCCAGCCACCCGTCACCTACACCATGTCCCGCCTGGCCTGGTAAGAGACAGGCCCGTGGGAACAGGGCTGAATCCCATGGGAGATGCTGGCTTTCCCTCCAGCTGTGCTCTTTGCCCAAGAAAGAGGGTAAAATCCAAGGCCCAAAACCTGGAGATTCAGGGTGAAATCTTCCCCTCTGAGGCAAAACTCCTATTTTTTTCCAACACTGGCAAACCTGAGTCAGTTTTTCCCTAAGGAAGCCACAGGCAGCTCAGCTGTCAAGGGGGATGGGAGAGCTCTGGAGCTCCCCCTTCCATGAGGGTTTCTTCCCCCTTGCAGGAAAAGCATCCAGCTCTCCCAGGGAAAACCTCCCCAAACAGAAGATAACCGGGAGGGCATCTGCGCCCCGCTGTCCTGTGGCTGGGAGATGGCAGAGACCCTCAGTGTTCCCCCGGTCTGCGCTCCCACCGGCATCATCTGAGCAGCACCACTACTGGGAAGGGGGAAGGAGACCACGACCTCCCCTCCCACTGGGACCCCCGGGCAAGGATTTGGGATTATCTGCCCTTAGTCCCATTCTTCCTGCCCCTGTGCCTACTAAAAAGGGTGGGTGGGGGGAGCCGGGCAGGTTTGGGTGTTTTTTTCTTTTCTTTAAGAGTTATGACAATAAATGGGTGTCCAAGGACACCTCCTGGCTCTTCCTCCCAACTCTGCACTGAAGGCAGCAGGGATCAGTCTGCAATTAGCTGCGTAATAAGGCTTTGCTCACTAGGGAAGGTGGGGTTGCTCACCTCGACCTTAGACGTGGTTCAGGCATCCCCGGGATTTCGGGGAGTGGGAATAAAGGGGGGGAGTTTGGGGATGTAGGTGGAACTGGGGGGTTGGTGGAATCCCTGGGCACTCATGAATCCTAATGAAGCACCTGGGATACGTGGGGGTCCCACACTGGCTCAGGGCTGTGGCAGGCTGGGATGGGGACCAGGGGGACATAAATCTGAAGAATGAGGACACGGCCAGCACCTGGTTACTGGGGACTGGGGGAACTGGGAGAGCACGGGAAGGGGTGCACTGGGAGGACTTCGGGAGGGCACTGGGAAGTCCCGGTGCCGCCGCAGCGGCCGGCAGGCGGCCTCCTCCCCGCCGGGGGGCGCTGCACCAGGGGGGGCCGCTCGTCTCATTGGCTCCGGCGGGGCCGTCAAGCGCGACGCGGGCGGTGTCGTGAAAAGCCCCGTGAAGGACGGCAGCGGCGTCTGCTCCGTGAGTGGGGGGGGCGGGCAGGGCCGGGTGCCGGTGTCGTGACAGCGCCTGTGTCTCGACAAGCGCGGAGACATGCCGTTCTGGGATCTGCAGCGGCAGCTGGGCATCGATGTGGACCGGTGGCTGCTGCGGCAGAGCATGCCGCAGCCCTACGGCAAGCCCGGGGCGTGTCACGCCTTCGAGCGGGAGTGGGTGGAGTGCGGGCACGGCCTGGGCCAGACCCGCGCCCGCCGCGAGTGCCAACCCGAGTACGAGGACTTCATGGAGTGCATGCACCGCACCAAGCTGGTGAGCAGCGCCCGTGTCCCGGGCCGAGCTGGGAAGGGGACTCTGGGCCACCAGGGCCGGTCTGGGAGCAAACGCTGGACCAGGAAGTGGAGAGCGTGCTGAGGGGGGCAGGCTGAGCTCTGGAGAATGTTCTGGGGCTCCAGCCCAGTGCTGGGGAGGGGGACTCAGGGTGGGGAGTGATTCCAATCCTGTTCTGTTACCCAGGACGAGGGGGTCCTGGCCCTGCAGCTGCCCCTTCCCCAGGGGTGGGGTAGGCTGGGGTAGCAGCAGATCACACAACAGTGCAGAGCGCTGGTAGCCCCCTCTTCCTCCCTACTCAGTCCTCAGCTGCAGCAGCAATGGGGGAAAATCCTGCCTGGGCAGCCAACATCATCAGCAGTAAAATGTTTTAAACAGCCTAAAATCTCTGAAGTGTTTTTTTTTTGGGGCGGGGGCTCATGTGGCCATGAGGAGCCCTGAGGGCAGGGCTGCTGTGGGTGCCACAGGTGCTGGGGGGGAAACCTGGGACCACCTCAGCTCCCCCCTGACCCCTGCTGTGTGTCTGCCCCCACCCTCTGTGCCAGGCTGTGCGGCTGAGAACCATCCTGGAGCAGAGGGACAAGATGATCAAGGAAGGGAAGTACACACCCCCTGACTACCACAAAGGCAAAGAGGAGCCACGGCCGTGACCTGCTGGCGACTTGAACATCAGGGAAAATCCGGGGGACAACTGTGTGACATCAGCATGGGGTGTGCTGAAGGGGGGAGACCCCACGCTCAGCATGGATTGGGGCAGTAAATGTTTCCTACTGAACAGCTTTTGGCTCTGTGCTGGGTTTTTTTTGGGAGTGAAGCCTGGCTTGAGGGTCTTTCAAGGGTTTGTCTCTGCAGTGGTGCTTCCTGGGGGTGGTGGAGCTGTGTCCTTGAGGAGGTCAAACACTCCTGGAGCCACTGCTACGGGATTTGTGGGTTCTGCCTTTGAGCTCAAGGTGTGGACTCACCAGCGCTGAGCACAGGGGCAGAATCCCTTCCCTGGACCTGCTGGCCACGCTGTTCCTGATACAGGGCAGGATGCCCTTGGCCTTCTTGGCCACCTGGGCACACTGCTGGCTCATGTTCAGCTTCCTGTCAATTCAAACTCCCAGGTCCCTTTCTCCTTGGCTGCTCTCCAGCCACTCTGTCCACAGCCTGGAGCTCCCCATGAGGTTGTTGTGGCCAAAGTGCAGGACCTGGCAGTTGGCCATATTAAACCTCAAACCACTGGAATCAGCGCAACTCTCAAATCTGTCCAGGTCCCTCTGCAGAGCCCTCCTGCCTTCCAGCTGATCCACACTCCCTCCCCCCCCCCCCAGCTTAGTGTCATCTAAAAATTCACTAATTGTGGACTCAACCCCTTCATCTAAATCGTCAATGAAGATATTAAACAGAACTAGTCCCAACACTACTGGGACACCGCTAGCAACTGGCCATCAACTGGATACATCACTGTTCAGCACCACCCTCTGGGCCCAGCCCTCCAGCCAGTTCCTAACCCAGCACAGGGTGCTCCTGTCCAAGCTGTGGGCTGACAGCTTTTTCAAGAGAATGCTGTGGGAGACGGTGTCAAAGGCTTTGCTGAAGTCCAGGCAGATTCCATCCACAGCTTCCCCTCAAACACCAAGCGGGTCACCCAATCATAAAAGGAGCTCAGGTTGGTCAGACAGGACCTGCCCTTCCTAAACCTGTGCTGGCTGGGTCTGATCCCCTGCCCATCCTGTAGGTGCTGTGTGATTGCCCCTAGGATTGTTCCATAACCCTGCCAGGCACTGAGGTCAGGCTGACGGGCCTGTAGTTCCCTGGGTCCCCCTTTCGCCCCTTTTTCTGAATTGGTGTGACATTCGCCAACTTCCGATTATCTGGGACCTCCCCAGTGAGCCAGGACTGTTGGTAAATGACAGAGAGCAGCTTGGCAAGCTCTTCCACCAACTCTCTCACCACCCTCAGGTGGATCCCATCTGGTCTCAGACGTGTGAGGATCCAAATGTCCCAGCAGGTCACTAACTGTTGCCTCCAGGATTACAGGGGAGCTATTCAGCTTCTTATTTCTCTCTACAAGCCCCAGAAGCCAGCTGTCCTCAGGACAACCTGTCACTGCTGAAAACCGAGGTAAAGAAAGTTTTAAATACCTAAGCCTTTCCCTCATCTTTGATAACTGTGTTTCTCCTCATGTCCAACAAAGAATTGAGGTTTTCCCTGCCCCTCCTTTCACCCTTGATGTATATGCAGAAAGATTTTTTGTTATCCTTCGTGCAAGTGGCAAGATTAAGTTCCAATTGTGCCTTCATCTCTTTAATTTTCTTTCTACATGACCTAATATTATTCCTAAACTCTTCCTGAGTGGCCAGCCCTTTTTTCCACAGTCTCTAAGCTCTCTTTTTAACCCAAATTCTCTTCAATATTTCCCTGTTCACCCAGACCGGTCATCTTTCCCTCCAGCTTGTCTTTCGGCACACTGGGACAGCTGCTCCTGTGCATGCAGGACTTGCTCCTCAAAGTACGCCCATCCCTCCCGGACCCCTTTGTTTTCAAGGGCCATTTCCCACGGTACACTCTGTATTAGTCTTCTGAAAATGCCAAAATCTGCCCTTCAGAAGTCCAGCATAGAGGTTTTATTGTGGGCCCTCCTTGCATCCTTGAGTATCGAAAAGTCTTGTTATTTCATGCTCACTGTGCCCCAGACAGCCTCTGACCACTACATCTCCCACCAGCCCCTCTCTTTGTCAAACACTCATTTGTTCCTCTGACCTATCCAGGATTCCCATGTTCCATCTCCACTGACTGGAAGCCACCTGTGTTCTTTCTTGTTATACACAAGCCTTTCTTTTTGTTATTCTCAGCTTCCCTTTCCTCACCCTCATGGTACATCTTGACACATTCCTTAGTCTCCTCAGCACCCTGTAGTACTTCATTTCCCCTTCAATCCCTCTCATCCCATATTTGCTCTCCAGGCCACATCCAATCCTTTCCTCTCCTTCACTTACCTACAGTTTACCCAGGCACCCTCCTATAACTCAGAACCTCACGAATTCTCTAAGGTTTCGTTTCTTATCCCATTTCCTCTTATTTTCTCTGCTCTCTACATCATTGTATCCAAAGTTCTTTCTCATATCCACAGGTCTCAGGCACAGCAGCCCCCTCTCAAACTTTTTTGCACACCCTTCAGAGTGTTCTAGTCTAAATCTTTCTCAATTATGACGCCTTGATTCAGCCTTTGGGCCCATAGCAACACTGAGGGAAAGAAACATCTGCAGTGGTGGGTTTTTTGTTGTTTTTTGTTTTTTTGTTTTTTTTTTGGGGGGGGCATTGGGGTTTTTGGTTTTTGGGTTTTTTTGGTTTTTGTTTTTTTAATAAGAACCTGAACCACAAATATTTTTTTGATTCTAATGTATTTATTGTATTTAATAATGACTTACTTTCTTATGTATAAAAGTAGATATTTTATATCCATACACTACAAAAAAAAAACAAACCAACCAAACAAAAAAAAACCCCACCAGCACCAAAAACCCAAAGAAACAACAAAAAAACCCCAACCAAAACAGACAATAAGAGAAATTCTTACCTAGTCATGTTGCTGAAGTAAGAGAGGAAACAAAAAATAAAATGAAGAATCAACTAATTTTCCTCTGGCAGCTTTTATCCCTTGTGGCAATTGCCACCTCCCCTTTCCCAGGGGGCTGTGGGAAGTGCTGTGGGTGGTGCCTTGGGTCTATAAGCCAGAGTCTTGGGCCAGGGCTGTCAGTCAGATCCTGGGCTTCTCTGAGGTCAGAGCTATTGTATTCCTGTAGCTGATGGCAGCTGTTGAGCTGTCTGGACTCTTTGAGCAGGAACAGTGTCATGCGTATAGAAAAACGTGGGACTCTTTGAGGTAAGAACTTCAGAACTGCCAAAGGTTTGAACCCATTATAGCAAGAAGTATGGCAGTATGCACGCTTCTTTTCTCCCTCCTTCCCCCATCAGGGGATTTTCTTCAGTATTTTGAAGTGGCCTCAGGGTTTACCAGTGTGGTTGTGTTTTCTTTGGTTCTTTTATTCTCTGCATGCATTGCAATTTCCTGGGATTTCTGAGTTTTTCAGGAGATAGCATCTGGTGGTTTTACTAATTTTGCTGTACCCTCATTAAGTTACTAATGATATCTCTTCATAGGGGTGATGATGACATTATCTTACAGGGGTTAAGCTGAGTCTCCTGTATGTCTTGGTTTGTAGATATTTACAACTCTTCAAGAAAACATCATGGCTGTAAGACAATGTCTTACAGGATGCAGAAAGCCTTCTCGCCTTTCCTGATTGCTTGCTGACTATCGTGTCTCTCTCAGATATAAGCAGTACATCACAGAGCTCTATTAAGGAGGTGGCTGCAGTGGAAGCAGGATCGCACTGGCTGAAGCAGACCTTACAGTTGACACTCTCTCTTTTTTGGTTTTTTTTTTTTTTTTTTTAACTGCAGGTGGTGAAGAGGAACTTGTGTACTGAAGGAACGTGCATGTCGGACAGTGTGGTGTTTGTTGCTGGACATAAATTCAGAACCCCACCTCTCAGAAAGATAAAGTCAAAGAGTTATATCACAGATTTTTTTGTATCATAAATGTAACAATTTACAGTTGTATAAAGTACAAACTGCAGTGTTTAGACTGTAACAGCCCCATAATACTTTTGATCTCATATATTACCTAGTTTAGTTAATTACCTATCCTAAATCTTTGAACAGAGAGACAGCTGGATGCTGCAGGCATCTTTTGCTGGTGTTTTGATGGAGTGCTCTGAAGTACTATGTTTCTGTCTCCCTCTAAATGAGGTATTTCCCTGGTGGTTTGGTAGCATCTCCTTTGGGCAGCTCTCCCTCCCAGTTGTGTAACACAAAAACAATTCCTGGTCAAATTATCCCTGTGTTGGAGATAGAAAATGTAATGGTATCAGTTAACAGTTGTACAAATTACATGAATGCAGAAAGGAAGTGAAATACTTGCCTATAGAAATATTTAAATAGGATATGTATAAACATGCAGACACCTCATGACCAGATGGTGAATTTATTTTTTTACTTTAAGGAGTCGTTTTTTCCTTTCATCTGTGCTGTCTAAGCAGGATACAAGGCCACTACTGCTGCAGTGTGTGCAGGTGTCTCTTCTGATACAAGAAGAGGCAGCCATACAGAGTTCTCTACCCCAGCAGTGGAATAAGGAAGGATGGAAGCTTTTTGTGCCCTCAGTAAGAGTGTTGCTTTGATGTTATGAATGTAATAAATCCTGCCGAATAGTCTTCATCCATATGTTTTAAGCACTGGAGTTACAGGGGGGGAGGGGTAAAGGGTTGTGAGGGCTGTTTGGGATAGAGGTGAGGGGGGAATCGGGGCCAGGAGGGAATGGAGACATTTTGCTCCAGGGAGTCTGTGTGAGTGTATCAAAGCTGATCTGTAGGTCAAAGCGGATATGTGTAAATGGGTATGAAAATGATTGCTGGCTTGCTGACAGACAGTACTCCTGCAGCAACTGGAAACAGCATGTGGAGCAGCCAAATGCTTCCTCTATTTTGGAGCTTTATAAACCAAATGTCTCCCATTACTCAGCTGAAGTCTCTTTTCTTTTTTGTCCTCCTGTAAGTAGAAGCAGGCAGGCAGGCAGCTGATTCCTGTTCTCTCTCTTGGTCCTCCATCAAGAAGGTAAGGTGGGGCTTAATGGATAAGAGGGAATGGGGAAATTCTGATTGGACATAAGTTCATTTTCCACCATGTGGACAGTAAAAGATTGGAATGGTCTTCCAGGGGAAGTGGTAGATTCCCTCCGGTTGTATAAAGTGTTAAGACATCGAATTCATAGTATTACAGAGAGAGATGCACCAGATGCTCTTTGAGGGCCCCTTCCAACACAACTGATTAAATGAATCTATAAAGTAAGAGGAACAATTGAGAGGCTTTAGCAAAGATGGGAAGCTCTCCCAGATGGTGTGTTTCTACGCTCAGGGGCCACTGGGGCTTCCTGGGGACGATGGGGATTCTAAATTTTTAAATTTCAGTTGCTCCGATTGCCGGAGATCACGTGTTAAAAGGGGGGGGGACTTCGGTAGCAACATGGCCGACTTCCGGTGTCAAAATGGCCGACTTCCGGGGACTCATTTGTAGTTTTTCGCTAACAAGATGGCCGACTTCCGGTAACAAGATGGCCGACTTCCGGGGACTCATTTGTAGTTTTTCGCTAACAAGATGGCCGACTTCCGGTGTCAAAATGGCCGACTTCCGGGGACTCATTTGTAGTTTTTCGCTAACAAGATGGCCGACTTCCGGTAACAAGATGGCCGACTTCCGGGGACTCATTTGTAGTTTTTCGCTAACAAGATGGCCGACTGCCGGTCGGTGGTTTTGTATCTCGCATTCAGTGCGCGTTGGGGTGTTCAGTTCTTAGCACACATCGGTTTCGTTTTTGGAGACAGCGCATCCGACACGCAGGACCAACCCTAACCCTGTGATGCGGGGTAACAAGGGAGAAGTGAGAGTTTGCAGAAGTGAACAGCAGGGTGATTGGGAACCGAGAGAAGAGGCTGAACAAAAGGTTTTGGATTTCCGATCCTCACAGATAAGAAGAGGTCTCAAACATACCTGTAAACAGTTTAGACAAGGTAGTTACACAGAACTTGGAGCCTTGGGGAGAAAATTACCAGAAGCAAAAAATAACTACACTTTGAGAGTTATTAGTGTTATAAATGACTGGGACTCAATATTCTGCTAATAGTTTAATTTAATTAATAAAATTGCAATAAGCAAAACAGCACTGGGTGCATGGGGAGTCTCCGCTCCACTCACATGCACGCCAGAAAGTTTAATGTTTTATCTTATATTCCATACCTTAATACATATTCATATCTATTCTAATACATATTCATGACTGTTCTAGGAATAGGCTGGATTATGTTTATTAGTTCTTGGAAGAGTTGGGCCTTCAAAGGCGCATGCCCACTTTATCTCTGAGGGTCTTTTTGCCCCCCATCCGGTGGTCGTTGGATGAAGTCAGTGTCTGCCTCAGTTTCCCCTCTCGTTACCCTTCGATTCCGCACATGTGGTCCTTTGCTCTTTCCTGTCCAACACTCTGCAGTCAGCAGTAAAACCACCTTAAATTCATTGCTATGTGGTGAGCCTCATAATCAACTTAGATTAGCACAACAGGATGTACATTGTAATGTTTTCAGGGTACAGAAACCGAGGATGTCTTGTTTCTTGTTCCCCTAAGCCTTGTAGTTACACAAAGAACAGCTATATTTCATTCTAACAAATTCCTACATTTGCATATTTCACAGTGTTGAATACAGATAAATTATTAGTACTCTCAAAGTTGAGTTAGCAAACAATTATTTAACATGAATTCACAAACACATATATTACATTAGCACGTTTTTGGGCCGTGCTAGAACTAGAACAACTGACAAGAGGACATAAAGTGGCTCTGCCTGCCATAATTCCTATCATGCAATGGGTCAAATGTATTCAAGATAGAGCCAAAGTGGGAGGCTACGGTGTGCCTGCCTTCCACTAGCAGCTAGCCACTGCCCCCCATGAGTAATCAAGAACTAAACCCTGATTTTGCACTCAAAAATAAATCTTTAATGAGGTTTGAAAAAACCTTGGATCTATTAACTCATCCTGAGACAGAGCACATTTGGTTTACTGGGAGATCAGCTAAGTATGTAGGAGGAAAAAAGCTTGTGAAAGCAGCAGCTTATCCTCCCCATTCTGAGAAATTTTTTTGAAACCATGAGAGAGTGCAAAAGCAGCCAATATGCTGAATTGTCTGGGCAGATATTTTGGGTAACTACCAGTAAGATGTCTAGGGGAGATAGTTTACGTGGCCCTATGATCTGTGACTTGGGCCCCAGCCAGGCCCTGGTTTCAGTCGTTATGGGGCAGAAGACCAGATGTTTTCACATTAAGAAAAGTGCAATTCCTCCAGACTACCAGCAACGGGATACTCGAAAAACTGGACCCTTTCTGGGGTCCTCACCTACAAGAGGACGCACTGTGTAGGATTTTCCAACTGCTGGGAAGGGTTCTCCATGTCCTCATAACAACCAGGGCTCCCCAGCAACCACAGATCCAGAGAAAGTCGAATCATTACAGCAATGTGACACATATTTCTTACTCGCTATTGCTACGTGTGTATAGTGACAACTAGATGAGTTGCTGTGTTTTGCTTTGACTTTGCTATTGCAATTCAGTTTTGTTGTTTGTTCCTGCACTTGTTCTCTTATAATTTAATACATCAGTAAATATAATCCTGTGCCTGTGTCTTTTGGGCTGACCCCACCCATTTGGCAAAATATCATATTAAGTAGCAGACCTGTATAGACCTCAGGACACTCTCAACTGTCATTGAAATCCAGTAAAACTGTTGCCACATGAAACACTAAGGACAGACTAATAGGGGTGAAAAGCAGTGCAACAAGCCCCTCTGCCCTTGAGAGTCAGATAAGACACAGGACATGGAGCCGGCAAAATGAAAGCTGAATTTCAGGAACCAGAGTTCCATATGGAGACCAGGAAGCAAATGGATCACTCTATTTGGAGATGGCAGCAAACCATCAGAACTTCAGGTGCAGACGGAACAACCAGGGAAATTAAAGGCACATGCAGAAGAGCCAAGAGACCAATCACCTTGGGGTAAGATGCATTTTAAAGCAACCCTGTATACAATGGGGAGGGTGCACATCATGTGGACAGGTAGCGAGGTATGAAAAGGCAGAGATAAAATACACCAACGCGGTGATCCAAACATAACCCTGCTCACAGCAAGGCTGCCTGCCAGGCTGCCTCTAGTACCCATTTAGCTTTGTAGCAGAGCTCTCACCCCTCTGAGCCTTTCAAGAGACTTTGTGAGCCCATATCTGTGACCAACCGGTCCATCCCAGTCCTTCCCAGTCCCCTCCCAGTTCCATCCCAGTCCATCCCAGTCCCTTTAAATCCCCTCCCAGCCCCTCCCAATCCCCTCCCAGTCGCTCCTAGTCCTTCCCAGTCTCCTCCCAGTCCCCTACCAGTCCCTCCCAGTCCCATCGCAGTCCCCTCCCAGTCCCCTCCAAATCCCCTCCCAGTCCATCCCAGTCTTCTCCCAGTCCCCTGCCAGTCCCTCCCAATCCCCTCCCAGTCCCTCCCAATCTCCTTGCAGTCCCTCCCAGTCCTCTCCCAGTCCCTCCCAAAACCCTACCAGTCCCCTCCCAGTTTCTCCATATCCCCTCCCAATCCCCTCCCAGTCCCCTCCCAGTCCCCTCCCAGTCCCCTCCCAGTCCCATCCCAGTCCCCTCCCAGTCCCTCACAGTCCCTCACAGTCCCCCCCAATCCCCTCCCAGACTCTGCCAGTCCCCTCCCAGTCCCCTCCCTGTCCCTCCCATTCCCCACCCAGTAGCTCCCACTCTCTTCCAGTCTCTCCCATCCCCTCCCAGTACCTCCCAGAACCTCCAGGTCCCTCCTATTCCCTTCTCAGTCCATCCCAGTCCCCTCCCAGTCCCTCCCACTCCCTTACAGTCCCCTCCCAGTCCCTCCCAATCTCTTCCCAGTTCCTCCCTGTCCCCTCCCAATCCCCTTCCAGTCCCTCCCAGTCCCGTCCCAGTCCCTCCATATCCCCTCCCAGTCCTTCCCAGTCCCTTCCCGTCCTCTCCCAGTCCCTCCAGGTCTCTCCCATCCCCTCCCAGTCCCTCCCAGTCCTTACCAGTGCCGTCCCAGTCCCCTCCCAGTCCCGCCCAGCCCCCACCCAGTCCCTCCCAGTCCCCTCCCCGTCCCCTACCACTCCCTCCCGGTCCCCTCCCAGTCCCTTCCAATCCCCTCCCAGTCTCTCCAAGTCCCTCCCAGTCCACTCCCAGTCCCTCCTAGTTCCTCCCAGTCCCTCCCAGTCCCTCCCAGTCCCTCCCAATCCCCTCCCAGTCCCTTCCAATCCCCACCGACTCCCTCCCAGTCCCCTCCCAGTCCATCCAAGTCCCTCCCTATTCCCTCCCAGCCTCTCCCAGTCTCTCCCATCCCATCCCAGTCCCTCACAGTCCTTCCCATTCCCTCCAAGTCCTTCCCAGTCCCTCCCAGTCCCCTCCCAGTGCCACCCAATCCCCACCCAGTACCTCCATGTCCCCTCCCTGCCCCTCCCAGTCCCCTCTCAGTCCCTCCCAGTCCCCTCCCATTCCCTCTCAGTCTCTCCCATCCCATCGCAGTCCCTCCCAATTCCTCCCACTCCCTCCTATTTCTTTCCCAGTTCCTCCCAGTCCCCTCCCAGTCCCTCCCAATCCCCTCGCAGCCCCTCCCAGTCCTTCCTAGTTTCTCCCAGTCCCTTCCAATTCCTTACCAGTCCCTCCCACTCCCCTTACAGTAATTCCCAGTCCCTCCTAGTCCCCTCCCAGTGGCTCCAAATCTCCTCCCAGTCCCTCCCCATCCCCTCCCAGACCACTCCCAGTCCACTCCCAGTCCCTCCCAGTCCCTCCCAGTACCCTCCCAGTCCCCTCCCAGTCCCTCCCTTTTCCTCCCAGTCCCCTCCCAGTCCCTCCCAATCCCCTCCCAATTCCCTCCCAGTCCCTCCCAGTTCCCTCCCAGTCCCTCCCTGTTCCCTCCTAGTCCCTCACAGTCCCCTCCTGGTCCCCTCTTAGTCCCCTCACAGTCCCTCACAGTGCCTTTCAATCCCCTCTCAGTCCCTCCCAGTCCCTCCCTTTCCCTCCCAGTCCCTTCCCAGTCACTCCCAATTCCCTCCCAGTCCCCTCCCAGTCCCTCCCAGTTCCTCCCAATCCCTCTCACTCCCCTCGCAGTCACTCCCAATCCCCTTCCAGTCCTTCCCAGTCCTTCCCAGTCCCCTCCCAGTCCCTCCCAGTCCCTCCCAGTCCCTACCAGTCCCCTCCCAGTCCCTCCCAATCCCTTCCCAATCCCCTCCCAGTCCCCTCGCATTCCCTCCCTATTCCCTCCCAGTCCCTCCCAATGCCCTCTTGGTCCCCTCCCACTCCCCTCACAGTCTCGCCCAGTTCTTCCCAGTCCTTTCCCAGTCCCTCCCAGTCCCCCACAATCCCTCCCAGTCCCTCCCAGTCCTCTCCCAGTCACTCCCAATCCCCTTCCAGTCCCTCCCAATCCTATCCCAATCCCCTCCCAGTCCCTCCCAGTCCCTCCCAATCCCCCCAACTCCTTTCCAATCCCTCCCAATTCCCTCCCATTTTTACACAGTCCCCTCCCAGTCCCTCCCAATCCCCTCTCAGTCTCTCTCAGTCCCCTCTTAGTCCCCTACCAGTCCCTACCAGTCCTTCCCAATCCCTCCCAGTCCCGTCCCAGTCCCTCATAGTCCCCTCCCAGTCCCCTCACAGTTCCTCCAAGTCCTCTCCCAGTCCCCTCACAGTTCCTCCCAGTCCTCTCCCAGTCCCCTCCCTGTCCCTCCCAGTCCCTTCCCAATTCCCTCCCAGTCCCTCCCAATCCCTCCCAAACCCCTCCCAGTGTCTCTCAGTCCCCTCCAAGTCCCACCCAGTCCCTCTTGGTGCCTCCCATTTTCCTCCCAGTCCCCTCCCAGTCCCTCCCAGTCCCTCCCAGTCCCTCCCAGTCCCCTCCCAGTCCCCTCCCAGTCCTTCCCAATCCCCTCCCTTTCCCTCTCAGTCCTTTCCCAGTCCCTCCCAATCCCCTCCCTGTCCCTCCCAGTCCCTCCCCGTCCCCTCCCAGTCCCAACCAGTTCCTCCCAGTCCCTCCCCATCTCCTCCCAGTCCCTCCCAGTCCCCTCCCACTCCCTTCCCAGTCCCTCCCAATCCCTAACCAGTCCCTCCCATTCCCCTCCCAGTCCCCTCCCAGTCCCTCTAAATCCTCTTCCAGTCTCTTCCACTCCCTCCCAATCCCATCCCACTCCATCCCAGTTCCTCCCAGTCCTGTATTATTGTATATATTTAGTAATTTTTCCTATTTATCATTACTGTTTCATTAAAGTTCTGTAGTTCAGTTTCCAACCCATAAGTCTCTCTCCCTTATTCTCTCTCCTTTCCTTATCAAGGAGGAGAGAGAGATTAATAGAGAGCGTCTGGTACTCGGTTTAATTGCCGGGCCAGTGTTAAACCGTGACAGGTTTTTATGGGGTTCTCCTGGAGGAGCTGTGAATTTGGTCACTGCTCTCCCTTTAGTCCTGGAGAGAGGGCCCTTCCCTCCACTCTGCTGGTTTATGGCCTCACTTCTTTGGCGCTTGGAGTTACTGCCTGGTTTTGTGTGGATTGGAAGAAGGTTTTAGAAGTTTAATAATGCACTATGTTAATGGTGTGTTTTCTGTATCATTCTAGTACAAGTGGGAACTGGATGAATTTGTCTCTGAAGAACCTGGACATGGTAATGTGTCATGGTAGAGTAAGTAAAAAGATGACTGTTCCTAACTCTTGAAAGTAGAATCTTGAAAGCTGTTTTGTTCCTGTGCTAAGCACAGGGGTTTTTTCTGCTAGCTTTACACTTAGTTGGACATGGAAACTTTCTGCTTAGAAAATGCTTTGTAAGCAGCTCCTTGAAAAAGAAAACAAACCAAGCAGAAAGGAGTCTGACCCATTTCCTCCACACAGATACACTTTGCTTAATCTGAAGTCACCTTTCATTGGAGTTAATCCTCAATCACAAACACAAAAGGAGCCCTACACAGAGTTTCACAGACTTCAGCCATCACTTCTCCTCCCGTGTCCAGTGATTGCCTGCAGCACTGACCCATAACAGACACCCTCTGCTGTCAGTTCTTGGTCTTTGCTGTCCCTTACTCCTTGCTTGTGTTTGTAGCTCCTCTGCTGCAGTCTTTTTATTTGAATAGGCAAGAAGAGGCTAATCAGTGACAAAAGTTATCCTTTCTTTAGGGAAAGATCACTCAGTAGTGTTCAGGCAGTCATCAGGGGAGTTGAATGTTTGTCATCCATGGCATCAAACATGTTCTGTGATGTGAGGCCAGATGTCCCAGGAGGAATTGCACCTATTTTGTGATGATTCCTCCAGAGTCACAGCTTTGCAGTGACTGGTGCTGTTTCAAAGCAGGAAGCCCCTGAGCCCATTTCCTTCTGTTTCTGTCTGCTTTTGATCATAGAGAGTGTTCAGCTCTGGCTTCGTAGCCGTAATGTTCTGACAGTGACCTCTTTGCCCCTCTCTCCTGTAAAAGTAACACCATAGAATCATCATAGAATCATCATAGAACATATAACACCAGGAATCTTGTCTCTTTTCTCCCCAGACACTGATGAACTTTAAACTACCTCTTTGGGAGCTTACTCGATATCTTGTGATGGATCAGAAGAGATGAAAATATGTTTCTGTCAGTCTGAATGAATGTTCTGAGTCTGTTGGATGGATGACAGCCCTGGTGCCCTTCCCTGGTGGTTTTTTGATGCGTAGTCCCCTCCCTCTCCCCCTTCCCTTTTCCCTCCTCTCCCATTCCCTTCCCTCCCCTCCCCTCTTCCCCTTTCCCTCTCCCTCCCTCTCCCCTTTCTTCCTTCCGCCTCTCCACTCCTCTCCTGCGTATTCTCCCCTCTCCCCTCTCCCCTCTCCCCCTTTCCCCTTTCCACCTTTCTCTTTCTCCATCCCCTTTCTGCTTCCCCTTTCTCGTTCCCCTTTTCCTTCTCTTTTTCCTCTTTCCTATTCCCCCCCCTTTCCCCTCTCCTTTTTCCCCTCCCCTTTCTCCCCTCCCCCTTTTCCCCTCATTTCCTCCCCTTGCCCCCCATTTTCCCCCCCATTTTCCCCCCCATTTCCCTCCCCCTTTCCCCTCCCTTCCCCCCCCTTTTCCCTCCCCCCTTCCCCCCCCTTTCTCCCCCTTTCCCCCCCTTTTTTTCCCCTCTTCCCCTCTTTTCCCCTCCCCCCCCCTTTTTCCCCCCCTTGTCCCCTTCTCCCCCTCTTTCCCCCCTTTTCCTCCCCATTTCCCCCCCTCTTCCCCCTTTTCCCCCCTTTTCCCTCCTCTTCCCCTCTTTCCCCCTTCCCCCCCTCTTTCCCCCTTCCCCCCCCATTTTTCCCCCCCTTTTCCTCCCCATTTCCCCACCTCTTTCCCCCCATTTCCTCCCCATTTCCCCCCCTTTTCCCCCCCTTTCCTCCCACTTCCCCCCCTTTGCCATTAAGGTCTCTTATGGAGAGAAGAATTCACTCCTGAATACTTTTGGTGGAAGCATTTGGTCCCTGCAGAGAAATCTCTGGGGCAGTCCTGTTCCCAGCGGGTCCCACAGCCAAGCAGAGAGCATCCATCCCTTGGTGGTCAGCAGCTGGAACAAAGGACCTTACCAACAGGTTTTCCAGTCTATTTGCTAGGTTGTGTTTCCTGTATCTAGGGTGTATCTCTTGATGTCACACCATCCCACACTGTCAGTCCTTCTGAAGTTCAGAGGATATCATTTTATTTCTGCAGACCTCTGCTTAGTGTAAGGTACGGCTAAAAACCAGGTGTGTCCTGGTTTGGGGCAGGATAAAGGTAATTTTCTGTCTTGTACTTTTGCTTTCTTGGCAGCTGCTGCCCACAGACACTGCTGCTGTTGAGAAAGCCAACGCTGCTGCTGCTCCTGCTGCAGACACCACAGCCTCTCCCCCTCAGCACACACAGATACTTGTTGACCCTGGGACTGGGAGAAAAGGAAAACCATGGGAATGAGAAATGAGCCTGTTCCAGGCAGGTGAAGGACAAAGAGGGGATTGCCTCAGTGTCCAGCACTTGTGCCAACACTGTTTGCTGTCTTTATAATCCCCCTGTGGGGTGGGACAAAAGGCTCTTTCAGCCCCTTTGTGGATGAAGCCACTCTGGGGAAGCCCTTGAGAAACCTCATCTGGTTCATCCTGCCTTGAGCAGGGCTCTCAGAGAAGGAGATGCTCAGGGGTCTCTTCCAGCCTGAGGTATTCTGTGATTAAGAATGATCTGGAGGGTCATGGGAGTGATCTGTAGGATCATGGAGCAGGAGGAGCACGGGAAGCTCATCCTGGAGCAGCTCCAAGAGACACTACTGCTGAGTGAGGCTGATGCTGTGGATGGGATTAAGAAGTGAGTTCCATGGGAAAAGAGGCAGGGTTGGCTTCAGTTGAGTGGGATCATGGAATCATGGAATGGGTTGGGTTGGAACTAGATGATCTTTAAGCCTTCCAACCCAACCCATTCCATGATTCTGTGAGAAAGTCCCAGCCAGTTCCAGGCCTGGAAGTCTCCACAGCCACCACCAGGGCTTTGTGATGCAGGGTCTGGTGCCTGGATACCTGGGGGTATATAAGGGATGTGGAGACCTAGAGTGCCCATATCTGGGAGAGCACCTCCCTCAGGAGTCAGGAGCTGCCCTGGGTGACCATGGAATATCTGTGGCAGAAAATGCCCAAGATGTCCCTGGAGAAGGAGGTGGAAGCCTGCTGCCAGCCCTCCACAAGACCCCAAGGTCAGTGACTGAAGGAAGGGCCAGACCAGAAGTTCCCCTGCAGGCTGTGGGGAGAGGGCAACTGTGCCCTGCAGCCCATGGAGGAGCACGGAGGGGCAGATGTGGATCTGCAGCCCATGCAGGAGCACCCTGCACCAGGGTGACATTAGTTTTTAACTGAAATACATAAAATTTTAGAAAAAGTCACATTTGAGCAGCGTGAGCATGTCTGGGGCAAGGGGCAGGAAGGTGAGATGGCTTTTGTCTCTCTGTGTCTAGATTTCCTTCTTTTCCTTTCCAGCAGGGCTGTTCCATGCCAGCTGTGCAGTTGAGTTTCCAGCCCCTCAGTCTCTCTCCCTTCTCCTCTCTCCTTTCCCCAGAGGGGAAGGTGTCTCTGCTCCAGCACTGCTCTCCCCTCGGGGACTGCTCTCAGCTGCCCCTCTCCTCTGCCCTGCAGCTCTCCGAGCGGTTCCTTTCCCCTGCTTGAAGATGTTGATGGCAGAGGCCCTGTGGCTGCTGGGAGAGCTGTGTTTGGATTGGGTGTGCTTGAAATGCTCGAGTAGCACAGCTGGCAAAAACTCTGGTGTTTGAGGAGCTGATTCTGAGGCTTTTCTCTTTTCTGTGTCTTTACAGATCAGCCTTTAGCCTTCTGTCATGATCCTCCAGTCCTGTGACCCTTCCCACCATGTTTTAGTTGTTGTTCCTTTGATATCAGAACTACCTGACTGGGCATGGAGCTCCAGTTCCTCCTCTGGATTTTTCAGGCTTCTTGTGTTTGTATCCATACACTTCAGGAGGCTGATCTTTTGGTTCCTATTTAAGGAGACAGCCAAGGAACATTTTCCACTCCTCTGGCTGGCCTGGTTTCATCGCAGATCAGTTGTAGTGGTGATGGTGGGGTGATCATTGCCATCTTGGATCCCTCCCTGTAGGTCCTTCAGTTTTAAGCCCCCGTCCCCAAGCTGTCCAGTGGGTACTGACGTGTCATTTCCAGGCTCCTGTCTAGTAAGCCCAGTTTTATCTATCCAACCCTCCATCTATGGGCAGGGACACCTCCCACTAGATCAGGTTACTCAGAGCTCCATCCAGCCTGACCTTAAAAACTTCCAGGGATGGATGGGGCTTCCACCACCTCTCTGGACACCCTGCACCAGGGGCTCACTACCCCCATGGTGAAGAACTTCTTCCTAATATCTGATCTAAATCTACTCTCCTCTAATATGAATCCATTCCCCCCTGTCCTATCACTACCTGACATCCTAAAGTCCCTCACCAGCTTTCTTGTAGCCCTCTTCAGGTATTGGAAGGCTGAGGTCTGCTCGGAGCCTTCTCCTCTCCAGATTGAATAACCCCAAGTCTCTCTGTCTGTCTTCATAGGAGAGGTGCTCCAGCCCTCTGATCATCCTTGTGGCCACACTTTGGGTGCAGCCATTGAAGCCGAAAAAGGCCAAACAAAACTGTTTAGAGACAGAGTTTTGAGTCTTTAAACAGCAAAGGTATTTATTTTCGGATCCGGGGAACTCCCATCTTGCGCCGGACAAAGAGTTCCAAGGGTTAAAGGAAAAGGGGTTAGGGTATTTATACAGTAAAAGGGGGAGGTTACAACATTATTACATTCTCAGTTCAGTTCTTGCTGACTTCATTATATTGTTACAAGGCGATATCAGACCCCAGCTATAATTTTCTTATCCGTTGATGGTGATATCTTTATGTTCTCCTTGTGCGGATGTTCACATCCTTTGTTGTCCAGCTGGCGCCTGAATAAGAACAAGACTTGTTCTTATGAACAAGACTTGTTTTAAGAAAAGTGTTACAGAAGAAAAGACTCAATTATTTCCAAGCTAGAAGTAAATCCCGTTAGTACATTGTATTGGTTACATTGTTCTAGTAGGAAAATGACATGTCTCAGCTGCTTTGTATGGGAAAGTGAAATGTCTCAGCTGCTTTGTATGGGAAAAAGCAGCTTCTTTTTTGTTAGCTTCTTTCTCAGTTAAACCCTAAATTCTTAGTAATTATGAATACAAATTCATTAGCATATTACAAGTCTTAATTCCACATAAAGTAAATTCACACAAACAGCTTGGCCTGATCCACTCTCTTCTTCATTCCCCCCTTTCCTTAGAACTTACGAAATCTTTCGTCAAGTTCCAAGGGAAGGTTCTCAGGCCTTTGAATCATTGTCCACAGTACTCGGATCCTTTTGACTGCATCATTCAATTTGTAGTATAGCCACACAATTAAGAAGAACAACATGAGAATCATCACTACCATGACTATTAGAGGGTATATCAGGTAATTGAGTACTTGCGTGGTCACAGGGGAATATCCCGTAAAGATATCCCACCCGTGACGCTTCCCTGCTTGTTCTATCTTTGTTAGCACCTGCTGTATACCTTTTGAATCATGTGTTACTTGCCAAAGCATGCATTGTGTAGTTCTATTAACGTCACGGACTAATTGTTTTATGTCAGGGTGTATAAGCATTGCCTTCAAAAGATCAATATTCGTGCCTATCTGCAAATGCGGTACATTGCGGTGCAGAGTATACTTGGCTTCAATCAAGTGCATAGTGGTTAGTGGAACAGAATATTCAAAATCACAGCCTACTATTCTAGAAAAATTACACACACATAAATTGGTACCATTAGCTATCTCAGGACAATAATCAATGAAAATATGAAGGCATAATGTTCTAATACATGCACAGCCATTTCCTACATAGTAAACCTGTGATCGGGTATCATTGTGGGGAAGCATTTCAAAAGTGCACACTCTATCCTCAGTATCTAAGCACAGATCTTCATTTTCTATTACCGTATTTTCACAAATGTATCCCAGATGTTCTTTAGGAATACAGGCTTCTGTGCTGGTTGATTGCCATTTTCTCTTGGAGTAATCAAAACTTGCCCAGACATTGTGGCCTATTGGTCGAATTACAACATTCTGATGCACAGTTCCTAAGGTCAGGACGGGAAAAATTATTTTCTCCTTGGCAGCACTAATAGTGAGCACGTAGGCCTCGATTTGCTCACCCTGTGAGTAAGTAAAATTTACAAGTTGCCACCATGCCTGATGATCCTTCTCGAATTGTGTTGTAGAGCTATCTCTCGCTATCATTTCTTTAATTTCTTGGGGTAGTATTCCAGATGTTCCTTCCCTCAGAATTCCTGCAGCTACTGTTTGTACCCACTGCTGTGTTTGAGTGCACTGAATAGCGAGTGCAATCTCTCTGTTTGCATCACCAGTGTATTCTGCAAGCTTTAAGAGGTCTTCAGTGGTGTGATTAGCCACTAGGGTCAGTAATTTAGTTGCTAGTGATGGTGTTTCTGCTAGGTTAAATATGGACGACCTTAAAGGCACTTTGAGTTCCCCCAAATGGGAAGTAATGGCACTTAATTTGTTTACCAATACTTCTTGGTCTATCGTGTTCAGTACCCCTAGTTCAGTGCGTAACCATCCGGTGACATCTCGTTGCACGCGCTAGGGCGTGATCTGGCTGCCAACCAAGCCTTCCAGCCCATAAGGCTTTGCTGGATATAGGGCTGGCATTCCTGTCGTAGCTGAGTAATGTTTATTTGGATATTTACCTGAATTTTCTTCAAGGAATATGTAGGATCTAACAACAACTTCAACTCATTTGATTGCCTAACCACCTGAGGCCCTACCTGGGTCAAATTATGTGTTCTGTTGCAGCTTGGAAGAGGAGTCTTCGCAGTCTTTTTACTAGGTACCTTAGCATTAGAACACTCAGTGAGTTTTATAAGAAACTGATTGGAAGCAGCTCCGTATTTACTAGACCATACACATGTGACCGCGATTGGATGTTCCAGTATTATCTTTACTTCACACTGAGCTTCATATCTTTCCCTTTCTTTGTCCCCTTCCCAGGTGCAAGAGGCTGGTCCCTTCCTTCTGACCCATATCCCGGGTCCCAGGTTATGTGTTAGTGACACAGGTCTCAAAGCTTTCACAGTTAGTTTGATTAGTTCACTGTCCTGTCTTTTCACAGTATTACTCTTACACCCTATCTGGATTTCATCCCCTTCCTCTCCTGTTAAGGAATCTAATTGGCCTTTGTTTTGACTCCAGTCTTTTTGCTCATACAGCTGGTTGTTACGTAGCACATGAATGTTTAGGCCAGACTCGGGGTGTAATGCCAAGCGTGGTGTACCAACCCATGGTAGTGCCTTAATCATTCGTGCACCTGACCGTGGCCATCCCTTGGCAATGTTTTGTGATAAAGTCATACTTATCCAAAGTCAGCAGTAAAGGTCGCCAGTCCATAATGTCTAGCTCCCTCAGGAATGTTCTTGGCAATGTTCAGGGGTCCTCTTGACTCGGGAGTAGTGGATCCAGGTGGGTCGCTCCTTAATTCGGACTGCAGTGAAGGTGGTGAGCAACACTTGAAAGGGTCCTTCCCATTTCTCTTGCAGAGGTTTCCCTAAAAGATTCTGAACATATACCCAATCACCAGGATTAAAAGGATGCAGTTTACAATCAGGTTGCTTAGGTTGGTGATCCATCACCACCGTGGCATTTTTATCAAAGTGTTTCCCCACAGCTATAACATAATCATACACATATTGATTACTTATTTGATCTACAGCCTCACTATTTACAGTCTGCATGGCATAAGGTCTCCCATATAAAATTTCAAACGGGGTCAGTTTTTCTTTTGCGCGGGGCTTCACCCTTAGTCTGATCAGAGCAATAGGTAAGGCTTGGTACCACTGCAAATTAGTTTCCTGGCATATTTTTTGCAGTTTGTTGTTTGATAAGATGATTCATTTTTTTCTACTTGCCCACTAGCTTGCGGTCTATAAGGCATGTGCAATTGCCATTTGATTTGCAGTGCCTTACTTACTGCTCGTACAATTTTAGCACAAAAGTGCGAGCCTCTGTCCGAGGAGATGCTCCTAGGCACCCCGAACCTCGGAATGATTTCATTAAACAAGACTTTAGTTACTTCTCTTTCTTTGTTTGTTCTGCATGGGAACGCTTCAGGCCACCCAGAAAATGTATCAGTCAAAACCAAGAGGTACTTATACCCCCCTTTCCTTGGAAGTTCAGAGAAATCAATTTGCCACACTTCCCCTGGGAATTTTCCTCTATCAATTACTCCCTGGTGAACCTTTGTTCCCGTGTTTGGGTTATTTTTCAAACAGCGCTCACATTGGGATGTAACCTGTTTCACTGCTGTGAATAGCTTTGGCCCTGCTATTCTAACTTTTAAATGCTGATAAAGGGGATCCAATCCCCAGTGGGCCTTGTCATGTTCTGTCTTTACAAACTGCCATACTAATTTCTCTGGCAGCACTAGTTGTCCTGTTTCTAGCTGACCCCATCCATTATCCAACAGTTTACCTTTGTTCCTTTGCATCCACTTGTGGTCTGATTCCTGGTATTCAGGTTGAAAATTAGTGTCCAATTCTTCTGGTACCAGGGCCAATACTAAATCATTGGCCCTTGCAGCAGCTAGTTTAGCTTCAGCATCTGCTGCTCTGTTACCTATTTCTAGAACGGTGTTACCTTTCAGGTGCCCCTTGCAATGCATTATGGCCACTTGGGTTGGGAGCTGAACAGCCTCCAGCAACTGTAGGATTTCTGCTGCATATTTTATGGGTCTTCCCTGGGCAGTCAGCGGTCCTCGCTCCTTCCAGATGGCCCCATGGGCATGCATGACAGAGAAAGCATACTTAGAGTCCGTCCATATATTAATTCTTTTCCCTTTTGCCAGCTCGAGGGCTCGGGTAAGAGCTATTAGTTTGGCCTTCTGTGCTGAAGTTCCCACAGGCAAGGGATTTGATTCGATTACCTGCTCTGTTGTAGTTACTGCGTAGCCAGCCATCCTTACTCCCTGCTTTACGAAGCTACTGCCATCCAAGAACCAGTGTTCTGCCCCTTCGAGTAGTTCCTCCTTGAGATCCGGACGACTGGAATACACAGCCTCGATGGTTTCCAGACAGTCATGCTCAATTGGCTTTGCTGACCCTCTTCCTTCTAGGAATGATGCTGGGTTGACAACATTAGTCACTTGAATGTTTATGTCATCTGATTCAACTAAAATTGCCTGGTACTTCAGGAACCGAGAAGGTGACAGCCAATGGCCACCTTTCTGTTCCAGCACCACTGATAGAGTGTGGGACACCAATACAGTCATTTTCTGGCCCATAGTGAATTTTCTGGCCTCTTCTATGTTTATGATTACTGCAGCCACTGCCTTCAGGCATGTGGGCCATCCTTTTCTTACTTTGTCTAGTTGCTTAGAGAAGTAAGCCACAGCCCTTTTGTATGGTCCCAGTTGTTGAGCCAGGACTCCCAGGGCCATTCCCTGGCGTTCATGTGAGAACAGCCAAAATGGTTTTGTTACATCGGGTAGGCCTAATACTGGGGCTTTCATTAGTTCTTGTTTCAGTCTTTTAAAGGCTGTTTCTGCTGTGGGAGTCCAGACCAGAATATTTTTAGACTCTTTCAGCAAACCATAGAGGAGTTTAGCAAGGATGCCGTACTGGTATATCCACAGGCGACACCAACCTGTCACTCCCAGGAAGGCTCGCAGGTCTCTCACCGTTTCAGGCCTGGGCATCTGGCAGATGGCTTCTTTCCTCGCTGTTCCTAGGGATCTCTGTCCTCTAGAGATCTCGTATCCAAGGTAGACCACCTTTTCTTGCACCAGCTGTGCTTTCTGTTGGGAGACTCGATAACTGTTTAAACCCAAGAAATTTAACAACGAGATTGTCCACTCAACACATTGTTCTTCTGTTTCAGTTGCTATCAGTAAATCATCCACATATTGCAGAAGGGTGCCCTCTCCCTGTGGCCGCTCCCACTGTTCCAATTCTTTGGCCAATTGATTTCCAAATATTGTAGGGCTATTTTTATAACCTTGAGGTAACACCGTCCAGGTTAATTGTGTTTTTCTCCCTTTACCAACAAACTCCCATTCGAAAGCAAAAATCTTTTGGCTTCTTGGGGCCAAGGTAAGGCAGAAAAATGCATCTTTCAAATCTAACACTGTAAACCAGATCAGATTATCTTTGAGTTTGGTCAAAAGTGTATAAGGATTGGCTACCACTGGATGTAGAGTCTTAGTAATCTCATTTACAGCCCTTAAATCCTGTACCAGTCTGTAAGTTCCATGTGGTTTCTTGACTGGTAATATTGGTGTATTGAAATCTGATTCACATTCTATCAACAGCCCTAATTCTAAAAACCTCTCTATCAATGGCTCGATTCCCTGCCTATCTTCTAGCCTCAGGGGGTATTGCTTTCTGTTTACCGCTTTAGCCCCTGGTATTATTCAGTAAAGATGGGGGCTGCCTGTTTTGATTTTCCAGGTATATCAGTTGCCCACATTGGTGGATATGTTCCGTTTGTGATTCGGTTGATGTTATGATTTTCAGATTCTGGTTTAACACAACTGATAGTTAGACTTAGGGCAGTTATGAATTGTTCTTCGTTTACCTGGAGTTCAAGTTTATCAAATTTTATTATGGCCCCTAAATTCTCTAATAGGTCTCTCCCTAGCAGAGGTTTTGGAGAATTAGGTAAGTATAAGAAGTGATGAATCCCCATCTGTTTCCCAATTTTGTATTTAAGAGGTTTCAAGAAGAAAGCCTTTTCTGCTTGGCCTGTCGCCCCCACAACATGTACAAATTCATCAGATTTTGGTATTAATTCTTTATTTAAGACTGAATAGGTAGCTCCAGTGTCAATTAAAAAATCCAGTTCCTTTTTACCTTCCCCTAGCTCTATTTTAACCAGTGGGAATGACCCACTGGTCCCCTTCAGTTTCCACTATCATGATCAACTGGAACAACAGATGCCTCTCCAAGTTCTCTGTTTAGCTTAGGGCATTCTCATTACCAGTGTCCCATTTGATGGCAATAAAAACATTGATTTGGGTCCACCTTATTTTGCTGGAACCTTCCTCTCCCTCTCATGGGATAACCAAGCCTTCTACCTCTAGCATCTGGAAGCTTTGGACTTGAATTTACTGCTGCTATAATTCTGGCAAGTTTCTTACACCTCTCTCTTTTCTTTTTCTTGATCCCTATTGTACACTTTCCAGGCCTCATTCATTAACATTTCCAGATCTCTATTTGCAGGATTTTCAAGTTTTTGTAATTTCTTTCTGATATCTGCACAACATTGCCCCATTACCAGTCCCAGCAGTTTACCTATTTCTGACCCAGGATCTAAGGGGATATATTGTCTCATTGCTGCTTTAAGCCTGTCTAAAAAGTCTGTTGGTGTTTCATTCTGTCCTTGTCTTACTTCAAATAGGGCTCCCCAGTTTATTGCTTTCGGTATTGCTCTTCGCAAGCCCTGTGCAACTAAACTTCTGTATTGCAGCAATAAATCATATTGGTGTGGGTTGTTTGGATCCCAGTTTGGATTACTAGTTGGAAATACGACATCCACAGGCTCCTGTAGCACTGCAGCCTGTTCCTCTCAGCTTCAGGCAGTCAAAGCTCACAAACATTTCAGCACTCTGATTGCCTCCTTAGCCAACTCTGTCACTGTGTTTTTGTCCATCTTTTTGTGTCTCCTGACACAAAGGATTTCTCAAAAGATTTTCCCTTGTAAAAAGATGACCTCATTAGGGGCAGCTCATACTTAGCATATGGTTGAGGAGTGTTTGATTGGCCATGAAACTTTGTCATGCTTTGCTTTGCTTTGTTTGCAAAGAGGAAAACTCCTGCTGTGCCTGAGTGCAGCAGTTCTCTAAGGAAAAGAGGGGGGAACTGGTGCAAAGGAGCTGAACCATCCAGCTGCAGAGACCAGGGGAGAAGTCTGATGGGAGGAGAAGTGATGTGAGTCCCAGGGGCCAAGGAGAGCAGGAGTGGGGTTGGGGAGGTGAGGAGCAAGGATGTCCATTCAGGGTCAGACCTCCAGGAACTGCTTCTCCTTCTGGTGCAGACCTCATGAGGAGACCTAATGACCCAGAGGGTCATTATCACTTGGAGAATGCTGCTAGAACCTCTCCTCTGAAGTAATGAAATATTTCCTTTAAAAGAAAATTGCAAAGGTGCACTTTGAAATCTTCCTCCTAATATCCACCGGGAACAAAATTAAAAAGTCCAAGGAGCTCTACAGGTTTTGAAGACACGAAGGAAAAAACAAAAGATAAAGAGCTCCTTTGGGCTTTTAAGGCTCACTAAATGAACTTCAGATATTGAGAGAAGAAAAAAAAAATGTCTGATAAAGTCAAAGTCAGAAGCAAAACCCAAAATACCTTCACACACTGATGGGTCCCCCTGAGCCTGCCAGAGTCTCCCCAGGGCCTCGTTAGAGCAGATCCCTTGAGGCCATGATTGCAGGAGGCAAAGGCCCTGTGCTGGTGGCTGTAATGCTGAGAAAACCCTTTGGTTTGTTGGATGCAGCAGAAAGGCCAAGCCCTGACCCCAGGCCCTGGGAAGGCAGATCCTGAGAGCCTCAAGAGAAAGTTTCCTCTCTCCAGCCTTGGTGGCCAAGGACACTGCTATGCCCAAAGGGACAATGACCTCACTCCTTGGCAGAGCCCTTGGCCACCTCTCCTGCAGGCTGTCCTACACTGTACATGCCTGCAGGTCCTTCCCTTCGGGCTGTTGTCACCCTTCCTGCTTTCCCACCTAACTCTCACGCCAGCAATTCCATTCCTCCTATGCTGTGTCTCTGCTCTCTCTGGCTTTTCCTTGAAAACAAAATCTTGTACTGACGCAGGACTCCTCTAGTAAAACCTCCAACACAAGGATACCCTGGGGGTATCCTTTCCTCCAGTCAAAACCTTTGCGAAGGTTTTGCTCTACGAAGAGAAGTTCCATCATAAAGTCATAGAACTGTTTGGGTGTGAAGGGATGTGACAGACCAGACTTGTATTTCCCATGATCACTGCAAAAGGACTGCCCAGACCACCTTTGTGGAAACTTCCCCAGGGTACAGTCTGGAGTTTTGTTTCGATGGTAAAAACATAAGTGTGATGTCGGCTGGGAAGAATTTGTTCCTCAGAGTCTGGGATGGATGCTTCTGATCCCATCCCTCTAATCCGTCTTGCTCTGGGGATTTAGGAATGCCCCAGGACATTCCCACGGGTCTGCTTCCAGCCAGGCAGCCCCAGCCTGTTCCATGGCCCAGGTGAATCCCGTACAGGGGCAGACACGGCACTTGTTCTTCTGAGATTTCTCTCCAGATGAGCTCTGCTGCTCCTTGACACCTTTCATGCAGGCACAGCCCAGGAGAGGGTGCACTCCTGCTGGATACAGCTCTACCTGATGGGATGGCCTCAGCAGTCCCTGGTGCTGTGTCACCCTGTGGCCGTCCTCTTGGGCAGCATCTCCAGCTCCTGGAGAAACCATGGCAGCTGTAGGGCTTCAGCACCAGCTCTACCCCAGGCTCTGCTGGGCTCTGGGCCAGAAGAAAGTCCGGGCAGGTCTGGGAGTTCCCCCCATGCAGGCACTGAGCCCAGCAGGAGCCTCAACTGAGGGCACCCATAGCATTCTCTGCCAGCGTTTCACTTCCCAGCCCAGAACAGCTCCCTCCATGCTCTCCCACCTCCCCTCCCCTCTCTCCCAGCACAGCTCAGTTGCTGCTGGCCCTACACCAGTGCCCAGCCCAGGCTGCTCTGGGCAGTCCCACCACAGCCCCAGCCCCTCTCTGAAGGGCACAGCAGCTCCTGGGAGGCAGAGAGAGCTCAGAGCCCCAGATGGGTGACCATGCATGGCACAAGGAGCAGGAGGCACCCTGTGTCCCCTGCTCTTCTCTCCAGGAGATCTGCAGAGCTCTGCAGCCCCTCGGGGCCATCCCCTCTGCCCAGCCCAGCACAACAGCCCTGGCCCTTGTGCTCCTCAAGAGCTCTGACTGCCCCATGCACAGAGCTGCCTTCCCAGGGCTGCTGCAACCAGGGAGGGGCTTTCACTTCCAATTCATTCATAGTACACATAGCAGAAAAAAAAGAAAAAAAAATCGTGCAGTTTCATTTATTTCACTTAAATCCACTGGATGGTCTCTATATAAAGATAGTTTCTTCCTCCCAAAGGATAGATGGACAGAAAAGGAGGACATATGCATAATTTACTTAAAAGAAATGAAAATCACAACTGAAGAAAACAGAAAAAAATGTAAAGAAAGAAAACCTGGACTGTTCTTAGACACAGACTGGGGCATTTGAAGCAGACAGGAGGCATCCTATGACTGCTGAAAAACCCTGACCATTTCCTCAGAGAACTCTTGAGCTCCTGGTTCCTCATGCTGTAGATCAGGGGGTTCACTGCTGGAGGAACCACCGAATACAGAAATGACACCACCAGGTCCAGGGATGGGGAGGAGATGGAGGGGGGCTTCAGGTGGGCAAACATGGCTGTGCTGATGAACAGGGACACCACGGCCAGGTGAGGGAGGCACGTGGAAAAGGCTTTGTGCCTTCCCTGCTCAGAGGGGATCCTCAGCACAGCCCTGAAGATCTCCACATAGGACACCATGATGAAAATAAAACAGCCAAATGGTAAACATGCACTGACCACAAGAAGCCCAAGTTCCCTTAGGTAGGAGTGTGAGCAGGAGAGCTTGAGGATCTGGGGGATTTCACAGAAGAACTGGTCCAGGGCATTGCCCTGGCAGAGGGGCAGGGAAAATGTATTGGCTGTGTGCAGCAGAGCATGGAGAAACCCAGAGCCCCAGGCAGCTGCTGCCATGTGGACACAAGCTCTGCTGCCCAGGAGGGTCCCGTAGTGCAGGGGTTTGCAGATGGCCACGTAGCGGTCGTAGGACATGATGGTCAGGAGATAAAACTCTGCTGTGATGAAGAATAAAAAGAAAAAGGTCTGTGCAGCACATCCCCTGTAGGAGATGTCGGTGTTGTCCCAGAAGGAATTGGCCATGGCTTTGGGCAGAGTGGTGGAGATGGATCCCAGGTCGAGGAGGGAGAGGTTGAGGAGGAAGAAGTACATGGGGGTGTGGAGGTGGTGGTCACAGGCGATGGTGGTGATGATGAGGCCGTTGCCCAGGAGGGCAGCCAGGTAGATGCCCAGGAAGAGCCAGAAGTGCAAGGGCTGCAGCTCCCGCCTGTCTGCAAATGCCAGGAGGAGGAACTGCCTGATGGAGCTGCTGTTGGACATCTGCTGACTCTTGGGATGGTGCACTGTCAGACAAAAAAAAGGAATAAATAAGTTAGGTCAGATTTATCATAGGAAATCTATTGAGTTTTCACAGCAATCCCCAAAACACATCACCCCTTACAGGAAGAATTTTGGCAGGTCCAATAACTAACTGTGGGTGGTGCTGGCTGATGGTGTCAAGAGGAGCAGGTGCTGCAGTCTGAGCTGTGCAGTCAGTCCTGCCCTACAGGAACTAGTAGAAAAGGCACATGTTGATCTCATATTAAATCCACTGTTGAAATCCAAGAGCTTCTCAGCATTGTCACTCCCAATGCACCACCAGTCTGCAGAGCACACCTGAAGGGATTAAGGGTGGTTTGATCTGATAGCGTTTCTTATACATAAAAGAAAATTTAATATAGTAGCCCCTGGAATTTCTCCTGTTCTGCAAGATGCTCTCAGGGTGCTGAGAGAAAAAGGGACTGTCCCTTAGTGCAGAGTGAGGACAGACATCAGTCCACCAGTCCTCCTCTCAGCTGCACAAAGAGGCAAAGACCCTAAAGATGGGGTATCCTGATGGAAGGGTGGGCTGACTCCCAGCCCCACTCCCTGCAGCCCCCACAGCCCCAAATCTCAGGGGTTTGAATTCTTTTCCTCCATGGACACAGCAGCAGGACAGAACATACTGCATCAGTGCCTGAGCTGCACCAGAATCCTCAACCCCAGCCCAGCAAAAAAAAAGGGAAGAAAAAGGACAGCAGCAGCAGGGGCAAGAGGGGAACCTGCCAAAGTTCTGCTACCAAGAGAGTCAGGACAGGCAGACACAGGCAGAGACTCCAGCATTTCTCCTCTCTGGTGGGGGGGCGGGGGCTGCTGGAAGGCTCCTCAGAATTCAGTGCCCATGATCTGAAAGGCTGAGGGAATGTGCTGTGTGACAGAGAGCAGGGTTTAGCTCTAGGGAGGGCAGCAGCTCTGCAGGGGATGGCTGGGAGGTGCAGGAATCCCCCCTGCCATCATTTTCCAGGCAGCAGCTCCCTCTCCATCCCTGCCCATCTCTGCTGCCTGTAGCTCTTCCTCTGTCCCCAGCTCTCCTCCCTGTCAGTGCTCACAGCCCCCATCCCACCCCCTGAGTGCTCAGCTCTGCCCTGCAGACCCCTCCTGGCAGCAGCAGGACCTGTCCAGGGGCATCTCTGGCTGTGCAGGGGCTCAGGAGAAGCTCAGACAAGGGATGAGGAGAACTGGGGTCTCTGAGCCTTCTGAAGAGTGCAGAAAGAGCTTTCCATGCCCTGGAGACAAAAGTGGAAGCAGAGCCTGAGGAGAGCCCAAACTGGAGCAGGAAAGCCCTGCCCTGAAGGGACTCCTGAAAAGTCCCCTCAGAAATCTTCTGGGCATCAGCTGGAGCTGTGAGCAGCCCTGAGCAATTCATCCCTCTCTCACCAGCACCAGGAGCCTGCCCTGTGCTCCCGGTCTCCTGACAGCCACAGCTTCTGCCAGCACCAGGGAGCTCCCCGGGCAGGCTGAGAGCTGCCCCTGGCAGGCAGGCAGGCAGCAGAGTCCCTGCCCCAGCACACAGCCCCTGGGCTGCAGGACCCTGCTCTGAAGGACAGCCCTGGGCACCCCTGCCTGCACACACACCCTCACTCCTCTTCACAATTCCCCTTCCACCTCCAGCCCCTCTCCCCCTTCCAGCTCCCAGCAGCTCTGGCTCTGCAGCTTTAGGAGATGCCTCCAGGAACTGCACCAGCTTCACTGCCTTGCACCAGACACTCACCATCTCAGAAGCTGGGAAGGTTCTCCTCCACTCAGCTGGCACTCATCCCCTCCATCTTCACCCCCTTAAAGCTCTCTCTGCCTTGCTCATCTCCCCCAGATACCCTGGCAGTACCCTCAGCCCTGCTGCGCTCTGCAGAGGAGCTGCTCCTGCCCAGAGCTCTCTCTCTGCAGCACTGCCCACTTGCCAGCAGCTCCCTCCATCCCAGCAGCCCAGCTCACAGCTGTCAGGAGCCCTCTGGGGTGTTGATGCTGAGCCCATGACAATTGCTCAAGAGGCAAGGAGAGGAAGCTGCAGAAGCTTCTTTCTCCACAAGAAAGTCCAAGGCAGAGTCCAAAGTTTCCAAAGTTTCTTGCCATGTGCCTGGGTCCCCCTGAGGGACAGCCCTGAGAAAGCATCCCCTGAAGGGTGTAGGGGGAGCAGGAACCATCTCTGCCAAATGTGCATCCAGCTTTTCCACAGCTTTTCCCTCTCTCCTCTCCAGCACAGTCTGTCCTGGGCTGTCCCATCCCTTGTGCCTCTTGCCCTGCAGGCTCTGCTCCTTCACCTGCCTGCCCCACCTTGCTGTCCCCTTCCTCTCCTGACATCTCTGTGTCCTCCCTGCCTCTGCCTTGGCACACAGAGCCTTGGGCTGATCCAGGCTCCTTCTGGGGGATGTAGTGTTCCCCAGCATGGCCCTTGCAGTGTCATTTCTTTCTTCTGCTCTCCACTCCAGCCATCCCCAGCTGCACTTTGGGCCATCCTTTCTTGCCCAAGCTGTTTCCCAGTGTGAAGAAAAGCTCCACCATGCCCAAACCCACCCTTCAGGCACTCCCAGGGTCCTTCTCTACTGCCCACAATCTCCATAGTACTGAGCCTTTTCTCGTCAGTCTCTGTACACCACTTATGATTTTGGTCCTGGAATGTCCATTGTGATACAGTTAGTGCCACAGAGGAGGAGTAAAGAAGGGAAGGAGAAAACTTGTGTTGAAACCGGGGGTATTCCGCACATCTGCAATGGTAGAATAGCTCCTATTAATGAGTAGGAAAGGAAAAGTCTGCCGTAGAAAATAGTCAGTACTCTGAATGTGCAAACACAAAGAATGTTCTCAGGAGTAGCCAACATTGATTTACTAAGGAAAAATCTTGCTTGACTAACCTGATATCCTTCTACAAAGGGATGACCAAATGGGTAGTCTGGAGGGCCAATGGTGTCCTGGGATGAATCAGCAAAAGTGATCTAGCAGATCTAGCTTGGTTTTCCTACCACTTTACTCTGACCTGGTGAGGCCACACCTGGAATACTGGATGCTATTTTGGGCTCCCCAGTTCTAGTGGGAAAGGGATCTACTGGAGAAAGTCCCAGGGAGAGATAGGAGGATGATTAATGAACTTGAGGCATCTCTCCTATGAATAAGGAGTTGGAGAATTTGGTCTGCTTAGCCTTGAAAGAAGAAGACTGAGGGGATTTTATGAGTGTTTATAAATACCTGAAGGGGTGGCTGTCAAAAGGAAGGGGCCAAGCTTTTTTTAGTGCATCAGTATGTTTAAGCTATAACATAGGAAGTTCCACCTCAACATGAAGAGAAACTTCTTGTCTGTGAGGTTGTGGGAGCACTGCAATAGACTGCCCACAGAGGTTGTGGAGTCTCCTTTTCTGGAGACTTTCAACACATCCCTGGGTATGTTCCTGTGTGGCCTGCCCTGGGTGATCCTGCTTTGGCAGAGGGGTTGGACTGGATGATCTCTGGAGGTCCCTTCCAACCCCTAACATTCTAGGATTCTGTGATTCTATGACCTCAGTCCCTGGGACAGTGATGGGGTCCAGCCTGCTCCAGGCACGTGAAGGACAAAGAGGGGACTGCTGAAGCAGGGTGGGCAGGGGACAGGAAGGCATGGGGTGCACCTGGCCTTTAGCAAGCCCTTTGCCCTGCTCTACCATTGTCCTATTGTAGCCAGACTGGGGATGTCTGGATTGAAGAAGTGGGTGATGTGGTGGGTGGGAAGTTCACGAGATGATGAGGGTCACAGTGCCATCAGGGATCCAAAGTCCTCCTGGCAAGCAGTGATGGTGCCTCAGTGTCCAGAACTTGTGCCAACACGCTTTCCTGTCTTTATCCATGGGCACGATCACTTCCCTACTCCTGCTGGCCATGCTATTCCTGATACAAGTCAGGATGTTGGTGGTCTTCTTGACCACCTGGGCACACAGCTGGCTGATACTCATCTGTCTGTCCGCCAGCTCTGACTGAGGCTGATGCTGTGGATGGGATTAAGAAGTGAGTTCCATGGGGACAGGGGCAGGGTTGGCTTCAGTTGGGTGGAAGGTGTCCTTTCCCATGAATGCAGGGGGTTTGAACTAGATGATCTTAAACCCTTCCAACCCAAACCATTCCATGATTCTATGATTCTATGACACAGGCACAGCCAGTTCCAGGCCTGGGCTCTCGATAGCACCACCAGGGCTTTGTGAATGGGTAGGTGCAGTTTCTCAGCTGTTCCTGTACAGCTGAGACCCAGCCCCGATGAGGAGCCATGACAACATCTTCATATTCTCATATTCTTGTACTGTTTTAATCCCATCACCCACAGTTGGTTCCATTTCTCGAGGAACCCATCACATTACTGATAGTGTAGGGTTAAATGGGGATGGTGCAGCATGCACAAACCTTTGCCTCACAGGCTTAGGGCATGGCATGTGATAAGGATCTACAGTCTCATCATGGTATAGATCACATCTTGTACAGCTAATTCTTTCAGATACCTGAGAGCTTTTCCACGTGTGGCTGCTTTGACCTGTGGGCTGTCTATTTCCTCTTTATAGGGATATTTCCTGTGTGTATGAAATGTGTATCCTAAGTGTATCTCCTAGGTGTATGAAAACACACTGTACCATGTACCACACTACTGAAGACCATATCACAACTACGGTTCTTAAGCAGCTCTTACCAAGAATGAACCACAGAGCAACACTAATCCCAGATAAAAAGCCACAGATCACATACCCTGAGTACCAAAGGTACAGCAGGATTGGTTTAATTTCCAACCCTGTGAAGTTTCCAAAGAAAATAGCTTGATTCCCACTCAGTGGAGCCATCTGGGTATCCTCCCACTGAAGCAAAAATTCAAATTATTCATGTAAATGAGTTGAAATATGAACTGGGCTCGAGCTAATAAAATTAAGCCCCACGTTGGGAGCCAATAATCTGTCAGGGTTTAACATTGGGCTTCAATTAAACTGAATGACAGAAGCTCTCTATTAATGCCCCTCCCCTCCCTGAATAAGAAAGGAGAGAATATAAAGAAGGGAGACATATGGGTTGGAAACTAAACTACACTGTTTTGATGGAATAGTAATGATAAAAAGGAAAAAATACTAAATATATCCAAATATACAGAAAAATGGTACCATTTTCCTCCGCCCTCACACCCAATAACTCTCATGTCATCACCAAGGCTTCAGGGCAGCCCTGGGAAAGTCCAGGCTGGACTCCTGGGGTCAGCAGGCCTGGTTTAATCCCAGATCAGCTGTAGTGGTGATGGTGGGGTGATCATTGTCATCTTCAGTTCCTCCCTATTTGTCCTTCAGTTTAAAGCCTGTTTAAAGCAGTTTAAAGAAGGAGCTGCAGGCATGGACAGTGTAGGGCAGCCTGCAGGAGAGGTGGCCAAGGGCTCTGGAAGGCTGAAAGGCCCAACAGGACCAAGGGCTTTGTCACCTCGGACATGGCAGCTGCCTCAGCCACCATGGTTTACCAGGAGTAATTTTGTCCTGAGGCTCTGGACTTTCTTTCCCATTCTTAGGGAGGTCAGGATGTGTCAGAAATGTTTTTTATTACTTATTTTCATACTCCACTCTTCCCAGGAAGAGTCCTGACTCACAAGTGAGGGATGGGCTCTGGCTTACGATTGACTGGAGTTCAGAGTTTGGCCTCACTGCTTCATTAATAAATAAATAATGAAAAATCCTTGGTTTCAGATCCACCTTTACAAAGCCTTTACCTCCCTGCAATCATGGCCTCCAGTGATTTGCTCTAACAAGGCCATGGGGAGGCTCTGGCAGCAATGGCCCTCACTGGGGCCAATCAATGCTTCAAGGTACTTTCAGGTTCCATTCTGACGTCTGGAGCAGTTTGTTCATTCATCTCTCAGCACCTGAGGATCATGGACTCAGCACCAAACACACCCTGGGGCTCATTGGAATACAGAGAGCACTAAAGGGCCATGGCTCTCCATGGGATATTCTTCACATCTTCAAGACTTGTACAGCTAATTGGAGGTTTTCCCACTGTAGATAAGGAGGAACATTTCCTACTGTGATTAATGAAAACTGATTCTGAGGTTTTTTTGTTTCTTGTTGTGTTCTCCTTTAATATTTTAAGAGATGATCTCATGATTTTCATTTTGGAGAAGAGGTGATAGAAGTTCCCTGAGGTCTGACACTGTGTGGGCAACTTTACTTCTCACCTCCCCAGCCCCACCATTCATTTCCTGTCCCACCTGGGACTTCCATCCCTGGTCCTGGCATCAGACTTCTCCTCTCCTCTCTGCAGCTGGAGGTTACAGCTCCACTGCACCACCTCCCACCTGCTCTCCTTAGAGAACTGACTGCACACAGGCACAGCAGGAGTTTTCCTTTGTGCCAGCCAAGAAAAGTCCAACAGAGAAAGTGAAGAATCTGATGAGAAATTGTTTAGAGAGACAGATGGGAAAAGAGAGATGTGATCATCATGACAGAGGTGGCTAAAGAGACAATCAGGCTGCTGAAAGACAGGCGAGCTTTGAACAACCTGCTGCTCAAAGCAGCACCCAGGGGAGAGGCATCTGAATGAACCAAGAGTAGGAGAAGGGGACAACTGGAGAGGAATGGGAATGGCCTTTGTCTGGGCAGTCTGTGTCTGGAAAGGTGACTTTAGAAATGGTCACTGGATCACCACCACCAGGCAGAAGTTGGTGTTGAGGCTCTGCACTTGGTTTTCTCCTGGAACCTTCTTGGGGTACTTGAGAGGTGTTGTGCATTTTTCCTACAGTGTTTGTTGCTCATCTTCACAGCCCACTGCCCCTAGGAAGAGTCCTGACCCACAAGTGAGGGGTGAGCTCTGCCTTCCCATTTCCTAGGGTTCAGAGTTTGTCCAGACTGATCCATAAAATAAATAAATACAGGTGGCTTTTCCTCACTGCAGTCATGGCCTCCAGTGACCTTCTCTAACAAGTCTCTGAGGAGGCTTTGTCAGCAATGGGACCCAATGGAGCCAATCAATACTTCATGATGATTTTTTTTTTGTTTTGGCTTTAACTTCTAAAGACTTTTTTTTTTCAATCTCCTTTCAGTGCCTGAGGATCATGTACTCAGTTCCACTGGCACCAGGGGGCCCATTACAGTACTAAGCAGCCATGAGTTACCCTGTGGTGTAAGTTGTAGAGGTTCCAGTGAGGAAGAATAATAAAAAGAGCATCTAATAAAAAATACTGAAAAGTTCTGTTTTACTGGTTTTCAATTTAGAAATTTAAATTCTACTACTGTTGGTGCAGAGTGACACTTCAAAGGCCTGGAAAGCGAAGAAAAACCTTTGAGGTCCAGCACTCCATTGAGAACATTGCTTCTCACCTCCCCAAAAACCAACATTGCTCTCACTGGCTCCCTGGAAAGGATCTGGGATAATTTGCCTCCACAACCTTGTCACCACCACTTTTTCATCCCCTACGTGTCAGTGCCAGCACTTGTACCCTCCATCCAGCAGCTGCTGCTCGTTCAGCTCACTCCTGTCCCCACGCTGCCACTTCATCCCCACCCACCCACCCCGCATGGCACCAGCATCATCGGGGTCTCTGCGGGGAGCCCCGAGCGCTGGCAGCGATTGTCCTGTCCCACACTGAGGGGATGGGGGCAGCGGCAGCGAGCCCGTTCCTGCCCTGCCTGCAGGACACCTTCCCTTAGGGGCAGGAGGAGCAATGCATGACAAGTGTCCCTTTCCAAAAGCCCGCAGCAGCCTCTCTTTCCTACGGCAGCTGCTTTCTGCACTGCCATCAAGAACGCCCTGCAGGCTGCACTTTGCATTTCCCCCTAAGAAAGGGAATGGTCGTTCTTGGCATCACCCAGCACGGACAGAATGTCCTCAGGTAGAAAGAAAAAGGGACAACAAAGATACAAAACCTGTAACCTCCCAGGGACTGGGAGGGACTGGGAGCGACTGGGAGGGAACTGGGAGGGATTGGGAGGAGATTTGGAGGGGAGTGGGGCGAAATGGGAGGGAACTGGGAGGGGCTGGGAGGGAACTGGGGGGGGGGGATTGGGAGGGACCAGCAGGGATTGGGAGGGAATTTGGGGGAATTGGGAGGGGATTGGGGGGGAACTGGGAGGAAACTGAGAGGGATTGGAAGGGACTGGGAGGGACTGGGAGACAAATGGGAGTGATTTGTAGCCAACTGGGAGTACCTGAGAGGGATTTGGAGTCAACTGGGAGGGACTGGGACCCATTGGAAGTCAGCTGGGAGGGACTGGGACCCATTGGAAGTCAACTTGGAGCAACTGGGATGGACTGGGGGGACTGGTTTATACTGGTCTACACTGGCCTGTACTGGTTTAACTGGCCTGTAGTGGTGTATAGTACTTATACTGGTTTATACTGGCCTATACTGGTCTGTACTGGTCTGTACCGGTTTACACTGGTCTGTAGTGGTTATACTGGTCTGTACTGGTCTATACTGGTCTATACAGGTCTGTATTGGTCGGTACTGGTCAATACTGGTCTATACTGGTTTATACTGGTTTATACTGGTTATACTTTTTATACTGGTCTCTACTGGTTTACTGGTTTATAGTGGTCTATACTGGTTTGTACTGGCCTATACTGCTCTATACTGATTTTACTGGTGTATACAGGTCTATACTAGCTTATGTTGGTAATAATGCTTATACTGGTTTATACTGGCCTACACTGGTCTATAGTGGTTTGTACTTCTTATATTCGTTTGTACTTCTTATATTCATTTATACTGGTTATACTGGTCTATACTGGTCTGTACTGGTCTATATTGTTTATATCGGTCATAGTGGTAAATACTGGTTATACTGTTCTATGATGGTTTATACTGGTCTATATACTGGTCTATATATTCTATACTGGTCTATACTCGTTAAACTGGCCTATACTGGTCTATACTAGTTTATACTGGTTTATAGTGGTCTATACTGGTAAAACTGGTCTATACTGTTCTATACTGGTTATACTGGTTGATACAGGTTAATACTGGTTTATACTGGTAATAATGGTTTTACTGGTTTATGTCGCAGTGAGAGTTTGATGCAAACAGATGCGAGACGGAGACTTGTTTGATGCAAACAAATGTCCAACTTTATTGAATCAGAAGGCAATATTTATACACTAATCTAAGAGCTAATGCCACGTATACATATTGCTGATTGGTGATTTCTACATCTCGTTACACACGTTTTAACTTGATTGGTTACAAAGCATTTAGCAACAATTAACTAACAAAGCTTGTCTTTCACACATTTGAGCTTCTTTGTAGACATTACAATCGTGCCGAGTCCCTTAATCTAATCGTCTTGCTTACTCCTTAACCTTCGAGTGTTCTAACGTACTGCTCCTTGTGGTTACAAAATATGCTTTACGCAGAGCTGTCCTTGCGCTTAGCCCAGGGCTTATGGTCGAATTGTTCCATCAACAATTGTTCGGTACTAACAGTTCGAGATTGTACTGCCTCAATTCCCCCTTCTGACTGAACAAGATAAACTCTTTTCATGGCACGATTGAGCACCCGTTGAAAACATTGGAAGATACAAGGTAGCAATGTTAGCAAAAGCAAGAAAGCAAATAAAGCATAACAAACAGTCTTAACTAAACTTCTTAACCATCCTGTTAAACCCCATACTGAAAAAAGTTTATCAAACCAGTCCCAATTATCTTGTGATTGCAAATGCGTGATCCCTTCTTTAAGTGATTGTATTGCAGCATGTATAGATTGCGAGTGCTCAGAAAGATTCATACAACACATTCCATTAAAATCTTCACAAACATGACCTAAAAGCTAACAATAAAAAGAGCAGTGCAACAGAATAGCACAATCAACAATCAACATATAGACGAGGGATCCCTTAGTCGACATATAAACGATCACATGAATTACAACATTAACAAAAACCTGTTATCAATACAATACAATACTAAAAGCACATTTCACACTGCAGTGGAAAGACTTTAACAACTTTTTAGTATGAGGAAGTTCAGATGTCCACTGGCGCATAGAACCAAGGGGGTAGAGGAGGCTTATCCGACAAAAATTGGTCGGGGGGCCCCAAAAGCGTCCCCAGACCCCTCCCGGATCACAGCACGGTGGAGTCCTAGTTTCCTCCATGGTTGCCAAATTGAAACCTAAAAAGCCAAATAAAATTATTTATAGACAAAATTCCAAGCATTTAAATAGCAAAGGCATACACACTCTTTTTTTTTTTTTTTTTTTTTTTTTTTTTTGACTCTGTGTTCTCTGTACGAGGAGCAGTTCTCACTTTCCTCAGCAACTTTTAGGCCATGGTCTATAAAAAAAACAAGCCCAGGGGAAGCAATAAAAGTTTGTTAGTGGATTTAGATACATTTTTAGAGGTATAATTATAATAAAGGTCCAAGCCTGCGCTGCCACTGGTGGCCCGAATGGTGTTTGGGTCGGCATTAGCGCTGGCGGTTGTGGTTGCGGAAGATTGTGCATCTGCTGATTCGGCATGCAATTTGGTGTTGGAGCGCGGCGCCGACCCGCACTCTGCCTCCCATTTCCCTGGAAGGCATTCTGACGTTGAAGTATCACATTCCCATCTATATCAAACTTAGAACGGCAGTGGCTATTATAGTGCCGACCTTTTCGACACCGGCTACAAATAGGAATGAGTGTTCTAGCTCGACACTGCTTTTGCGAATGTCCCATTTTCCCGCAACCGTAACAAATAGGGGCGGACCCAGAGAATCTAGGCTGTGCTGGAGTGAGCTGGATATTTTTGAATGCCGCTGCCATAACTTCGTATTTATGTTCGGAAGACCCAAACCTATTACAGGCTTCCATCATTTCAACTAAAGTTGGGTTAGGATTAGGTAAAGTTTTCAAAAGCTTTTTGCAATCAGGATTAGCATTTTCAACAGCTAATTTAAGAAGGAGAATGTTTCGGGCTTCGGCATTATCAACTTGTTTTTCTAGGGCATCCTGCAATTTTGAAATAAAATCCATATAAGATCCCTTTGGCCCCTGAGAAATTGTTGTAAAGGCTTTTTCAGGCTTATTTGCATCAGGGATTTGCAACAAGGCTCTTTTTGCTATATGCATATTATCTATCAGTGCCCTTCTCCGAACATCTCGAGCCTGTCTCGCGGGGTCGCCAAACTCAGCCGTACCCATGAGATGGTTAATTGTAAGGGCTTGCAGCTGCTGGTTATCTCCGGCTGCATACTCCTGTAGCAGTTTTTCTGCCGCCGTTCTCCAACGCGATTCCCATAATGATTGTTGCGCGGGATTGAGAAGAAGAGCAGCAATAGATTTTAAGTCATAAGGAGTAAGTACATGCCCCTCACAAATGTTTGCAAACAAGCCTTGAAAATAATGAGAGCTTAAGCCGTTTTCTGCTGCAGTGCGGCGAAGTTCTTTTACAATAGAGAAATTCAGCGCGGTCCATTGAGGTCGCCCCTTCCTGGCATACAACACAGGCGCAACTATCATGGATCCTCTGTCTTTCCTACGTGGTTTCGGCTTTGGGGGGATTTCAATTAAACAAGCAATGTCCATATTCCCTGATTTTTGTGCCTCAACTTTAATCGCCGCCCATACACTTCGTGGGTCATTATAGTCATCAGGATACAGGTCAGGCTCTGATTCAAGATCGATAGGGTCTGGGTCAAAGGGATCGGAGTTCGAGTCCGCATTCACCGCGGCGGTGGTTAGCAGCGGGGGGGAGGCAGATGGAGTAGCAGACTCTTTTCCTTTTAAACCTTCAAAGAGTATTCGCCAAGGTGCTAAGAGTTTGGCAGTTTCATTATTGCCCCGCGTAGTGGCATCCCATAATTTAACTCCGACTTTGTCCCAAAATGTAGGGTCGTAAATAGAGACCGAATTGATGTCGGGAAAATGCTCACGGGTCCATTTTAAATTTAGTTTTAGATCATGGCCCGATATAACTTTTTTATCCTTATTAAGTAAAGTCTTTAAAGTACAATAAACGTCTCGTTCTTCTTTTAAACCCATAACAAAAAGAAGTAAGTTTCTCCAAGCTTCACCTACCAATCGCGAGGAGGTGATGAGGTGCGCACCACAATTATCGGCTTCCTTTCAGCCTTTTTCTTCACTCTCGAGTTCTTGGAGACCTGCGACCGGATAATCTTCAATCTTCTTTTTTCTTTATTAATCTTTAGCAATTTTTAAATTTTTATTTACAGTCTTTAGCCCGTATCACGTCGGGGTCACCATTTGTCGCAGTGAGAGTTTGATGCAAACAGATGCGAGACGGAGACTTGTTTGATGCAAACAAATGTCCAACTTTATTGAATCAGAAGGCAATATTTATACACTAATCTAAGAGCTAATGCCACGTATACATATTGCTGATTGGTGATTTCTACATCTCGTTACACACGTTTTAACTTGATTGGTTACAAAGCATTTAGCAACAATTAACTAACAAAGCTTGTCTTTCACACATTTGAGCTTCTTTGTAGACATTACAATCGTGCCGAGTCCCTTAATCTAATCGTCTTGCTTACTCCTTAACCTTCGAGTGTTCTAACGTACTGCTCCTTGTGGTTACAAAATATGCTTTACGCAGAGCTGTCCTTGCGCTTAGCCCAGGGCTTATGGTTGAATTGTTCCATCAACAATTGTTCGGTACTAACAGTTCGAGATTGTACTGCCTCAGGTTTATACTGGTTTGTACAGCTTATATTCGTTTATACTGGTTATACTGGTCTATATTGGTTATACTGGTTTATACTGCTAATACTGATCTATACTGGTTATACTGGTCTGTACTGGTTATACTGGTCGATACCGGCCTATACAGGTTATACTGGTTTATACTGGTCTAAAAAGGTCTGTACTGGTTTATACTGGCAATACTGGTTTATACTGGTCTATACATGTCTATACTGGTTGATACTGGTTATACTGGCTTATACTGGTCTTACAGGTTAATACTGGTCTATGCTGGTCTGTACTGGTCAATACTGGTCAATACTGGTCTATACTGGTTATACTGGTCTGTAATGGTCTATACTGGTTTCCTCTCCCCAGCCTTGGTGGCCCAGGACACTGCTATGGCCAAGGGGACAATGACCTCACTCCTTGACAGAGCCCTTGGCCACCTCTCCTGCAGGCTGTCCTACACTGTCCATGCCTGCAGCTCCTTCCCTTCAGGCTGTTGTCACCCTTCCTGCTTTCCCACCTAACTCTCACCCCAACATTTCCAGACCTTCTCTGGTGTCTCTCTGCTCCCACTGGCTTTGCCTTGAAAACAAAACCCTGGGCTAAACCAGAACCCCACTGGGTAAACCTGTAACACAAGGATACCCTGGGGGTGCGACCTCTTGTTCTTTCCCTCCAGTCTGAACCATCCAAGGTGACCTTTCTGGAGGTTTTGGACTACCAAGAGAAGTTCCATCATAAAGTCATAGAACTGTCTGGGTGTGCAGGGATGTGAAAGACCAGACTTGTATTTCCCATGATCACTCCAAAAGAACTGCCCATACCACCTTTGTGGGAACTTCCCCAACGTGCAGTCTGGAGTTTTGCTGAGATGGGTAAAACCTCATGGTCAGACTTAAGGGTGATGTGGGCTGAGAAGAGTGTGTGCCTCAGAGTCTGGTATGGACGCTTCTGATCCCATCCCTCTACTTAGTCTTGCTCTGGGCTGGGGATTTAGGAATGCCCCAGGCTATTCCTCTCGTTTGAGTTTGTCTTATTTTTTAGGCCTGTTTTGTTTCTTTCCTAGAGAAAGAATTGCTCCTCTAAGTGATAATTTGACCCTCAGTCCTTTCACTCTGTACCAGTCAGTGGTGTCAGAGAATCTGCTGAGCATTTTCTGGGACCGTATAGTTTCAGTCCCTCTGCCCAGCAGGGCCAGGTCTGGCACTCAGGTTGGATCCAGGAGCACCATGGCTCCTCTCTGAGAAGGAGTTTAGAAAGCAAGGGGGTGCGAGCTGTGTCTCTCTGGGTGCCCTCCCTGGGTCATGACAAGTGCCCACCAAGACCTTTCCCACAGGGCTGCTCCCAGCCAGGCAGCCCCAGCCTGTGCCATGGCCCGGGTGAGTCCCCTGCAGAGGCAGACACCGGCACTTGTCCTTCTGAGACTTCTCTCCAGATGAGCTCTGCTGCTCCTTGTCACCTCTCATGGAGCAGAGAGGCCTCGGAGAGCTCCTGAGGAAAGACTCCATCCCAGAAGGCATCAAGTCCCTCAGCACCACTGGTGTCTCCCCTCTGTGGCCATGCAGGGCCAGTTACACACCCATGGCTTTCTCTGCCAGGCTTTCACTTGCCAGCCCAGAACAGCTCCCTCCAGGCTCACCCACCTCCCCTCCCCTCTATCCCAGCACAGCCCAGTGGCTGCTGGCCCCACACCAGTGCCCAGCCCAGGCTGCTCTGGGCACTCCCACCACAGCCACAGCCCCTCTGAAGGGCACAGCAGCTCCTGGGGGGCAGAGAGAGCTCAGAGCCCCACATGGGTGACCATGCATGGCACAAGGAGCAGTAGGCAACCTGTGTCCCCTGCTTTCCTCTCCAGGAGACCCGCAGAGCTCTGCAGCCCCTCGGGGCCATCCCCTCTGCCCAGCCCAGCACAACAGCCCTGGCCCCTGTGCTCCTCAAGAGCTCTGACTGCTCCAGGCACAGAGCAGCCTTCCCAGGGCTGCGGCAGCCAGCGAGAGGCTTTCACTTCCCATTTATTTCTGATACACTGAGCAGGGAAAGGAGACAAAATATTTACTACAGGTACATTTATTTAACTTGAATTCAGTGGAGGCTCTCCTTTTATATGAAGTTTCATTATTGGTCTTAAAGGATGAGTGCATAAAGGATGAAGGCTGCATAATGATGTAAATTTGAAGAATATTAAAATCATAGTGGAAGGAAAAGGAAAAAATGTAAAGAAATATAATATTGCAATGTCTTGCTAGTCATTTGAAGATAACAGGAGGCAGCCTATGGCTGCTGAAAATCCCTAACTGTTTCCTCAGAGAAGCCTTGAGCTCCTGGTTCCTCATGCTGTAGATGAGGGGGTTCACTGCTGGAGGAACCACTGAGTACAGAAATGACACCGCCAGGTCCAGGGATGGGGAAGACATCAAGGGGGGCTTCAGGTAGGCAAAGATGCCAGTGCTGATGAACAGGGAGACCACGGCCAGGTGAGGGAGGCACGTGGAAAAGGCTTTGTGCCTTCCCTGCTCAGAGGGGATCCTCAGCACAGCCCTGAAGATCTCCACATAGGACACCATGATGAAAATAAAACAGCCAAAAGCAAAACAGGAACCAGTAACAACAACCCAGATTTCCCTGAGGTAGGAGTGTGAGCAGGAGAGCTTGAGGATCTGGGGGATTTCACAGAAGAACTGGTCCAGGGCATTGCCCTGGCAGAGGGGCAGGGAAAATGTATTGGCTGTGAGCAGCAGAGCATGGAGAAACCCAGAGCCCCAGGCAGCTGCTGCCATGTGGACACAAGCTCTGCTGCCCAGGAGGGTCCCGTAGTGCAGGGGTTTGCAGATGGCCACGTAGCGGTCGTAGGACATGATGGTCAGGAGAGAAAACTCCCCAGCAATCAAAAAGACAAAGAAAAAGGTCTGTGCAGCACATCCCCTGTAGGAGATGTCGGTGTTGTCCCAGAGGGAATTGGCCATGGCTTTGGGCAGAGTGGTGGAGATGGATCCCAGGTCGAGGAGGGAGAGGTTGAGGAGGAAGAAGTACATGGGGGTGTGGAGGTGGTGGTCACAGGCGATGGTGGTGATGATGAGGCCGTTGCCCAGGAGGGCAGCCAGGTAGATGCCCAGGAAGAGCCAGAAATGCAAGAGCTGCAGCTCCCGCCTGTCTGCAAATGCCAGGAGGAGGAACTGCCTGATGGAGCTGCTGTTGGACATCTGATGCCACTACGGATACAGAACTTTTAGTCCAAAAAAAAAATAAATAAAAGGGAAATGGTAATTAAAAAAACATTTAAAAATTTCTGCTAGAGAAACACAACCAGCTTCTCCCATTTCATGAACACCTTTGGAATGTCCCTTTCAAACATCCTGGCTTATTCCGGTTGAAAGTCCAAAAAAGAGGGGGAGGAGGCATCTGTGCTGCCCTACAGGAATTGGTAAAAAGGAACAGAGAAGGATCTCAGATTAAATCCACTCTTGACATTCAAGATCTGAACATCATTCTCACCCCAATGCACCACAAGCCTGCCGAGAAGAGCTGAAAGGATTCAGCATGGTTTGTTTCGGAAAAAAATTCTAAAAAAAACATAAGGACAATTATAATGCAATAGCCCCTGGACTTTCTGCTGCTCCGCAAGTGAAACCTTCAGGATGCTGAGAGGCACAGGGACTGTCCCTTAGTGCAGAGTGAGGACAGCTGCTCTGTCCCTCAGTCCTGCTCTCAGCT